>NW_023270807.1:59717190-59769895 GCF_011800145.1 Mirounga leonina | reverse complement strand
CCCCCCCCACATTGGATATTCTTGCCTGCTTTGTGGAAGATTAACTGTCTATATAATTGTGGGTTTATTTCTGGGTTTTCTATTCTGTTCCATTGATCTATGTGTCTTTTTTTGTGCCAGTACCATACTCTTTGGATTACTACAGCTTTGTAGTATATCCTGAAGTGCTCGATTGTGATAGATCCAGTTTTGTTTTTCTTCTTCAAGATTACTTTGACTATTAGGAGTCTTTGTGATTCCATACAAATTTTAAGATTATTTTTCTAGTTCTGTGAGAAATGCTTGTGGTATTTGATAGGGGCTGCATTAAATCTATAGATTGCTTTGGGTAGCATAAACATTTTAACAATATTTGTTCTCCCAATCCATGAACATGGAATATCTTTTCATTTGTTTGTATCATCTTCAGTTTCTTCCATAAGCGTTTTATAGTTTCAGAGTATAGGTCTTCCATCTCCTTGATTAACTTTATTCCTAGTTTATTATTTTTGGTGAAATTATAAATGGGATGGTTTTCTTAATTCCTCTTCCTGCTACTTCGTAGTTTGTGAATAGAAATGCAACATATTTCTGTATATTGATTTTGTATTCTGTGACCTCACTGAATTCATTCTAGTAGTTTTTTGGTGGAGTCTTTAGGATTTTTCTCTATATAGTATGATGTCTTATGCAAATAGTGAAAGTTTACTTCTTCCTTAATAATTTGGATGCCTTTTTTTTCTTTTGGTTGTCTGATTGCTCAGACTAGGACTTCCAGTACTATGTTAATAAAAATCGTGAGAGTAGACATCCTTGTCTCCTTCCTGACCTTAGGGGAAAGGCTCTCAGTTTTTTCCCATTGACGATGTTAGCCGTGGGTTTTTCATATACAGCCTTTATTACGTTGATGTATGTTCCCTCTAAACCTACTTTGTTGAGGATTTGTATCATGAATTGATGTTGTACTATGTCAAGTGCTTTTTCTGCATCTATTGAAATGATCATATGGTTTTTATTCTTACATTTATTGATGTGCTGTATTACATTGATTGGTTTGCAAATATTGAACCACACTTGCATCCCTGGAGTAAATCCCACTTGATCACAGTGAATGATTTTTTAAAAAATATTTTGTTGGATTCAGTTGACTAATTTTGTTGAGGATTTTTGCATCTATGTTCATCAGAGATATTGGCCTGTAGTTCTTTTTTTTTTTTAAAGATTTTATTTATTTATTTGAGAGAGAGAATGAGAGAGAGAGAGCATGAGAGGGGGAGGGTCAGAGGGAGAAGCAGACTCCCTGCCGAGCAGGGAGCCCGATGCGGGACTCGATCCCAGGACTCCAGGATCATGACCTGAGCTGAAGGCAGTTGCTTAACCAACTGAGCCACCCAGGCACCCTGTAGTTCTCTTTTTTGTAGTGTCTTTATCTGGTTTTGATATTAGGGTGATTCTAGCATCATAGAATGAATGTGGAAGTTTTCCTTCTTCTTCTGTTTTTTGGATAGTTTGAGAATAGGTATAACTCTTTAAATGTCTGGTAGAATTCACCTGTGAAGCTATCTCATCCTGGCCTTTGTTTATAGGGAATTTTTTTTTATAGGGAATTTTTTGATTACTGCTTCCATTTCATTGCTGGTAATCAGTGTGTTCAAATTTTCCATTTCTCCCTGATATAGTTTTGAGAGGTTATATGTTTCTAGGAATTTATCCATTTCTTCTAGGTTGTCCAATTTCTTGGTGTATAATTTTTCATAACATTCTTTGATCATCCTTTGTATTTCTGTGCTGTCAGTTGTTATTTCTGAATCATTTCTGATTTTGTTTATTTGAGTCCTCTCTCTTTTTTTGTTGTTGTTTTGATGAGTCTGGCTAAAGTTTTATTAATTTTGTTGGTGTTTTCAAAGAACCATCTCCTGGTTTCATTGATCTGTTCTATTGTTTTGTTGTTGTTGCTACTGCTTGTTTTTTGTTTTAGTTTCTGTTTCATTTATTTTTGCTCTAATCTTTATTATTTCCTACCTTTTACTGGTTTTGGGTTTTGTTAGTTCTTCTTTTTCTAGCTCCCTTAGGTGTAAGGCGTATTTGTTTATTTGCAGTTATTCTTGCTTCTTGAGGTAGGCCTGTATTGCTGTAAACTTTCCTCTTAGAACAGTTGTTACTACATCCCAAAGATGTCCAGTTATTGTGTGTTCATTTTCATTTGTGTCCATGTGTTTTTATTTCCTCTTTAATTTCTTGGTTGACACAGTAATTGTTTAGTAGCATGTTATTTAATACTTCCACATATTTGTGTTCTTTCTAGAATATATATATATTTCTTCTAGAATATATATATATTTATATATATATATATAGAATATATATATATTTCTTCTAGAATATATATATCTAGAATATATATATAATTCTATATATATATATATATATATATATATACCACATCTTCTTTATCCATTCATCAGTTGATAGACATTTGGGCTCTTTCCATAGTTTGGCTATTGTTAATAATGCTATTATAAACATTGGGGTGCATATACCCCTTCAAATCTGTATTTTTGCATCCTTTGAGTAAATACCTAGTAGTGCAATTGTTATTCTACTATTTTTAGATGGAATGCTCTGAATATATCTGTTAGATACAAGATTAATGTACAAAACTCACCTACAAATTTCCTATATGCCACAATGAATAAATGGAATTTGAAATGAAAGCCACAATGTTATTTACAGTAGTACCCAAATAAATGAAATACTTAGGTATAAACCTAATAAAATAAATGCAAAAGATCAATATAAGGAAAACTATAAGACTCTGATGAACAAAATCAAAGAACTAAATAAGCAAATATTCCATGGTGGTACATAGAAAGACTCAACATTGTCAAGATATTAATTTTTTTCAACATGATCTATAGAATCGTTGAAATCCCAGTCAAAATTCCAACAGCTTATTTTGCAGAAATGAGAAACTGATACAAAGTTTATATGGAGAGACAAAAGACCCAGAATAGCTAATACAATATTGGTGGAGAAGCAAGTTGGAGGACTGACACTACTTGGCTTTCAGATTTACTTTAAGGTTTAAGTAATCAAGATATTGTGATATTGGTGAAAAAATAGGTAAATTAATTAGTGGAGCAAAATGGAGAGCCCAAGGGGCCAGTAGGTATATAGGAACTCTCTCTACTTTCTGCTCAATTTTGCTATGAATCTAACACTGCTCTGAAAAGTAAAGTCTATTTAAAAACAATTCAAGGTATAAACTAATATGGAATTATTCCCTGGGTACCATTTTTATTTTAACCACCCTATCTTATCAATGAAACCATTTACTCATAAATAAACACAAATTTAGTGCTTATATTTATAAAGATAATCTTTACCTTATTTTTTTTAAAGATTTTATTTATTTATTTATTTGAGAGAGAGAGAGAGAGAGAAACAGCATGAGAGGGGAGAGGGTCAGAGGGAGAAGCAGGCTCCCCGCTGAGCCGGGAGCCAGATGCGGGACTCGATCCCGGGACTCCAGGATCATGACCTGAGCCGAAGGCAGTCGCTTGACCAACTGAGCCACCCAGGCGCCCCTAATCTTTACCTTATTGTTCAACATAATTCTTCCTTAAAAAAAAACAACATGGAATTACATGTAAATGGCATGTACAGTGTTATCCATTTTACTTTGCAATGAGACTGTATGTCATTTGTATGTTGTAGTGGATTGAACTGTATCTTCCAAAAAGATATGTCTAAGTTCTAACACTGTAGAGGATGATTCATGCTCCTACAGCCTTATTAATCTTAGAAAGCTGAAAGAGTGGATCTTAGAAACTACTTGAAGTTCCACAGGTTCTAGAAAGTTATCATTTGAGTTTGTTCACCATCTTCCTGTCTAGTTTCAGCTACAGATTCCTTAAAAGCACACTTCTCGGCATCACAACTTTATATGCCAAATTCCTAGAGAAGGAACTTGTGAGCATATTGTTTCTCTCAGGTAAGAATCTTTGGGGTTTTGACAGCAATAGATATCATCAATATGAATAGGATTTTATCTCTAAAGTTAGTAATTTTTCCATTTCTTCATTCAAATGCATTATGAAATTGATAGTTAATAATATGGAAGATTTTTGCCTCAAGAAATCTTTCAGTCTACTTCTGTTGATATATATGAATGCTTTCTAAAAGGCTGATCTTACATTTTATTAAAATTTCTGGGAGTTTTTTAAGTAACAGATAAAATTGATATTAAGAAAAACAATGTTTACAAGGAGACCTGATTATATCTTTTACATATATGCTCTGAGAGACTGAGAAAATGCTTTCCAGAACACCTTATCTGAAAATTAAACTGGTATCTTTTTTTAAGCAGAATGATTCCTTTAATATGGACTACAAAAGTAACCCCTAAAATCCCTTCACGTATTACTGTATTGTGTCACACTCAAATGCATTGCACATTGATGGCTTTTGAAATGTCATTATCATTTATTAGTTGCTAACATTTATTTCAAGCATCGTGTTTTGTTGTTTCCTTTTATGAAGCCTTTTTGTCTATTTCAAAATCTTTCACATGAAAATCTTTTCTCTTTGCAATTTCTGCTTTTATTGTGTTTCCTTCAGTTGCCTTTTGGATGCCTTTCTTTTTTCTTAGGTTAGAGAGTTTTTTGGTAATTAGTTTTCATTATTTCTTTAAATGGCCCTCTGTGGGCTTTTTCATTCTCCTTTTATTGCTTTAGTTAGTTTTTTTTTTTTTTTAATAAGGTATACTACTTTCTCTTACTTGGAATCTCCTTGACCCTTTCCAAAAAATAACAATAAAAATTAAAAGCAGGGGAGTAAAAACACACAAAATACGAGTTTAGAATAACCTCTGTGTGTGTGTGTGTGTGCACTCGTGCACACATGCATGCATATGATGCATAATACTGTGTTTTTCTTTAAAGATAGGCATTGGTATTTTATTTGGTAGATTTCCTTTTCATATTGGTTTGAAATAACAGTAATGCATACTAATAAAGAACAAAGAGAATAAAAATATAAGAAGGAAAAACAAGAAAATAATATAAACTTACATCTTTCAAGTATTATTCCTGGTTGAATTGCTTTATTTCCTGGAAAATTAACAGTCTGAAATATAGCTTATGTTGGAGACTAGATAGACTTCCTACTGCTTTGTATCTGTGATAAATTAGTTTCAGGAAAAGAAGCTAGACATCTGCAGAACTCACAGAGCAAGTTATCCTTCATGCTTACTGCATGGAAGATGGGGAAAAAAGAAACCCACTTTTTGTGAGCAAGTCCATATCAGAGAGGGATTACAAAAAGGGTACATTTATGTCTATGCTGTATACAGCATGTGTTTGTGCACACTCTATGAAGAAAAAGGAGCATTATTTTAGAATATTTCTACAGGGCAGAATTAGGACCAGTAAGTAGATTTAAAAGTTGGGTTAGGTACAATAAATTAATTTTTTAATATTAACTTGGGGTTCTGTGCCCCACTCCTGCTTAAAACTAAATCTGAATAACCATCTCTATGACATAAAATACAAGGAAAGCTTGAAATTTGTGGCTTCTAATATATTCTAACTCAGAAAATTATAAAAGGAAATAAAAATGGTTTAGATAATAAGTAAGAAACAAAATTACTTGGGGTCAAACTTTATCAAAAATAGGTATATAGGGGCGCCTGGGTGGCTCAGTCGTTAAGCGTCTGCCTTCGGCCCAGGTCATGATCCCAGGGTCCTGGGATCGAGCCCCACATCGGGCTCCCTGCTCCACGGGAAGCCTGCTTCTCCCTCTCCCACTCCCCCTGCTTGTGTTCCTGCTCTTGCTATCTCTCTCTGTCAAATAAATAAATAAAATCTTTAAAAAAAAATAGGTATATAAAACATTGTTTTCTACTATGATTTTTGCCTCATCACACTTACTGCTATCTTTATAATTGTTTTTTTTCCCAGTATAATTATTTGGTACATATAGAATCTGATTATAGCATGTTTATTCTGATCTTTACCTTTTATGATACAAAATTATAGAATTCAAAATTTTGAAAAGAATTAACATGATACCTGTTGGTACCTGTGCTATATCACAAATTAGTAAAATAAGAATAAAATAATTGCTGGTTGGGTTAGAGCTAAAGTAAAAAGGTATGGAAGGGATGTGTTTCAGCAAGATCAGACTGCCTCACAATTTGGTTAGTATCAGTGAATTTAATACCTTCATGGAGTTTTGAAAATTGAACCCAAATACTTAGCAATATGTACTATAGGTTAAAAAAATCTATATTAATATATAATGTGAAACTTAAAATTAAATCACTAAATATTTGACAAACTTCCATAGCATATAGTAATATGAATTCTTATTATATGCATGATTATCATGATTTAGAGGTATATAAAGTATTAAAACTTATTTTGAGACAATTTTTGATATCAGATTCTTAATAGTTCTGTTTTTTCTTTTTTTTTTTTGAGAGCATAAGTGAGTGGTGGGAGATGGGCAAAGGAAGAGGAGAGAATCTCCAGCAGACTTTGCACTGAGCATGGAGCCTAACATGGCCCTGGATATCATGACCCTAAGATCATTAACTAAGCCAAAATCAAGAGTTGGACACTTAACCAACTGAGCCACCCAGGCACCCCAATCGTTCCATTTTAAAGGTAAGGAAAATTAAAACAAATTGACTGAGAAATTTTTCCCAAAGAATGTACTTATTTTGGGGTAACAAATCCTCTTGTCCTTCTACTAAAATGTGCCATTTCTTTATTTCATAGGGAACTTGTAGATGCCATGGAGAAATAAAATAAATTAGGAAGTGGTTCCTGGCTTTAAAGGGCTTGTGATATAGATTGGAAAACAGACATATACATATAACACCATAAACAAATGGTTATACCTTAGGCATTATAGCGTAGGTATGAAGTAAAGGATCAATTGCAAAGATATGATGAGGATAGTCTTTTTTGTCAGACAAAAAGAAAAATATAGCGGTCAATGGTGAAACACCTGTATCTGAAATATTGTTCAGAATTTTTAACACCAGAATTTAAGAGGTCTTTGAAATGATGGAATGCAACTGGAATAACACAAGGGGAAAAAAGGTAGATGATTTGAACATAAAGAAGAGTGAGTTTTGAACAGGGTTGGGAGAGGAAGTGTGTGAGCATGATTTCATTGTGGTTCCAGCAAATGCTCTTATAGGAATTTTCTAATAATTAGCACTGTTTCAAAATGGAATTGGACATTATCATTCCCCTTATGAATTTTTAAATAGAGGCTGAATTATTTTGTCTCTCTGGATTAAGTGCATGGAAGGTTGAACTAGATTTCTTTCAGTCCTTCTTGATTCTAAGCACCTAAAAGTCAATTAATGAACCTAGTAATTAGATATTAGCAAGAAATTTCAGATAAATTCCATTTGTCACCATGCCTGCCAGGGTTTATTTGTTCTTTAACTCAATAAATGCTTGTTAAGTAACTATGTGCAAGCTGCTGGGATTGGGACTAGAAATGCATAATGTATCAAGTAGAATTAAATAAATATAAGTAAGTGATCATACTAGATTATGACAAGTGCTTGTTGGAGGAAATGTGAGTTGGCTACCCATAGCCTTTTTCCTTTTTATTCCCTGTTTAAAACCTCTAGAACTTGTTGTTGATGTTGTAGGGAAAGTTCTTTCACCAGAGAACCCCAGATGGACCTTTTCTCCAGCTCTAGGGATGAATCGTAACTATGTTAACCCCACTCTCTTTTGTCAGTTATTTGCCTTCCCATTCTCCCATTTGACTCAAGGTGACCTTATGGCAAATTCTAGCAAAGGAAAGAGAAGGGTTTGACTTAAGATTCCTGAAAAATCTATTTTTATAAAATATGGGAAAAGTACACAAATTAAGGGCCTTATTGTCACTAATTCCTCAATGCTCTATCTTGCTTCTTATTTTTGAATATATTTGTGATGCCCAGAACTTCTGCAGATAACTTAGCAGTCAGGTAACAGGTACAATAAAAGGGAAAAAACACCCATATTTGAAGAATAGTGGCTCATAAAGCTGGGAAAATCCTGGGGCTTTACTGAAATCATTGAGTTGCTAAAAAACAAACACAAACAAACAAACAAAAACTCTAAGATTACCCATCTCTGCACTTTCCTTGTAAAATTGATAAATGTTCTTAGTATAAGCTACCATTTGGTATCTTTTAATTGCATCTGGAATCAGTCCCAACTTACACAATATTGTGTGCGTGTGTGTGTGTGTGTATGTGCATGCACACCTCAGGTGAAAATTAAAATATATGATCAAGAACACTGATCACTGAATTTTATATTACTAGTTGTGATGTGTCATGTTTTTCTTTCTATTTTGGTCATGTTTCTCTGTGTGCATTAACCATGTGACAAAATTGCCAATCGCTTGAGTCTTTTTATTCTCCCCTATGAGCATCTGTGTCCCAATAGAAAACACGTAGTACACTCAAACTGGATAATTTGAGAAAATTCAACATAGAACTATTGGTGAAAGTATGGCAGGGTTTAGAGGACCTAAAAAGAAATAGAATAGGGCCCCTGGAACCACCAGTAACAAGAATCATCACGACTACCAGCCCTAAAGGCACAAGGAAAGAGGGATTACTATAATCCCCAAATGTAGCTGTATGGAAAGACATCAGGTCATGGCTGGATGTTTCCTGGAAAAGTTAGTTGTGGGTCTGTCCATAGAACTGACATGACAGTTGGTTTCCTTCAGAGGAAGCAATTGAAAGAGTAGGGGAGAGCGAGTAAATTGGAAGCCACAGTATCTTTGTAATCTGATTGTGAAAGTGCTATCACATCACTTTTGCCATTTTCTGTTCATGGAAATGAGCCATTAGGTCTAGTGCACATTCAAGGAGTAGCCTAAACAAGGGCTTGAATACCAGGAAATGGAGATCCTTAGGAGCCATTTTAGAGAGTACCCATAATGTTAGTGTTAATCATCTAAGAATTGGTTTTTATCAACTCAGATAAAGTGCTTTACAGAGATGATACTGAGATATGATATAGCTGAAGCATAGTAAATAACTAGGAAACATGAAGGAAAGTAGTCAGAGAATATCCAAGACTCAGTAATGCAGTGACCTGTAGATCACGGAAATTAGTTCAGGGGCGCCTGAGTGACTCAGTTGGTTAAGTGTCTGCCTTCGGCTCAGGTCATGATCCCAGGGTCCTGGGATGGAGCCCCACATCGGACTCTCTGCTCAGCGAGGAGCCTGTTTCTCTGTCTCCCTCTGTCTGCTGCTCTTAGGCCTACTTGTGTGCTCTCTCTCTCTCTGTCAAATGAATAACTAAAATCTTAAAAAAAAAAAAAAAAAAAAAGAAAATAGTTCAGGCATAATGCTATATTTAAGTGGTATCCATTGATGTATTTTAATTAAAGTATTGAGAAATTTTTAATGCAATTAAAATGAATTACTTTTGAAAAGAAATTACTTTTGTATTTAGATGGAGAATGGGTTGCCAAGAAGCAAAAGTGAAAGAAGGAAATCAGTTAGGAAGGCAATAGCTGTAACTCAGGTTAGAAGTAATTTTGCTTTGGTCTGGAGTGGTGGTAATGGATATGAAGTAGGTGGATTTCAGATAGATATATTTTGGAGATTGAATTGTCTTGCTGAGTATTTAATATAGGTTAGTAAAAAAAAAATGAAAAAAGAAAATCAAAGGTCTGCCTTAGGATTTTGGTCCTTATATCTAGGTGACTTACAGTTCTATTTACTGAGATGTGGAAGACTGAGAATAGAACAGGTTTGTTATAAAACCAGTTAGTTACACTTCATCCATTTTAGGTTTGCCCTATTATTAAACAATCAGTAGGTGGTACCAAGTAGGAAGCAGGATAGAAGAGTTTGGAATTGATAGTATTTGTCTGGGCTAGAGATAATGATGTGGAAGTCATCACATATAGATGACTTATTATATCAACACAGAGATATTTTGTGTGGAACTTTTCTACCAGAGAAGTGCTGGAGCTTTTAGAGGGATGTCTCCAACTCAGATGGCCACATCATTTATTTTACCAAACCAGAAATCATACTCTTCCTGAATATCTTTCTTCGGGCTTAACAGACTTTACAGTTTTCTTCAAGAATAATATGTGAGCACTTGCTTTAAACTTGTGTAAATAAATGACTCAATCAAATTACTTTCTAATTCGAAGGAACTATCTACACCAATGATAAACTCAATTTTCCATTCCTGCGTGACAAAAAGTAACATACTATCTTGAAATTAAAGTTTGTATAGTTTCTAGTTCCAGCTTATAAAAACATGTAGGTATATTTATAAGGAACCATATGAAGCTTATAATTATATAATATTTATTATTTTGCATTCCTAATTCTTTACATTGCAAACTAAGTATTAAATTCACCATTACAGAGTTTCAATAAATATAATTTCAATCACTGTGTTATAGTTCAAATCATAGATACATGAAATTTTATGTGATAGAAAATAGTACATATTTCAGGTGATGAACCATAACTTCTGGGCCTACGTAATCACTGATAAAATGAAGTTTTTAAATATTTTTTTGCTTGATGAGTAATTATTTAAATAAACATTTATTCAGGATTTAATGATAAAACAATATAAGAAATACAATTGATTTCATTTCAGTAACTTACATCCACATGGGGGATCTAAGGTAGCAAGCATGTAACTATAAAGAAGCAATATAGGTCAGATTATAGTCTGAATCAGAATCATTTAGAGTTCTTTTTTAAAAGGAAAACAGAGTTTTCTAGTTTAGGCATTGAGAACCTGCCTTTTATGACAGGATTCCAGGTATTTTTATACTCTAAATTTTGAAAACATATGATGTAATACATACATTTTATAAATACGGTATAATATATATTGTGATAATGGATACTTACAGGGTATAATGAAAGCAAGAAGACCACCCTAACTTGATTCTAAGATATTAAGAAAATTATTACTGAAAATAGGAAATCTCTCTAAAATGTTTATCAGACAATAAAAATAAGTAAGATTATTGAGCTCTGCCCTTCTAGGCAAGTGTTTCAAAACACAATTGTGATGGTCTTTTTGAAAAAAATCTATACAGAACAATTTTTAATGCAATTAAAATGAATTACTAGAAAATTAAAGATTAAAAAATGCATGCAAAATGCATGTCCCAATTTTTTTCTGTAATTCACAGACATAAAATATTGGTCAAAGCGCCATATGATTTTCTAAATATTTACTTTCAATTTCTGCACTTAATTTTTTGCCATTTGATAACAGTTTGCAAACCACCACCAGTCTACAAGATACACTTTGAATAGCACTATTCCTGGTCATGTGGATAAAAATTAAATATGTCCTGTGTAGAAATAATTGTTAAAGCAATAAATAGGTAGGAGACATCCACATCCATCCAGCACAGTGAAGGAACTGGGCCTTTTAGTATTGGTCCAATGTGGAAATGCATGCATACGTATACATGTGTGGATATATGTGTAAATAGTGATAGTTTATTTGGGTGGAAAACAAGAGCAAAAATATTATATCAACAAAACAAAGAAATAAGATGTTGTGAGCTCTGACATTATTCTCAGACTTTAAAAAATATAGTTTTATTTTACTATAGAAAAGATGTGAGTACTTACATACATGCCTAAAATTATATAAAAACTCTTATTTTATTTAATAAGCTATCATATTTTGACTTTTAATCCCAAAGCTGACATCTCAAAAACCATTACATGCCAATATCTAACCACTAAATAAATGTCTTCTTTTTAACCACTCCCGATAGGAATGCAGGGAGAAATTGTAGGAGCTGGAGCCTAAGATAGGAAAGGAGTTGGTCTCAACTGCTGCCATCAGTGGAGGTTCAGAAATATGAATTACCCTTAGCTCTTATGAATGGCTATTTGATACATCCTTAGAGACTCCTACTATAAGATTAACTATTTCTCTCATTTATTTCCTCCAACATCAATTAGGCTTGATAAGGCAGAAAAAGCCATATGTCACATTTGGTGTGTTTCTGGATGACTGCATTGATTTTTGGCTTGTGGATAAATTCAATTACATACAGCATTCAGAGATTTCTGTAATTGTAATTTTGTTGGATCTCCTCACTCAATAACTTCTCATTTCCTAATCTCCAGTAAGGTCAAAGTGGCAGAGTGTAGAGTAATTTTTTAAAGCAGTACATGAGTAAAATTCAGTATCTAATAATAGGCAAAGCAAATGCTATTATACACTCAACATTCAGCTTTTAAAATTCATATTAATTGCAAACTACCATCTGCTCAAGTTCTGTGGATGTCTCATACCTGAAAGCGTGGACTCCTGATTTAGAAAATAAAAGCTGTAATTTCTGCCTGAATGCTTTG
This sequence comes from Mirounga leonina, assembly GCF_011800145.1. Taxonomy (NCBI): domain Eukaryota; kingdom Metazoa; phylum Chordata; class Mammalia; order Carnivora; family Phocidae; genus Mirounga; species Mirounga leonina. The sequence goes on along the minus strand of NW_023270807.1, from coordinate 59,757,522 downwards.
GATTTAGCATTACTAAATTTTGCAAAAGTTAATTATGAAATCTTGAAGCTTAAGTTTAAATTATGAAGTTTTATAACAACGGGAATATGTATGTGTATGTATATATACAGTTAACATGTTATAAATATATCAAAAACATGCAAACCTGCAAAAAAGAGAACAAAGAAAGTGTTACATTCCAGGACAAGGATTAGGATGGAGAAAAGAAGAAGAGAGAGATTACCAGGAACATTTGTATAAAGAGATTGAGGAATGAAGTTGTTTCTCTGTCAGAATTTTTTGCTACTTCTCTTCATATATAGTCACTGATTATTGACTCAGACTGGCAGTTGGCTATTGATGGAATACACACACACACACACACACACAATTCTATAAGGTACTACAAAAAATATCATTTATTTCACTCAGTTAGCTTTGGTATATTAAATTGTCAATGTTACCTTCTGTTTCCAGTGTCATACTCCATATCATTGATATCATACATTGCTTCTTGAGCTCAGCTCTAATCTTTTACTTCCCCATGATCTCCTGGTTTATGGTCCTCTTGATTTTGTTTTGTTTGTTTGTTTTGTTTTCATCTCCTTCCTTGCTTTTTGTTGTGTATGGTACAGTAGAAGAGCACTAAACTAGGAGTGAGAACAAAGATTTGAATGCTAGGGCAGCTACTTAGTAATTCTTTTATGTTGGGCAAGTCTCTTTCTTCTCTCAACCTCAAGACACTCATCTGTAACAGTTATCCTACAGGGTACTTGTGAAGATTAAATAACGTAATAAATAAATGAATATATGATTGGAGCAAGACTGGCCAGAATGAATGGCCTCTAGAGCTTAAGACTGTTATCTTAAATGACAATAACAGGATGCAAAAACTTATAAAACTTAGTTAAATTTTAAAAACCTTATAAATATATAATTTATAAATAAATTTAATGTTAAAACAAGTATTTTAGTAAGCCCTAAGAAGAAATAGATAAAAATGTAAATGCCCGTTGTTTCTAGGTTGGTAGCCATGGCTATTCATTTTATTTTTTATGTCTTTGTTTTTACAAGCTACTAAAAATAAGGATATTTTGGGCGCCTGGGTGGCTCAGTCGGTTAAGCGACTGCCTTCGGCTCAGGTCATGATCCTGGAGTCCCGGGATCGAGTCCCGCATCGGGCTCCCTGCTCAGCGGGGAGTCTGCTCCTCCCTCTGACCCTCCCCCCTCTCATGTGCTCTCTCTCTCTCTCATTCTGTCTCAAATAAATAAATAAAATCTTTAAAAAAAAAATAAAAATAAAAATAAGGATATTTTGATGGTTTAAAGAAAAAATATACATATACTAAATCACTAGGATAAATGAGAAAGGACTCTTCATACTCTGGGAGAAGAATGAAAAGAAAATAAGGAAGACAGTTGAAGGAAATGTTTGAAAATGCAGTAAAGCCAAGTTGCAATTACTTACTGTTACTTACCTCCTCTTTTCTCTGAAATAGAAGATAAAATGGCCCAGTGAGATCTAAAAGGAAACAGTGGATAAGGGAGCTTAAAAATACTGAGATACATGTGACATTCAGCCTAAGTAGTAGCCCAAGATAAGATTCAGGGACCAAGTATGAACAGATGATAAAACTTTTTGAGAAAAATCATTTGCTACAGAAACAAGGCTGATGGACTGAACATGTAATTACAAGACATTATGTTGCTATGTCTTAGAGGGTGTGGACTTAGGATAATCATTCAGCTACTCTTGTAATTAGTCTCCTAATGTAAAATTCATTCTTATTAGGACAGTTGAAATTATATTTTGGAAGTAGTGTGGAAAAGATAATAACATGAACCTAGGGCATGCCAATGAGGATGCTTGTTTGAAGTGTGATGAAAGACAAGATGTCTGAAGCTGGGATGGTCAAGGAACTGAGGAAACACTGAGTGTCGTACTGATATTTTAATGCAGATTTTTGAAATCACCGAAGATATTTATGGGAGTCAAGGTATAAAAAAGGGGGTCCTGTTGTTATGGAATTTTTTTTTAGTTATATGAATATGACTACATTAGCTAAACTATGTCTGCTGTGAAACTTGACTTTTATTATTTTTTTTAATTCCAGTATAATTGTCACACAGTGCTATATTAGTTTTAGGTGTATATTATAGTGATTCAACATTATATACATTTCTCAGTGCTCATCATGGTTAAGTGTACATTATGGACATTTTTTAATGTACTTGGTTTGGATATTTGTTCTTATGCAAAGACTATTTAGTTCTGATTTATGACTTTTATATTTTCTTGATATCTTTATCTTGAGACTTTGTTTGCTATTTGTTCTTAACAAATACATCTGTTAAAATTGGAGTTACACCAACTCAGTATGAAATTCCTAATTGCCATTGACTGGTGTTACAAGGCAGCATTTAAGGATTTCTCGGAGTTAAAAAGTTTATCTAGAAGATGCTGTGTAATGATGAAAATCGCATATTGGCCCACTTTTCTGTCTAACAATTCTTATGATGCTTTCTGACATGATTAGTGTATTGATATCCTGCAGAGAAGATATGTTGCATAGTTAATACAATAACATTTGATGGGAGAAAGTTTGAGTTTTGTCATATTTTACTGTAGTTTATTCCTAGGACATCCCATTATGTACTTTGAAGGTACCAGGGTCTGTAAGAAGGATGTTGAATTCTTCTTAGGGTTCTAACTAATCTGCAGACCAGTGTTTTCAAACTTCTTGGATGCAGAGCCCTTTGATACTTTTCAAAATAATTGAGGAATCTAGATAGAGTTTGATTATGTATATCATATCTATTAATATTTACTATTTTAGAAATTAAATATTTTTCTAATTAGTTGACTTTGTTTTTTGATTTAGGTATAATTGACATGTAACATAATGCTAGTTTCAGGTTTATAGCATGATGATTAGATATTTGTATGTATTGTGAAATTATCACCACAATAAGGCTAATTAATAGTTTTAAATACTTAGTGATTTTAAAATTACTGCAAAAATCCACTATAGGGTGTCATAAATATTTTATGAGAAATAACAATATCTTCAAAAAATTTAAGAGAAAAGTCACATTGCTTTATATAAAGTTTTGGAACTGCCTTTAGTGTCTGACTTAAGAGAAGAAAGATTAATTTTCATTTTTGCCTCTGCTGCTATCTGTTTTGTTTGAAATTCATAGAGAAAATCTGGCCTCACATAGGTAATTATGAATATGCCATATAGTCTGTGGAAGACTATGCTGCACACTCATGAAATAATGAGTAAAGAAAATAATATCTTCCTATTATTATAAAAATATTTTTGACCTTCTGAACTTTGTGTGCAGTTCTCTATACAGTCAGTATCTGGGGATTGACACACACACACACATACACACACACACACACTCAATACTCAATAGAGTCATGAAGTATAGCAAACAGTTCCGCTGAGGAGGGTGTGATCAGATAGAGAAGAGTATTTAGAGAAAATGGTGTCCGGAGGGGTCAGTAGAAAGTAAGAATCATTAGGAAATGCATGAGCTGTAGCTGAGTTAACAGTTAAGTGTTGTTGATGTGGGTGTGCAAGAGTCACAGTGGTCCAACACCAACCACAGTTAATTACAGATGGCCTCAAAATGAAGATGCTGGGTAAGCCCTTTGGGGCACAGTCAAAACACATGACCAAGAGGTTAACCTTATCCATCTACAATTGAAAACTGCAAACAGATTCTAACTATCCACAAAAGAATTGTTGTGTAAAGAGTAAAGAGTAAGACAGTCAGTTTAATTCAGCATAGAGGCGACATAAGGAAGTATCAAATGGGTGCATGCCCTAGAGCTAGAAACGGTGGGACACAGGAAAGTTGCGTCTTGTAGAGCGTTCAGTGTGTTCAGTGTATATTGCTCCTTCCTGTCATTATGAAAATGAACAAGATCAAAATTTGAAAGGAGAAAAAAATAGCTCTTAACTTCATTTTTTTCTCATTGTTCTTACTGTCATCTAAGTATTAGTCTAAAAACTTTTTATTTACTATCACCCCATAGCCTGCACACCTCCCATCCCCCTTTCCAATCAATTGTCCTTGCTGATACCAGAGTTAACGTCAGATGTTAATCTAATCAGGGCTATACTGCTTAAAGGGCTTCTCTGACTTATCTCTGATTTTATGATAAGCATCAAACTTCTTAGTCCATCATTCTTATCCTGCTTATTGGCACAAGCTCACCTTCACATTTCCCAGAGATACTTTTCTAATTTATTTGTTTAGAATTTATTCAGAATCTCCCTCTCTCTCTCTCTCTCACACACACACACACACACACACACACACACACACACACACACACAGTTGAGACCTCTGGATGCTCCTATGTAGCTATGGGGCTGGCCACCCTACCCATCTCCCAATCACCTGTTGTTCTGCCTTTCAAAACAGAGATTAACCAAAGAGATCCTCCCAGAATAAATTAGAAAATGGAAACAGCAAAGACAGTATCCTTCCATGATGATACGAGAAGCAAACTCCTGGAGCGCCTGGGTGGCTCAGTCAGTTAAGTGGCTGCCTTCAGCTCAGGTCATGATTCCAGGGTCCTGGGATCGAGCCCCACATGAGGCTCCTTCCTCAGTGGGGAATCTGTTTCTCCCTCTCCCTCTACCTGCTGCTCTGTCTACTTGTGTTCCCTTTCTCTCTCTGTGTCAAATAAATAAATAAAATCTTTAAAAAAAAAAAAAGAGAAGCAAACTTCTTTTCACATCAACAGAATTGCTTCCAGATGACAAAAAACAGAGAACTATGTGCATGTAGGACTGCTCCACGGGTCATGTGAATAATCAAGTCCCCTTGTTTGTGGATGAAACTTTCCTCAGAGGACTATATGAGGCAGAACACAGCAAGGCCAATTCTCAGTATGCAATGGGTTCTTCTTTATCCCCACTGCAAAATTAAGCAATTAGGAAGATCAAGAAATGAATGTATCTACCTTTGGTCCTGGTGATGGGAAAGGTATAGAAAAGGACAAGAGTCATTTACTTGTTTGAGCAATTTATTTTTTAACGGTCTGATCATTCGGAGTGTTTAAATCTTCTGGTCCAACATATGAATAGGGAATATTGTTAGGGCAGGTAGGTCTCCCATGAATTCCAGGCAAATTTATATAAGGTACCTGGGAAGGTCAGAGCTACAATCATGATGATCCCAAATAAAAACAAGTGAGTAGAATATAAGTCCACAGAGATGGTATTGGCATATCTCTATCTCGATTTATATCTGTATCATATCCATTTCTGTAGCCAGGCCAAATTACCATCTCTTACAATGCAAGTATGTTTCCCCCGATATATTAAGTTACAGTAAAAAAACAAAAGAAAAGAAAACTGTCATAAAAATAGTAATGATACTTCTCAGTGCCTGTGTGTAAAAAATGTTCGTTTATTCTATGAAGACAATTAAGTGGGAAGGAAGCCAAATTATAACCATGAAGCAAATTCTGGGTGAGCATGAACTTGGAGGCAGACCAGCTATCTAAGGGAATTTTATGTATCTGCCTAGACTCCTGATATTATTTGCCAATAGATCCAAACATGATGGCTAGGAAGATTTAATCTGTTTGTGAAAGCTCCCTCTCCGGAGACAGCTGGGGTGCACACTGTTGTTGCTGGCTTCTGAGACTCATTTACTCATTTGTCTCTCCCCTCTTTGCCTCAGCACTCTTCTTCTTCTTCTTCTTCTTTTTTTTTTTAAGATTTATTTACTTAGGGAAAGAGTGTGAGCAGAGGGAGGGGCAGAGGGAGAGAATTCTCAAACAGACTTGCTGCTGAATGGGAAGTCTGATGTGTGGCTCAATGCCAGGACCCTGAGATCGTGACCTGAGCCGAAATCAAGAGTCTGATGCTCAACCCACTGAGCCACTCAGGTGCCCCACATCATTCTTCTTTTGATTGAACTAACACATTCAATTAAATCGCATCAAATTTTGTTTCTTTTAGATAACTTTGCTATCCTTTTATTGACAGAACATATATAGACTTTACTTTTGATACTCAAAAGACAATCTTTTTTTCTTCATGTTATATTATTAGAAGACTCTTAACTATAAACTTTAGTACTGTCTTCCTTTTTTTTTCCTCTTTAAAAAAGGAAAAAAAAATGCATCCCATTAATGACTATCTGAATGGCACTTTACATGAATCATCCCTTTAAAATTTCTCAGTAACACAGATAAATTGAGATTATTATGTTTATTGATGTGAAAATACAGTGCAGAGGTGTCCAGTGACCTGCTTAAGGTCATTGAGTTATCAAGTGGCAGAACCAATATAGAACTCAGGTCTCTTTGGGCCCAGTACTCAGTCTGTACTTTTCTTTTTTTTTTTTTTTTAAAGATTTTATTTATTTATTTGAGACAGAGAGAATGAGAGACAGAGAGCATGAGAGGGAAGAGGGCAGAGGGAGAAGCAGACCCCCTGCTGAGCAGGGAGCCCAATGCGGGCCTCGATCCCGGGACTCCAGGATCATGACCTGAGCCGAAGGCAGCCGCTTAACCGACTGAGCCACCCAGGCGCCCTCAGTCTGTACTTTTCTAACCTTAAGTTGAAAGACCATGGTGACTGTTCACTCAACCATGTAGTATGTAATCTATACATGATCATGTGCCATAGTTACCAAATGAGATAAATATCTTAGGACAATATACTTGTCCTAAGTATTGTGCATTCAATATGAATGAGGAAATGATATATAAGAAAAACTGATATAGATTGGAAGAAAGTATGGAAACACCTGATATGGGAAGTAATACCTCTAATTATATAATACATAATAGTATTGTCCTGTGTGTTCTATACCTGAAAGTATTTACTGTCCCTGGAAATGGTTTTGTAAATTCACTTATCAGCCATTTTAAGTCTAAAAGCAAAGACTTGCCTTGGCATTAATTGTATATGACTAGTGATGGAGGGAGATGTGGGACTATTAATTCTAGTTATAACAAAAGTTAAAAGTTCTGTTGATGATTCATTTTGCCTAATCAACATCTTAATAACAGGTGAATAGATTAAGAGCAATAAGTAGTCTCAGTTTCTTATTGCTGATTGCTGTGATATTTTAAAGATTGAAATCAATAATTAAGATAATTAAGTCATTCAACGTCAGCCTTCTATGCAGACATTTAAAACTATTTAAATAAATAGCTGGCATACATCCATATGACATTTGGATTATTCTGACATGCTTTGCTCTATACCTGATTAGATTAAAAAAGGGCAAATTATATATTTACAAATATACTGAAGTATGAGAATTTGCAATAGGACTTCATAAAGTAAACTCCTAAAGATATGGAATAAGGCATTGTTTGACTTGGATGCACAAAACTCCAACATTTCCATTTTCAAGAAACATGTTTATCATAATACTTTATTATCCATCACCATTTGGAGAATTGCAGGCAGCTGATAGGACACCCAGTAGTGTGCTCAACCCATCTGTTCATCCATCAAACTTATGGCAAATATGTGAAATGAAAGGTTTGCCTTAGGTTACAAAACCAAAGGCAAAATTTAGTCATGACAGTTAAGGAAAAAAACAAACCATACTTTAGCCTTTTGGCTAAATTTGTACTGAAATTACCTTGTCTCCTTTATAAAATAATCTGACAAAACCTGAATGACGGATCTTAAACAACTATGTCAAATCCTGTTTTACATTTGATAGCAATTTAGTTGACATTAAAAAAATTCAGTCAATAAATCTATATAATGAAAAAATGGTCAGGACAATATATGTTTTTTTACATATGATTTATAATGTAAGGAGCTCTTAGATTATATACTTCTTTTAGTTGTGGGTTGGAGGGGTGCACACAACATCTTGGAAAATGGTAACTTAAATTTGTCCATCACAAGTGTCCATCTGGTCTCTCTTTATCACAGAGAACAGCTCAAAAAAATTTTTTTTAAGATTTTATTTATTTATTTGTCAGAGACAGGGCACAAGCAGGAAGATTGACAGGCAGAGGGAGAAGCAGGCTCCCTGCTGAGCAAGGAGCTGATGCGGGACTAGATCCCAGGACCTGGGATCATGACCTGAGCTGAAGGCAGAAACTTAACTGACTGAGCCATCCAGGCATCCCTCAAAAATTGTTTTTATAACCATCAGTCCTTAGTAGAGAATAATCTATAACTTGAAACATGGAATTATGTATGTTAAATTATCAAAAACCTCTACAATACAGCTACATGATTAAAGTTAAAGTGCATATATATCAAGCAAATTTATCTTTCAGTATAATCAGAAAAAGTATACTGTTATGCTTTATCTTAATATTTGGCATTATATTTATTGAAGTCTATATGAAATAACCTAGAATTCTGACTTCTATCCCCGTTTCTGTAATAGTATTTTTCTTATTCATTAATTGCTTCAACAAATGAAACACTTGAAACTCATGAAAACACTATGGTTAGTTTTAGATATTAGGAATGCTACAATAAATGAGAGTATCTGCCCTCAAATTGCTACTAGGAGAGACAGTAAGTAAATATGCAATTAAAGTGCAATATGATAAGAGTTATAATGGCTCCTAGTTCAAAAGGACAAGGCAACCCACAGAAAAGGCACATAATCTCTTCTTGAGTACCTAGAAAAACCTCACATTGGAATTCATATCTAAGATGAGATTCAAAGAATAAGTAGGAGTTTATCAATGAGAATAGGAAAGAGCATTCTAGGTAGAAGGAATTGAATGTGTAAAATTCCAAAAGAGATGAAGAATATGGTATCTTTACAAAACCACAAAGTTTTGGAAATGAAGAGGGCAGATTACAAGCAGTGGTGGTATGAGAATGATGCTTTTGTGGTGGTAAGAGAGGTCTGGAGGCTGTGAAATCGATTCAGTGAGAAATAATCATCACCTGACCAAAATAGTGACAATAAGGATAAGAAGAAATGGATAGATGCCAAGCATGATTGATTACTGATTTTCTATGAGGTTGAATGAAGGGAGTTTTGGAGGGGTGCACACAACATAATAAATCATAATCAATCAAAAATATACTGAAATTCATGTGAAGATATGGTTAGCAGTGAGTAGGCTCTTAGGAATGAATTCTGGAATGCAGGAATGATTTGGAGAACAATAATATATGGGAGAAAAATGAGATTTTGCATTTCTTCTTGTAACATTTTTCTCATTTGAACTCAGTGCTCAGTTCTGTGGAGGGATTTGACAGTTAAATCAGAGTTGCTTGCTGACATTTTGAGATTCCATCTGTAATCTTATTAGAAAATGGAAAGGGCTTATAGCAGAAGAGTCGCAGGCAAAATATAATAAGAAGTAATCTCAAACTTCCTGTCACAGCAGTAGGAACTTGTTATACCTTTGTGGATGAGGGAAAGCCATGACTATAGACTGAATGTTTGTGTTCCTCAAAATTCATATGTTGAAATCTAACCCCTAAAATAGTGGAATTTGGAGGTGGGGCTTTTGGGAGGTGATTAGGTCATGAGGGTGAACCCCTCATGGGTAGGATTAGTGCTCTTAAAAAAGACACTCTATAGGGATCTTTTGCCCCTTCCATCTTATGAGGACAAGGCAAAAAGACTGCCAGCTCTGAACCACTTTGAACCATGGAGTGGGCTCTCACCAGACACAATTTGCCAGTACTTTGACATGGACCTAACCTCTAGAACAGCGAGAAAAAAGAAAAAGAAATCCACTGTTTGTAATTCATCCAGTCCATAACATTTTTTATAGAAATCCAAATGAACTAAGATAGGCATCATGGAAGCAAGGAGAACATAGATGTGTTTGTATCTGTTTGTGTGTGTTTGGGGGAAGAGGTGGCTCATGAAGAGAGGAAACAGGAAGTTAGCTTCATGATCCATGTTCTAGGGAGGTGGCAAGGTAGATGTATTTGTTGATTTGTGGCCAGAAAAGATATATGCCCAATTTCCTGTTAAAAACCTTCTATCTGCTCGTAATAAAAATTAAGAGAAATTATTATATAGTTGGGTATATAGTTATATAGGTAACATATATATGGTTATATTTCTTTTATATTGAGGTATAACTTGCATACAGTAAAATATATTGACCTTAAGTGGTTCATTCATTGAATTTTCAAAATTGCATAAATCCTTGTAATCTGCACACCAAAAGAATAAAGACCAAAGCTATCATCCCAGAAAATTCATCATTGGCCCTTTCCATTCAAATGCATACCCTATTCCTACCCATGGATTAGTTTTGCTTTTACTGAATTTTATATAATGCCCTGGCCTCTTTTACTCCATATAATGGTTTTTGAAATTTATTATGTGTTTGTATGTATCTGCAGTTTCTTTTTTTTCTTAATTGTTGAGTAGTATTCTATTATATAGGTATGCCGTAATTTCCTTTTTATGTGGATAGTTATTGGGATTATTTTCAATGTATTGGCTACTATGAATAAGGCTGCTATACACCATTTTTTTCAACCTTTTTTTTAGGGCTATATGCTTTCCTTCTATTCAGTAAATACCTGAGAGTTTAAATATGTATCATACAGTAGGAGAATGAATAATTTTCAAAGAAATGTCAAATACTTATCTATAACCTACCATTTAAAATTATAAATGTATGAATGTTCCAAGCACTCTGTATCTTCAGAGACATTTTGTATTGTTAATATTTTTAAAGAACTTCTCCACCTCTACCTTACTACTTCACTTTAATTTTTTAAACAGATTTATTATAGGATATTTTGATCTTTTTAAACAATTTATTGAAACATGATTAATATACAAAATGTTATACATATTGAGTGTAAATCCTCATAAATTTTGACGTATGTATAACTTGTAAAATCATTACTAGAATCAAAATGAACATATTTATCTCCCAAAAGTTTCCTTATGCCCCTTTGTAATCTCTCATTTCAATCCCTGGCTAATTCAAAGCGTCGCTTATGTACTTCATGTCACTCTAGATAAGTTTATATTTTCTAGAGTTTTATGTAAATGGAATCATGCAATTTATAATCCTTCTTACCTGACTTCTTTATCTCAACATTTTTGAGATTTTTCCATGTCATTGTGGGTATCAATAGTTCATTCATGTTTATTGATACATAGTATTCTACTATGTAGATATACTATTTATTTATGGACATTTTAATTTTTTTTCTAATTTTCAACTATTATACTATGATCATTATTGGAAAATCATTTTAATGACATATTCTTTGTTTTATCTTGAGTACATCCACTATGGCAGCATTATTATATATAGCATATATTATATGTTTAACATTTTAAAAAACTATTCCAAAGTAGTTGTACCCTTTTACAGTCCCACCAGATCAAATTGCTCTACATCCTTGCAAACCTAAGTAAGTGTGCAATGATATCTCATTGTGATTTTAATTTCCATTCTCCTAGTAACTAGTGATGATGAGCATATTTTCATATGTTTATTTGTATCTTCTTTGGTGAAATGTCTGTTTAAATCTTTTGCAAATTTTTATGGTGTTGTTGGGTTGTTTGTTTCATTGAGTTTTGAGAGCATTTTATATATTCTGGATACATATCTACTTTTTTTTTTTTTTTAAAGTAGGCTCTATGCCCAGCATGGAGCCCAATGTGGGGCCTGAACTAACAACCCTGCGATCAAGACCTGAGCTGAGATCAAGAGTTAGATGCTTAACCGACTAAGCTGCCCAGGATACAGAACTATCTTAAGTTTCTTCCTGCTCTTGAAAAGGTTTCATTTAGCTGTGGTTGAATGAACTTTTTAAAAATGACAATTAAGGGGCGCCTGGGTGGCTCAGTCATTAAGCGTCTGCCTTTGGCTCAGGTCATGATCCCAGGGTCCTGGGATCGAGCCCCACATCGGGCTCCCCGCTCCGCGGGAAGCCTGCTTCTCCCTCTCCCACTCCCCCTGCTTGTGCTCCCTCTCTGGCTGTGTCTCTGTCAAGTAAAAAAATAAAATCTTTAAAAAATAAAATAAAATAAAATAAAAAAATAAAAATGACAATTAAGACAAATTGTTTGATAATGCTAAGTCTGTTATATTCTTACTGATTTTCTGCCTGTCTTCCCTATCAAAAATTGAGACAGGTATGAAAGTTTCTGAAAATATACACATACACATATTTATATACACATATAATGTATATGTATGTATACATGTATATATACTATACATGTGTATCTTACTGTAGATATACACATATATATTATACATATATACACACACATATATAATGTTTATATGTGTATCTATATACTTTTTACCTTTTACTTTTGAATTATTTGTGACTTCATAATAAAGATCATTTTTGGAGTCATGTTTTGATATTTTTTGTAATTTAACAAATGCTCTACTATATCTGGAGGCTATAATTTTTGCCAAATTATGTACAATTTTCAGCCATTATATCTACAGATATCTTTTATTTTCCATCCTCTTTCATCTTATTTGGGGACCCAATCACAGGTGTTTTAGGATACTTGAAGTTGTCCCACAGTTCACTAATGATTGATTGATTGAATTATTTTGTCTATATTTCATTTTGAATAGTTTATATTGCTCTGTTTTCAAGTATATTAATTCTTTCTTCTTCAGTGTCTAATCTGCCATTAATTTCATTGATGTACTCTTTATCTCAGGTAAGGTTTAACAATCTCATAGTTTAATCAATACCAGTTAACTAGATCTTTTAAGATTTTTTGTGTATCTAATTTTTTTAACATATAGAATACAGTTATATGGACTGTTTTAAGGACCTTGTCTCCTAATTCTAAAATCTGTTTTATTTTGAGGTTTGTTTTGATTGAATTAACTCCTCATCATGGTCATATTTCCCTACTTCTTTGCATGAATGTAATCCTGTGGATTTTAAATTTTTTGGGTGCTGGATATTTTTATATTTCTATAAATATCCTTGAGCTCAGTTTTAGAATACAGTTACTGTTGGGGTTAATGTAGAGCATGAAATCATCCATAATACTTGGCTTGCTAAAATGTAACAACAGAAGCCGCTGGGGGTGAGGGGAGTTTTCGGAGAAAGGCATAGGCCTTTAGAATGCCGAGGGGAGTTGCCTTCCGGGAAGCTTTCTTAGCCCAAACAGCCACCCTGTGATCTAAGAGACATATGCATTGTCCCTTAGGCTATGTTTAGCAGAACTCGTAGAACACACAGATTAGCATATCGTATCTTTCTCGTAAACAGATCCTCCTAGTTCCAGTAAAACCCTTTGTCACACATCACACATGCTTGAGAAACAGTGATAAGGATTTGTGATTATCCTGAAAGACCAATAAAAGCAGGAACAAAGAAGGGCAAAGTGTCGACCCCCTTGCTTCTCCTCTCTTTCACACCAAAGTTTGGGAGTAATCTTTCTTCCTTCAGTACAGGGATTGCTGGCCATTTCCGGGAAGTTACTTGGAAACAATTTGATCTTTTCAGGTCTTCTCTCAAGATTACCTTGGTGTGTCTGTAACAGTGCTCATTCTTACCTATTAATGGACATGTTTCCATGTTCTTGACCTTATGCCGCATTACTAACAATAATTTACAGACTGTCTGATGGAAACAGGTGTTCTTGCCAGCCCTATGTGAATGTTGCAGACCTACCTCCATTTCTTTCAAATACTTCTTTCCCAGATCTTGGGTGATTTCCTCACATATTTGCATTTGAGTTCTCTCTCTGTAGACTCTTTTCTCTCTGGTATTATGTCTTGTGAACACTAGTCAACTTGGTCTCCCAAGGACCTCAGCTGTCTCTCTCCAACTCATTGAGTAACCTCTTCTCCCCTGGGCTTATCTTACCCTTTCCTGTGCTGCAGCCTGGAATCTCTCTGAAGGCAATAAGTGGGGTCCATAGTAAAGCTTATCTCATTGTAAAGTATCTCAGGAATTGTCTTTCATTTCCTGATAATCTAATCACTGTGTCTTTTGAGTACATAATGAAATCAAGTCTTCCATCCTTATTATTCTTTTTTAAAAGTTTTTTGGGGGGAGTGACTACTCTTGTATTATATTCATATTCTTGCTTTTTTGTGTTTCCATGCAAATATGAGATTGAGTCTCACAATCTCTTCAAGAAATCCCATCAGATTTTGACTGAGAACTTTTTAAATCTATAGATCCATTTGAGAAAATGGATGTGTCAACAATACTGTCATTCTTTCCATGAACATGTTATATTTCTCAATTTCTTATGTCTTCTTTAATTTCTCTCATAATTATCATACTCAGTATTTAATTTTTATCCTTTTAAAAATACTATTTTTGAATTTTATTTTTCAAATGATTATTGTTAGGAAATAAAAACATAAATAAATATTGCACATTAAAATATGTCTTACAGCCCCTCTAAATATACTTCTTAGTTCTAATATGATTTGTAGATTTGAGACTTCCTATTTTCAAAATCATGTTGTCTATGAAAAGGGATTGCTTTGCTTTCTTTTAAAACATCTATATTGATATCTAATTCACATCAAAACATTTACCTATTTAAAGTGTGCAATTCAATTTCTTTAGAAAATTCATACATTTGTATAACCATCACTGCAGTATAATTTTAGAACATTTTCATGACCCCAAAAAGAAGCATTGTCTGTACCTGTTAAGCAGTTACTCAATTCCCTCCTGCCTATCTCCACACAAAGCACTAAGCATCTAGTAAATTAAGGTCTACCTCTATAGATTTATCTATTCTGGAAATTTCATATAAATGGATTCATACTGTATGTGGTCTTTTTGTGTGTGGGGGGGTGACTTTTTTTTTTTTTTCTGTTTAGCACAAGGCTACAATGTTTCATCAATATCGATCATTACTGCCAAATAATATTTCATTGTGTTGATACACCGCATGTTGTTTATCTACTCATTAGTTGATGGACATTTGGGTTCTCTCCACATTTGGGTGGTTACGGGTAATACTGCTAAAAACATTTGTGTGTAAGTGATCCTTTTTCTTTTATTTATGGAAGAGTTTTGAAAGGATTGGCATTTATTCTTTAAATGTTTGGTAGAATTTATCGGTGAACTAATCTGTACTTGGGCTTTTTCTTGTGAAAAGTTTTAAAATTACAAATCCAGTCTCTTAATTTATTAAAAGTATATTTGGATTATCTTTTTCTTTCTAGAATTAGTTTTGGTGTATTTCTAGGTTTTGTCCATTAATCTTAGTTGTCTAATTTGTTGGTATATAGTTATTCATAGTATTCCCTTATAATCCTTTTTTCTTTCGTAAGGTTGGTAGTGACATTTCCTCTTCTGTTCCTGATTGTAGTAATGTGAATTTTCTCTTTTCTTTTAGTTGGACAATCTAACTAAAGTTTCTCCATTTTCTTTGACCTTTTCAAATAATCAGCTTTTGATTATTGATTTTCTCTATTGTTTTCATAGTCTCCATTTAATATATTTCCATTTTATTACTATTTTTATTTTTTTCATTTAGCTACTTGAATTTAGTGTTTGGTTCTTTTGTTTGTTTCTAGAATAATGTAGAAGGTTAAGTTATTGCTTTGAGATTTTTCTTTTTTATGATTCAGGCCTTTTAACTATAAATGTCCGTTTAAACTTTGCTTTACTTGTATTCTGCAGCTTTTGGTATGTTGTGTTTTCATTTTCATTCATCTCAAAGTATATTCTGATTTATCCTTTGATCCTTCTTTTATTCTTTTATTTATGTTGTGTTATTTAGGGTTAGTTGTTTAATTTCCACATATTTGTGAGTTTCAGAATTTTCCCCTGGTTCTTTTTTTTTTTTTTTTAAGATTTATTTACTTAGAGAGAGAGAGAGGGCATGAGTGGGAGAGGCAGAGGGAGAGAAAATCTCACGCGGACTCTGCCCCTGAGTGCAGAACCTAACTCAGGGCTTGATCTCACAACCCTGAGATCACAACCTGAGCTGAAATCAAGAGTTGGTGGCTCAAGCAACTGTGCCACCCAGGTGCCCTTTCCCCTGGTTCTTGATTTCAAATTTGATTCCACTGTGGTTGCAAAGGATACTTTATATAATTTAAATTATTTAAGTTTAGTGAAGCTTATTTTATGGCCTAGCATAGTGGCTGTTCTGGAAAATGTTCCATGCATGCTGGAGAAGAGTACATATTCTGCTCCTATTGGGTGGCATGTCCTACAGATGTCTGTTAGGTCTAGTGGATTTACAGTGTTGTTCAAGTCTTCTGTTTTCTTATTTAACTTATGCCTAGTTGTCTAGTCATTATTAGATGTGGGATATTGAAGTCCTCAACTCTTTTTTCTCAACTTCTTTTTTTTTTTGGTTGTTTCATGGTTTTATTAACACATACTACTCTCAACTCTTATTTTTGAAGTGTCTATTTCTCCCTTCAATTCTATCCATTTTGTGCTTCATGTATTTTGGAACTTTATTGGTAGGTGCATATTAATTAATTATTATATTTTATTGGTTTTTAGATCTGTTTGGCATTATGAAAAGCTCCTCTTTGCTCTAGTAACAATTGTTCTGTAAGTCATTTCCCCCCTGATATTACTATAGCCACTACAATTCTCTTTTCCCTGCTGTTTGCATGGTATATCTATATCTATATCTATATATTCTGCTAATCTCTGCTTTTAGAGTTTTAATCTATTTACATATAATGTAATTAATGATAAGATAGGAATTATATTGGTAATTTTGCTGCTATTTACTATATGTCTTATGGCTTTCTATTTCTGTTTCATTATTGTTCTTTTTGTGTTACATAGACATTTCCTAATGTAACACTTTATTTTTTTTTTAAAGATTTTATTTATTTATTTGACAGAGAGACACAGCGAGAGAGGGAACACAAGCAGGGGGAGTGGGAGAGGGAGAAGCAGGTTTCCTGTGGAGCAGGGAGCCCGATGCAGGGCTTGATTCCAGGACTCTGGGATCATGACCTGAGCCGAAGGCAGATGCTTAAAGACTGAGCCACCAAGGCGCCCCTCTAATGTAACACTTTAATTGTAATATAGTATATATTTATATATATATATAAAGTTATTTTGAAATAGTTGTGCTGTATATTATAATTATCATCTTTAAAATAATCTTGTTCAGATTAATACCGATGTCAATGAAATCTGGAAACTTTCTTTCAAATTGCTGTGTTCCCTCCATGTTCTTTTATGTTATCATTACCATATAAATTTGTGTTTTCATATCATAGTATTTGATAAATAATTTAATTCTATATAATTTACCTGATTTAAGGCTAAAAAGAAAATTGTAAAAAGATAAATACCTATAATAGGAAAATTTAGGTAATTTAAAATAGATGGAACCATAATCTGAATATAGAGATTAAGTCAATTTAGTTCTTAATACTTCCAGATATAGATCAGGCCAAAATTGATCAAATGATTTAAATATTTTTTTTAAATGTCATTTAAAAAATCCATAATAATCAGTTTTCACATAATCAAATCAATGATACTACAGTTAATCTAAATCAGCAAATAATGGGAAAAATGAGTGATTTTTACCAAATTTTATATATTTATATATTTATATGTACATGTATATATACACACACATATATATGGACAAATTTCATAGAGTGAGAAAAAATTAGGTAAATCTAAAATGTATTTAAAAATTATTTGTCTCGGGGCAGCTGGGTGGCTCAGTCCTTAAGCGTCTGCCTTTGGCTCAAGTCATGATCTCAGGGTCCTGGGATCGAGCCCCACATCGGGCTCCCTGCTCCACAGGAAGTCTGCTTCTCCCTCTCCCACTCCCCCTGCTTGTGTTCCCTCTCTTGCTGTGTCTCTCCCTGTCAAATAAATAAAATCTTTAAAAATTTATTTGTCTCCATTAAAAATTACTTTTGAGGTCTGTTCTTCCAGAGTGCTCTGTAGCGTGTGGTAATAAAGTTAAAAAGAGAGAGAGAGAGAATAAAAAAGTAGAAACCTAGTAACTAAAATGCCTTCTTTTGTTTTTGCTGTATTTACTATGTATAGTAGTATATATCATTATTGCAAAATAAAGGGGACTTTTTTCTACATATCTAGAACCCTGTGAAAATTCTCCAACGTAGGGTAGTAGCTTAGAAAGGGTGATATTTTCTTGCCTTTGCTTGGAGAGAGGAAGCTAAATTGGTAAACTGAGAAGAATTAACATTGAACACATACTATTTTTGATCATATTATAATTTTAATGTACTCCTCCCAAAACAAATGTTTTATGCCTCTAACCCTTAGTACCTATGAAGATTATCTTATTTAGGAAACCTTTGCAAATGCTATCAAGTTAAAATGAAGTTATTAGGGTTGGCCCTAATCCAGTATGACTGGCATCACTCTAAGAGGGAAATCTGGAGATAGCAATGTGCATGGAGAATGTCAAGTAAAGACTGAGGCAGAGATTACAGCAAAGCATCTGTAAACAGAGGAAGCTGCCATCAGAAATTGCATATACAACAGGTCAGGGAGTACTACGGACAGCTAGCTGTTCCCAGAAGCTAGGAGACAGGCATGAAATAGATTGTCCCCTAGAACTTGCAGAATGAACCCATCTTGCAGACATTTTGATTTGGGACGTGTAGGCTCTATAATTGTGAGACAAGAAATCTTTGTTGTATTAAGCCATCCATTCATGATACTACAGTAGAGCAGCCCTAGACTATCAAAATACGGACTGTTCATAGATTTTACTTATTTCCGGGACTTCATAGTTTAAGAAACTTGAATGGATCATTTTACATTTCTGGATAACATATGACTCAATTTTTGTGTTGGTATGAATTGTTGGAAAAATGCCATAATAATTACACAAGACAATTTGGGGCTCAATTAATAGAAAGGTATTTTCTCAGATATTAACCCTTTTATTAAGTTGTTACCTTGCAAATTATATGTAGATTAGTATATGTGAGTAGTTAAATGTGTGCTAACCAACATTTAAAACCAGAATTTCTCATGTTTAATTCCCTACAAACTTAGTTTAAGTGCTAGAGTACTATGCATTTCTTTCATATTTTTCTTGCTTTCCTTAAAAATGGAAATCCTTCTTTTCATTTGAACTTTAATAAACTGCTAACATGGGAGATGCCACTTATCTCTGTGAGACCATTTTTCTTAAACATAGAGGGGGTGTAAATGTTTCTTTTCTGAGGTGAATACAGAAAACTATCACAAGTTTCAGAAAACTATCACAACTATCACAGCTCTTAAATTACTTTTAATCTTTAGATGGATTGTATTTTAAAGTATCAAAGAAATAAGATATAATTTAAAGCTGTATTTCATAGGAAGGTGTCTGTGTGTGTGTGTGTGTGCATATATATGTTTTAACTACATAAACAAAACTGCAAGCCTTTATTAAGTAATATTAAAGGAATCCATGTAAATGTAGAGCATCTCTCCTCTGTCCAACCTTTAAAGAATGGGTTAATATACTATTTGAGAACTCTGGAACCCCCAGAGACATTTTTAAGTTATTTAACATAAGGCAGCTCATCTAAAGTGCTTAAGAAGGCATTTTAGGGACCTAACAAAGAATTAGATGTTTTAAATGTTTTCTCAAGTTTAATATTTAAGAAAAAAATAATTAGGTAAATTTCTTATACCTCATAGGCATTACAGGGAACACTCATAAAGGATAAAATGTCTGAGAGCAGAAAATACATTGACATTAAAGAGACAACATTTGGGGGGGCACCTGGGTGGCTCAATTGGTTAAGTGTCCGACTCTTGATTTTGGTTCGGGTCATGATCTCAGGGTCATGGGATCGAGCTCTGTGTCTGGCTCATGCTCAGCTTGGAGTCTGTTTGAGATTTTCTCTCTCTCTCTCGCTCTCTCTCTGCCCCTCCCCCCACTTGCACTCTAAATAAATAAATAAATAAAATCTTAAAAAAAAAAAAAAGACATTTGGGAGGGTCCTACTTGTGCTCTTTCAGATAGGTTTAAATAATTGTGCTCAATACTTATTGGTGCCTTTCCCGGCACTGCTAATGGAGAAAAATAAGAAGTGCCTAGAATGCTCAAAGGGAAACATATGGCAGTAGTAACCTTCCACTATTATATATTAATTTCTTTAAACCCACTAAGAGGGGTGCCTGCATGGCTCAGTTGGTTAAGCAGCTACCTTCGGCTCAGGTCATGATCCCAGGGTCCTGCTCAGTGGCGAGTCTGCTTCTCCCTCTCCCTCTGTCCTTCCCCCTGCTTGTGCTCTCTCTCTCTCTCTCTCAAATGAATAAATAAAAATCTTTTAAAAAAATAATAAACCCACTAAGAGATGGAATAGGTAACTGAGGATTTATTATGTTGGAATTTACCAACTACAGAGCAAAGGAGATTATAATGCAGACAGATTTAAAATCAGATGTTTATTTAAAAAGAAGAGAAAATTTATGTTAAGCCCTTCTACAATTAGGATTTTGATGTGTATTGTTTCAAATAGCTTATCTACTAACTATTCAACAAATATTTAATTAGTGTCAGCTTTGTGTCAGATATTAACCTAGGTATTATTTCACACTGATGGTGTCTGCCCTTGAAGAATACACATTTTGGTATTAGAGATATGACTAAGCCAAGAGATAATAGTAACAAAGTATAGAAGGCATTATGATACAGTTAACACCAAATACTTTGGAGAATACATATATGAGAATTGCTTTTGAAATTAATAATTATTTTCTACTGAAAGGTTACTTAATATTTGGTGTCTGAAAATACTCTGTTTGCCAGAGTACCCTGTTTGCATTATAAAATTTACAGAAAATATATGTCCAAATTTTTAAAAAGTTAAGAAGCTAATTCTCTGTTATGAAGAAGAATCTCAACAGGGGAATGTGTTCTCTATCATTGTTCTCTAAACAGGGATTTTAGAAGTTTCCTATGAGAATAGTTTCATTTTAGGTTTTCATTTTTATTATAATTTAAACATATATAAGTACATTCTGGATCATCCAGAAGAAACCTTGTAAATACATACATGCTACTTCAGAGCCTGAATTTATATATTTTTTAGAGCATTATAGTAGCACAATGTAAATGGGTATGGACTGATGAGAAAGTGCAGAAGTAGACTCATAAAGAAAAGCCTTGCTGAGGCATACAAAGAGTTCATAGTAATTCAAATAAAGAGAAAAGTTGGAAGACTTCAATGACACATGATACAGGGTGCCAACAGACATGTTGAAGTGAGTAAGATAATATTGTTACGTTATTGCAAATTTGAATGTCATTGACTTTATGGTTTTCCTTGTTTTACATTTATAAATATGTTTCATTATATAAATGTATAAAGCTATGTATATTCATATTTATGGTTTTATATATTTAAACACATTTTAATTAAAATTGTTTACATTATTCAAAGTCTTCTCATACAACTCTTGAGTCCTGGGCACCACTGCTGCTGAAAAGCTTTCAAAAAAGCAAATCTACTCTCTGCTGCTGAATTGTGGTGTTCAGAGTTCCCCAGAAATGCATCACAGAAGCCACCTAGTTTTGGGAAGTTCCCCCCTTTCTCTTATTTGTACTTACCCTAGGGTACCTGATGGGAGATTTTAGGGCATACCTATTTTTACTCACAATTCTAGGTATAGAAAGGCAAAGTTCCCATTACCGTCACTGAACTGGACTGTTAAATAGTCACATATCATCATTCAGGACTTTGTTTCTTAAACTTCAAGTACATAGAAACCATATAAAAAATGAAACAAAACAAATACCTTGAGTGTCAGGTGTTTCAGTACCTACTCCTCCTGGGACACATGGAAAAGTACAAATTAGTGAAAAAATTATCTTTCCCGTCTGAAATTATCCCGAGTTTTCAATAAAGATATTTTTAAAGTAAACAAAGCCTCATGTGGTATGTGTGGGCAGATTAAATGACAGGCTGGCTGGAGTGTAAAAGGTGTCCTATCATTTTATCTTCTGACATTTCCCAATAGAGAATTGGCATGATGTATTAAGAGGATTGCAACTCAGAGTCCCAGATGATGCCTGGAAGCCCAGGAGAGTGAATTTGTCTAAATATCAAATTTATGTCCAGCATATATGATTTAACATCTGACATGTTAGCTGAAAAACATCTGTGGAAAGTGTAAGAGCAATGAGTTCAAATAGTCCTACTCAAATCTTAATTTGGATACCTCTTACTGTGTAACCTAGAACAATGTACTTCACCTCCATATATGTTAGTTTTCCCATTGGTGGAATGTTAATGATGATAGTTCTGATTGCTATGGTATACAAGAAATTAATATGAAAAAAAATCAATAACTTGGGGTGGCTGGCATACGTTCAATAAGCATTTAATTAATTACAGATATTAGTACTATTGTTATATATTTTATTTAGTCTGAAAATAAACCATTAAAGTAGTTTTTTTTTTTTTTAAGTGGAGAAAGTTAATATATAAAGTTAAGTATACAATAGGGGTGCCTGGGTGGCTTAGTCAGTTAAGCACCTGACTCTTGCTTTCCACTCAGGTCATGATCTCAGGGTCATGCAATCAAACCCCACATCCGGCTCTGCACTCAGTGGGAGTCTGCTTGGATATTCTCTCCTTCTGCCCCTTCCCCTGTTCTCTCTCTCTCTCTCTAAGATAAATAAAAAAATCTTTAAAAAAATATACAATATAATGCCACATTTAAATGGATGTCCTTTGCCTAAGGATCTAAAGAAGACTCATTTCAGATAAATTTGCAAGTGAAGAAGATACTAGAACACATTTTATATTTTGGACTAATTTTTGGCAAGCATATGTATGATATCACTTAAAAACTATGCAAGACTGGAATTTCAGGGAATTTGATTTTCAAGCACTGAAAACACATGCTTCCTTTTTAAGCTGTCTTTTTATCAGATATTTCCTATTTCCTGAACCATATTTCTTTTAGAGTAGCCCTGGACTGAACAGAAATCATTAAATAGGTGCCCCTAGCTATGTTCAAATCTTCTATCTGCAGTACCTAAAACTGCTGTATAAAAAATGCATCTGAGAAAACAGCAGGTATGTATATTAATCTAAATTATTTAAGCCATTTTTCAAGTCCATTTATTTGCCATCCCATATTGCATTTAATTTATTTAAGTGTACATTACCTTTTGTTTTATATCCTGCCAAAGGGAAAATCGTGTCTAGAGGGAGATTTACTGGGAGCCTCGTATGAGAAGAAGCAGTGTTAAGAACCATAAATACATTAGCTCGTTCAGTTGATAGTCAGAGCGGTTTGTAGACAGGGATCCGCAGTAGGGGTGAAACGTATCCACCGTCTGTCTTTTCATCTTGTCTGTGTGGTTTTCTTTAGCACCCGTTTGCTTTCTGTTCCTTATTTCTAAATCCTAAATCATAAGAAACAAATATGCTTTTTACGTTCACTTGTGTAACTACTGAGTTTGTACTTTTGTATATCTATAAAATATATAAATATATTTTTTCTTTGTTCATTATTATTTAAATGAAACAGCTTCCAAAAAGATAAATAGTAGTGTATTCAAATTATCAACTTGGAATAATTTCTCATTGGCTTTAATTAATTTAACCATTTATCAATAGGAGACTGGCATATAAATATTTAAAAGACCAAAACCAAAATTAAATGACACAGTAAGTGGTTCTAGAGGATAGAAAACTGTATGTGCAGTCAGATTGTCTGGAGGTCAGTGATTGAGGAGCTGAATCTCCTACTTAGAATATATAAATGATTTGTTGGAATCACCTCTCTGAACCATTGCTGATTGTAAATATTAGATAATTTTTGAAATAAAACACTATCAAAGTATAAGTCCTGGCCCCCCTGAAAAGTTTGGTATCCTGAATTTTGTTGTTTGCATGGCACTTTTAATTTTAAAGACCTATTTTCTAGTCAACTACTGTATTTGAGTATATTTACTTTTAATATCAAATCTACTTAGAATGATCTTTTCTACTGCATCGTTGTCATGTAAGAGAGTCACTGCTTTGCCATTTAAATGCAAAAGAGTTTCCTCTTTAGTTTTTGGAGTACCGAACATTGATTTTAAATGACAGATATCTAAATCATTTACCTTGATGAGTGAAAAAATATAATTTGATGATTTTTTTTCTATCCATCAGTAATTGCTATAGTGCTTACCTAAGTGCCCCTTATGATACACAAAGGGAAGATTGAATATTTTTAAAGCCTGGTTGGTTTTAAATATTCATTCAATTGTACAACATTACACGATTTAAAGCTTGAGTAGTGTATATAGATATAGCCAACTTGACATAATAAGAAAAACTATTTAAAGCTTTAAACCATAAAAGAAATAAAGCTTTAAACGATTTAAAACTCTTTCATGAACAATGTGAATGCATAGCATTATGTACTTTGAAACTAACATTTAAAAAAATGAAATGATTATAGGATATTTATTTTGAATGGTTAGATTCTCATTTCTTTCTTCAAATGTCCAACTTCACCCAACTTTCCTACTTGTCCCTCCACAAGGATGGATAAGTCATCATGAATTCCCTTGTTTGTGTGAGTGTGTGCAAATCTTCCCCATACATAACTGTCCCCATAAAGCTCATCCTCTATCCATATTCAAGATGCATCTTTTATTTTACAAACCTTGTAGTTACCACTTAATCTTCTAATAATTTATAAACACGTTAGAGTTTACCAAGAAAAATCTGATTATTTACTTCACTATATATTTTTTTATTTACTTTATTATATTAATGGAAGTTCCACATGAGATGCTCTGAAAACATTTTCCATTATGAGCTTTCTATGAACTTAACCTCGACTCTTCCTTTCCAGCCCTCTTGCTAAACACAGATAGCCCATAGCTGCTAAATACCAAGAAAGATTCCCTCTTTTTCTGAGAACTGTTTTTGCCCAACTATTCATGAAACCAGCTGGACTTTTGCGGCTAAGCCTCTGTAAAAACTTGTCTTCCTTCCCCCAAAGTAGAACACCCCTTGACAAAGACACTTTCCTTGATCAAACTTTAGTCAAACTCTCCTTTAAACTCTCTTTTCAATAGGGCCTTAACCTTTGGATTGCATGATACTGTTCAACAGGAATACAATTAACATAAAAATTAACATGGTGGGAAATGTTCATAATACTTCTGAATGTACTTTCTTGCTTTGAAGTATATTGGTGAGGAAATGAAAAAGTAATAGCAATTTCCTTTTTATTTTAGGAAACTTAACAATTCAGAATTTCAGTGATTTGCCAAGATGATTCAACTAGTTAGAGAGAAGAGAGTAGAAAACATTACTTCTGACAAAAAAATGTTTCTCAGATCTATCACTGAGATGTAAATTGGAGGAATTAATAAATAGATATTACCTTAAGTTAAATTAACAATAAAATATAATAATCGAGTTTATTGAGTCTATTTTATAAAATATTTGGGCTTTATGTATGATTTCCTTAATTTTATACATCCCAGATTCCTTTATGTTACTGAAAGAATGGAGTTAGTGGTTACATATTGAGACATGAAGAAGAATAAACAAGGAGGGTTATAAAAATTATGTGTCTGTATATGTGTGCATGTCCTACTTCATAATCTTTTGTTATGTCTATTGGAAATTAAGTAATTTTTTATTATTAAGAAAAATACAAATCTCTATTCATTCCAGCAACACACTGATGAATGTCATCAATCTTAATGGACCATTGAAGTTCACTTACCCTTATAGTACAATTAAGTATAAAATCAACTCCCCAAACTATTTATGCTTTGCTCATATAAATAGAAACACGTTTATTTGTTATAAAGGACTAAGAATGCAGAGAACTTAAAAGATATTTTTTTATGTAAAGGCAAATTGTATTTAAACATTCATCTACTTCCTAAAGGTTCTACAAATGTAATGCCGCCTTAAAAACTGAAGGTTTTATGTAAAAATGTATTTAAATGAGTACTTTATAACTGTGTGTTCTGCATTTGGTTAGTTTATTTCTACAGTTTGTTCACTGAGGACAGTTCTTTTGTTTTATTCATCTTTTCTAAACCAGCTATTTCATCTTTACCTCCAAGCATGCAGTTTGCTTTCTCAAGTAATAGCTACTTAGTAAATGTTAAACAAGCAAATGAATACATGAAGAATCTACCAAAATAGATAAATTTACACATGTAATCTATCAACAAACTTGTACATTTACTGAATA
This sequence comes from Mirounga leonina, assembly GCF_011800145.1. Classification (NCBI taxonomy): domain Eukaryota; kingdom Metazoa; phylum Chordata; class Mammalia; order Carnivora; family Phocidae; genus Mirounga; species Mirounga leonina. The sequence goes on along the minus strand of NW_023270807.1, from coordinate 59,731,432 downwards.
TTAAGTGTTGTCCTAGGCAACAGAGTTTTAATATAAATATCATTTTTTTTTCAAAATATAAATTCAGTGGGAAAGGTAGGCATAAAAATAAATGGATATAATTCAGTTTTGTGATGGTGGTGATAATGAGAGGTTATTGCTGGGTATCAGAGGGGTGGCATGCAGGTACCAGGAAGTCTTACCTTACGTAGGTGAAACTAAAGCCAAACCTCAGAAAATCTTAGGTGGAACTCCCCTTTTCAAAGAAATTCACAACAAAAACATTCTATTTTGTAATACTTGAAACTCTTAGTCACAGTCTGTCTGCTTCATTTCATGGAAGAGAAAGAACGCTAGGCAGTGATATTACCTACTGCATGTGCTATTCAGGCTTTAAATTGGCTTTAAGTTGGACGCATAGAGAATTCCCATTTGTGAAAGAATGGTGAATGTATCACCATTGTCCACCTACAGTGTTACGTGTTTCATGGAGAAAACTGAAATTGAGATTCAGCAAAACAAAGGAAGAAGGATGGGGAAAGTGGGATTTATTTTGACAGAGACTATAGTGTATGATCTTAGGGTTTGGTGAGGTTGTGTGAAGCCTCCTGAGAAGTCAGGAGAGCTTTTTTGCCAGTGTGTCCATGGATACAGTACTAGCTTTTCTGGAATACCGCTGCTGTGGGAAAGTGAGAACGCTAAACTAGATGATGTGCTCTGGGCAAATTATGTAAGGAACATCTCTTTTGCTTCGTTTTTGTCATCTGACAAATAGAAATAATCAGAGTATCAGCATCTTAATGTTTTTGTGAGGACTAAATAAAATAACACATTCAGTATACGTAGGGAAGTACTAATGAGCATCTACTAATTTCTCAATAAAGGTATTATCATTAATAATTTAAAAGTTTATGGTACCTACTAAGTATCCAAAGAAAACATAAAAATATCTTTCAGTCTCAAATTCCATATTTGTTAAAATATTTTTCAGGTGACAACTTGTACTCCCAGTCCTTGGAGGATTTCAGACTGTGTGTTTCTGCCAAATTATCCCTCTGTCAGTATAGTCTTTTCTATCTTGTGGATTGATTAGTCTACTTGAGTGATTTTAAAAACACACTTTGAGAACAAACTCACTATGGAAGAATAAAAGCTATAAACTACATCTCCCACATAAGATGCTCTAAAATGAGAATAAAGTGAATAATAACAGTACTGTAAACAAGAAAAGTACCATTAATAGAGCAGAGATTTTAAGAAATTATAAAAAATTATTAAGAAGTAGTTGGAATTGAATAAAATCTCTAGAGAAGTAAACCAGAAAAACAAAACAAAACAAAAAAACAAAACAACAACTCAGAGTTCAAAACATTAGAACAGGACATCTGTATAGTTAAGATGTGTGTTCCAAGATCAGAATCTAATGCATGATACAATGCATTAGAAAAGTCCCTGAAAAATAGTCAATACTGATTATTTTTGGCAGAACATTCAGAGAAGCAAGATCTCCTCTAGGCTTTTGAAGATCAGTAAGCTCCAGGGTTTCCCCAGGAGAGATCAAACACGTTCAAGAGTTTAAGAGGAAAAGCTATGTTCCAGGTACCTAGACAACCAAGTAGTATGGGGGAAACACTCATTTAAACAAGCTTCTTGGGGTGCCTGGTGGCTCAGTTGGTTAGTCTACCTTCAGCTCAGGTCATGATCCTGGGACTCTGGGATCAAGCCCTGTGTCCGCTCCCTGCTTAACAGGGAGTCTGCTTCTCCCTCTCCCTCTTCCCCTCCCCACTCTCATGCTCTCTCTTTCACTCTCTCCCTTTCAAATAAATAAATAAATAAATAAATAAATAAAATCTTTATAAAGAAAAAATAAATAAACAAGCTTCTCGTACATTTAAGCCAGCAACATACCAGGTTGGTCCCACCCTTGTAATCCTAGCCAGCATATTTAGTAGAGAAAAAGAAATAGTGGGGAAAAATAAAATTAAAAAAAAAAAAAACAGGATTCACAGCTGACATTAATGTAAACATAAAAACTGAAGGGACACAAAGTGGATTAGAATTAGAAAGTTCATTAGATTTGCCAGATATAGCTTTTAAAAAAGAAAATCAATTACACTTCATATACTAGCAATAAATAGTAAAACATATTTTAAAAATTACCATTTAAAACAGTAAGAAAGCTATAGGATATCAAAGATGAGTAATGAAAGATGTATAGGACATTTGTGGAGAAAATTATAAAATGATTTTAAAGTATAATGAAAATGAATAAATGCACATAGAAATACATATGGTGGTATTTAACAAGATGCCATTTTATAAATTTCTCCAAATTCACCCACAAATATACTCAATTCTTATTAAAATCCTGACTTAATTTTTCAAGGATTTTTGCGACCTTATTCAAAAAGTTATTTGGAAAAGCAAAAGCTCTAGTAATAACAAAGACAGTTTTCAGGAGAAAAAAATAACTCTGTAGGGAAAAATATCCTGTCAGATAAATAACAGCCTTATTATGATCTACATTTAATTAAGGAAATAAGACATTGGTATATGTATATATAAACAGACCAATGGAATACAGCCCAGAAACAGAACACTTACTCACTGTAAATTGGTGAGTAAAAGGTGGACTGTTCAAAAGTATTACATTTTTTTTTAATAGAGAAAAAAATAAAACCGAGTCATTTCATACCATTCACAAAAACAAATCCTGGAAGAAATAATGGAATGGTCTAAATGTCAAAAGACAACCTTTTTTTTTTTTTTAAATTTTATTTTATTTTGACAGAAAGAGAGAGTACAAGCAGGGAGGGGGAGAAGCAGGGAGCCTCACGCAGGACTCCATCCCAGGACCTGGGGATCATGACCTGAGCCTAAGCAAGACGCTTTCTTTTAGAGAGTTTGCTTCTCAAACCATTTCAGTTATCTGGACCAATAGGATTTTCTTCTCGGAAATTTAGAATTGTGACCCAGCTGCTTCTAGGTGACTGATGGTGAGAGTAAGGCATGTGAACAGAGGGCCGGATGTCTGGATGCTTGCACCTGGAGGGTTTTCTTATTTTCTCTTTTCCAAACGCATATTGTTTAGTTTGTCATGGAATTTAAAGTCTTTTGGACACATAAACTGAAATTGCTCTTCATTTGAACTAATATGTGTGGATTTTTATCTTTGGATTCATTCATTTATTATTCACATTTTTCCCCCACATGTTCAATAATGTAGTTCTTTAGGAAAAGAAATCCATAAGAACAATAATAACAAGAACCAAAACAAATTTTTTCTGAAAATTAATCTAGTTCTCCCAAGTGCATTCTGTTGCTTTGATGTTCTAGTGCATATATTTTAATAATAAACTACCTGTTTAGTAATAGTTCTGCTTTAGGTCATGTACAGTACATTGGATTTTATCTGTCAGGACCATAAATTATTATTTCAATTATGGATTTCAATATATTTTCCAAATTGTATTTTCTTTAAATTGGTATTAAAATCATTTGAAATAATAATGAAAATTCAAAAAGTATTGCATAAAGAAAATATTTCTCATTGAATCAGCTTTTTATTTCTTTTCTGAGGGTTATTTTCCATAAAAATTTACATAGTCTGAATGAATTACTAAATAAATTGTGGATGTAACATCAGATTTGCATTTATCTTTTATTTTTAAGTGTTCCATTGATTAAATATTGCATATTTAATGATATTACTGGCATTACTCATGCACTTCTTTAGTAAATCACGTATAAAATAAAGACTAAATTTATGAAATATATAAATCTAACATGTGACTTACACTTGGCTAAAATTTAACTCAGAGGGTATATTATGAAGTACTTTCTAGAGTAAAAGAAATCAAAAAAGTAAAGTAGAAATGCTACTTACATTAAAGCAGTCAGCGATATTAACCAAATTTGTTTAAACAACTTCAAAAGTGATAATATATTACCATTTACAATATGCCACTCAAAAATAACTATAAATCCATACTATATATCCATAATCTTATTGTTCTGCTTTTACACTTCTGGTGACTTTGAGTCTTTGTTTTCCAACAGCAATCACAAAGGGGAATTATTGCTAATCAGATTGGTAATGTGTGGATGTAGGCTCTGGAGATAACATGTTGAATGGACTGACAAGGAACCTGAGACTTGTATTTGAAAAGGAGAGTCAGAAAATAGCTGTATATGGGGAGGTGTCACTGAAGGTAAGACCTGAAGGCTGAAAAAGTACAGTCTACACTGTACAGTGTGAGGGAAAACCTTCCAGGCTAAAGGAATAGCATATTCCAAGACCCTGAGGTGAAGAATAATTAGACATATTTCAAGGACTGAACCATAGTGTCTATCTTGGAACCCTGCAAATTTGAGATGTTACACTGCACTTTACAATTTCATTCATTTATGTATTATTCATTAAAGCAACACCTGTTACCACTGGAGAAATATTATTTAATAAAAAGAAAGGAAAGAAAAAAGAAAGGGGAAAAAGGAAGGGAGGAAAAGAAAAGCATCTGTTTTTTTTTAAAACTAACTTTCTAATAAAGGCAACCAACATTAAACAGTCTCACAATAATAATTTGACTTTGTGGTATATAAACTTCTGACCCCTTTTATCAAAGAAAAGTGAAAACTGATATCAACAGATGTAGAATAAAATTGTGCTAAATTTTCTTGAATTATGTGATACTATTTTTACTTCATTTGAGCTTATAATCATCTACTCAGCACATTTACTGCTCTTAAATCTTCTTCATTTATGTTCACTTCTTACTTTCCACTGTCTCTATATTGTTATTTTTCTTATTGTTATTAAATCATTCATTTGCAAATAAAAATATGCTAAAAAACATACTTGAAGCCTAGGTCCACATCTTCTCACTTTTCATGCTTGAAATCATAACTAATAACCAGGAGACCATCACAACAAAAAACTTTTCAATGAAACAGAGAGCACAAATACATATAGCTGTGGACTAAAGCAATTGACCATATGAGAACACACCTGGGAAGTCTCCCTGTTACAGCACCCCACCCCATCCCCCCACCCCACCCTCCCACCCCTGGCAGAGAATGACTGAGGAAGTGGAGCAGGTCTACTAATGGTAGAAATCTGCTGGACATACCTACTCTGAGAACGAAAGGACTCACTCTTGAGTGGGAAAAGCTGCAAATAGGACTGAGATCCATTTTGACTGCTTCATTAGGGAAAACACATAGACAAAGCAGGAAGGTTATGTGATGGTAGTAGGTGTCACAAAAGTGACAAATCTCCAAAAAGCTGCATCTGCTACAATGGAGGGAGCAGTTAGGAAGCAGGAGCCCTCCGCTACAATAGCAGTTTCAGGTGAAGGAACTTTAGAAGCTCAGTGGTGGCTATAGAAACACTCCTGAACAGATGATGTTTGAGAAGCAAAAGAGATTTTAAGGTAACAGCCCATCATGTTAGAAATAAAAGGCAGGGGTGCCTGGGTGGCTCAGTCGTTAAGCTTCTGCCTTCGGCTTGGGTCATGAACCCAGGGCCCTGGATCGAGCCCCTCATCGGGCTCCCTGCTCGGCGGGAAGCCTGCTTCTCCCTCTCCCACTCCCCCTGCTTGTGTTCCTGCTCTCACGGTCTCTCTCTCTGTCAAATAAATAAAATCTTTAAAGAAATAAAAGGTAGAGCTTGGGAGCAGAGAAACCTATAAAATTCTCCTGGCCCTTCACTACCCTCACCAGGAAACTTCTATTTATTTTTTCCCCCAGGTTTATTGAGATATAACTGAGAAATAACATTGTGACAGAGTAAGTTGTACAATATGATTTGATATGTGCATATATTGTGAAATGATTACCATAATAAGGTTATTTAACACATTTATCACGTCACACGTGTTTATTGGGGGGAGGATGATATGAGAACATTAAAAATCTGCTGCCCTTAGCAAATTTTAAATATACAATACGGTATTGTTAACTACAGTCATCACCCTACTTTGGATCCCCAGAATAAATTTGGTTAGTTTGTGTTTTATAATTGAACTATTTCTAGTAATACTTTTCAAATCTGAGTCTTAATTTTTGTCATATTGATATAATTGAAGAAATATATAAAATATGTAAGTAATATATTTTTGAATTACTATCATTCAAATTATCAATAAACATTAGCTGAAATGATATCTTAAAGAACACATTTAATTAACTGGAATTCACAGCTCTGTTCTGAATATGGAGACTACCTGCAAGATAGTGTGTGGATCACAATCTAGAGATAGGAAAGGGTGTTGTTATGGATATTTTAGTTTCATATAATGGCAGTATAAATTGTTTTGAATTATAAGCTACACAAAAGCTAGGACTATTTCCTACAGAGTACAAAATCATTGGGAAATTCAAAGACGTTATTTAGGTTACCAAATTTAAAATGACATTGTATATATACTGGTGCATCTCATTATTTCTGCTTTTATGTTGTGAAGAATATTATCAGGTTCACTTTATTTTGATAATCTTTTCCAATTTTCAAGTTATTTTTTGTTAAATTAATTTTAAAGTAAACGATAATGTCTTTTTGTCAATCAAGTTAAATATGCATAAAAATATAACTATAAATGTAAATAATTACTGTGGGGCGTCACAAGATAAAGCAGTTAAAAAGTACAGGAACACTGCTTTGGTAACTGCATAATGAAGAGTGAGAATATTAATCTGTTGGCTTCATTAGGAATTTCTAGTACCATTTAATTTTCATAAGGAAGTATATACTATATTATTATTGATATATTCAGTATTTAAATAAGAGAGCATTTATGTTGGTCATTAAATTCCCCTCAAGTTTTACTAGTTAATACACAGTTTGGTGAACTAAAAGAGGTGTTAAATATGTTTACTTATCTAGAGTAAAATAAAGGAACTGAAAAATGAACTCAAAATGTGTGAAATGAATAATTTCATTCACATTTGGCTTTAATTACCATAAGTGTAAATATGAAGATTTTAGACATGGCCCACTCCCCTTTAGATTTCTGTAAGGTAGGCAGTTTTGCTGTTGTGGATTAAATAATTTCTCTGTGCAATAGGTATCTTACTCTCATTGGACTTAACTAGTGGAGAGAAAGTTGTATAAAATGTAACTCTTGTTTGCTTTGTAAAATTGTTACTATTTCCTTCTACTTTGTAACATTTATCACATAACATTTTCCATTTTTGACTTCCCAATATTGGCTAGAATATTCACTTCTCAATTTCTTTTCCTATATTTTGGTTAATATCCTTATTCATTCTGTTCATTGTTGGTTATTTCTATATTTCCACTGCTTACTCGCTCACCATCTGTCATTCTCCCTTCCCACTCCCTGCCTCTTTCTACATTTTTTTTTCTTTGTGTAGATGACATCAGCCTAGTTTTCACTTGCCTTTCTTCCAGTTCTATTCTGTTCTTTTCTGTGTTCTTTATCTCTTCTTCTCTGTTGTGTGCCTTGAGAAATAACCAAATCATATCAACATTTTCAAATTCATTAATCTTCCAGGATTCCCAGGGCAGTGATGGTTTGGGGATAACATAAGAAAGAGACTCTTCTGATACTAAATTTAAAGAAACATGAGAAAGTTTAAATAACTTGTGAGAAAGTAAGTTTATTACCAATGTCAGTAATGACTTAAAAACAGGGTTTAAATTAAGAAGGAATTAAAGAATTTTAAGTGATAGAAATAGGGCCCTTGTTTAATTCACAGCACAGACATCACAGTATATCTTACAAGTGTTCTGATCACTTCCTTTGAGTACTAAACACTACAGCTAGCACAATATTCATACTCTGGTAATATTGCCATTTTTCCTTATTTATTGTGTGAAACCTTAAGCTCATTAAAGTTCTGCCTTTACACAATTACAGTATGGCTTATAGATTAGCATTATCAATCAGTGCCATGCTTTCTCTGAAATATCCCTATATTTTATTTTTTAAGATTTTAGTAATACCACCACTATATTATTTTTGTGAATAATGAGTCATATGATGTTTATAAAATTATTAGCATATATCTTACAATTTCATATTATTCCATGCTATTAGTATGTATTTTAAAAATATGTTTTAGAACATAAACAAATTTAACATTTGCTTTCATTCCCTTACCATCCTCACTAAAATAGTTACAAATGTTAAACATATTTATGAGGTAATAGGTTAAGGAAAAAATATCAGTTAATTGAAAAACTGTGGAATTATTGTCACTGGAATTTGTCTTTTGCTCTTTTGAAATAAAATGTCAGAATTTTCATATTACATTCATTGATTAACTCATATTTACTTCTTCTTATCTCAGACTAACCTGTGATGTCAAAGGGGATATTACTTGAAGTTTTAGGTTAATGCATACAATTTAAATTATGAATTGGAAAACTTCAGTGGAATAATTTTTCCTGAAAGATCATAACTTGCCTTGTCTTCCATCTATGTAGCATACAAAATCACATGTATAATAAATATATAATTTGATTTAAATATTTAACAGTGGAAATCAAATTCTGTTATTCCAAGAGACTTACAGGAGTCCATAGATGTTAAAACTGTGATTGTTATAGTAAACTTTACAGATTGCTACCATGACAAAATGATTTCCTTTATAGTAATATACCCAAAAAGCATTATGAAGGCCTCGCATGGAATGTTATAGACTAAATCAAATACAATATTTTTATATGAGACAAAAACCTTAAAATATAAGGTATTGACACTTATTTGAAGAGAAAACCAATACAAACATAACAAATATATTAATTTACTGATACTTATTAATTGCTTGTGTGTGTTAAGTGATTATTTTTAAAGATATAAATTATACATTTATTGAACATTCAATACAAAAAGTGTTTTGAATCGCAGTTTAGTGAAGCAAAGCAAATGTCATGAGAGATATGTCATTTCAGTTTTGGTCAATCAAAGGACAAAGTAAGAGGCTAAAATATCTTTGTAAGAGAATAATAGGACAAAACTATATAATGTGTTATTCACTTTATTTGTATAAAATATATTTGTTTTTCTGCAATTCTAGAGTATCAGCATATATTATTTATGAGCAGTAAAGAATAAGGATACCATTCATATTGTAAACATCATTATTTTGACATTTTTTATATTCTAACTGGGACTCTACTGACTCAATGGCATTATGATTTGTATCTCATTTGCTGAAGTTTTCCATCATAAGACAGTATTCTGATAAAATCTGTTACAGAAATTTTCAAAAAATGTAAGTTTCTTCTAATGGATGACTTTTTTTCTACTGCTTCTCCTTAGAAAGATATTATGAGCTTAATTAAAAAAAAACTTAATTGTTCAGATTCAAGAAAAGATGAAATTAACAAGAATAAATTACTCTCATACTTGACACCAACCAAAATAGGTAAAGTGTATAAAACAATAGTTTTCAAGACACTGGGCATCACAAAATGAATGATAGTGAATCCTGAAAAGTGGAAAACAATAGTGCAAGCCCCAAATTTGCCCAAAATTACTGCTCTGAAAAAGTTTGCAGGCCATGCCACAGGGAGTGGGAAGTCAGGCAGAACCAGAGGACACCCGGGAGACAAAGCTTACAGTCTAGGTAAAGCAAGGTAGTTAGAGTTCACAGGACAGAGCAGCAGCAAGGAGAAAGCTGAACAGAAAGAGAACTCTGGCAGTCTGCAGAGGGTGCCCTGGGTAGTCTGCTTAGTGCGATCAGCCAATGTAGGTTAAGAAACTAGTGTGGAACGTGGATAGAACCACTGCAAGGTTTGGAGGTAAGAATGCATGCCGGTCACAAAGGATCAGAAATTTTTATTCATAAAATATAGAAATACGAAAGAGTGTAAGATGGATTGTTACCATTAATAAGTACTAGGGCTCATACAAATATCAGTTTTAACATAAAACAGTAACAGTTATAAAATGGCAGAAATGAAATTTTAAGTGATATCATATGTAAGAGCAGCAAGAAATCCTCAAAAACCTGGGTTTGTATCAAGCATTGACCTTTTCAAGATTCTTTGTTTCCAATAATTTATTTTAAATATCTGGGTTTTGTCAAGATGGCCCTAGCCCATATGATTCCTGGTTATGTAACTACTAGAATAGCCCTTTTCAGTGGTATGAAAAGAAAGAGATGATACTATGATAAATTCTCATTTTCCGTATTCAGTTTGTATCTACCTTGTGGATAGGAAAATGCCTACATTTGAAAGCTTCATGGGATCTCACCACAAGGCCTTTTTATTTTTATTTTTAAAAATTTTTAAAAGATTTTATTTATTTATTTATTTGAGAGAAAAAGAGCGAGCACAAGCAGGGGGAGCGGCAGGCAGAGGGAGAAGCAGGCTCCCTGCTAGATCCCTGGACTCTGGGATCATGACCTGAGCCTAAGGCAGGCGCTTAACCAACTGAGCCCCCCAGACATCCTGCCACAAGGCCTTTTTATTTATTTATTTTTTTATTATTTTTTTATAAAGATTTTATTTATTTATTTGAGAGACAGAGAATGAGAGACAGCATGAGAGGGAGGAGGGTCAGAGGGAGAAGCAGACTCCCCGCTGAGCAGGGAGCCTGATGCGGGACTCGATCCCAGAACTCCAGGATCATGACCTGAGCCGAAGGCAGTCGCTTAACCAACTGAGCCACCCAGGCGCCCCACACAAGGCCTTTTTAAATGATAATCTAAGAAGGTGATAAACAAAACTGTCTTTTTATTGTATGTCAAATGAAAGATATGAAAGGCATTTATACAGAGAGCAAGGAAATATTTTAGATATGTTATGAATTGTCTAATAAAGAAATGCATTTTTATGCATTCATATTGAAAGACTCAATGCTATTAAAAAATGTCAATTTCCTCCAAACATATGTATAGACTAAATGCTAACACAATAAAAATAGTAGCAGGATTTTGATGGAAATGCGAAAGCTGACTATGAAATATACATGAAAATTCTATTGTCAAATCTAGCTAATAATTTGAAGAAAAAGTACAGAGAGCAAGAACCTAAGATAACAGAAACTTAATATAAAACACAAGTATTAAGACATAAAAAAGTATGGGTTGAAAGTGTAATTTAACTTAAGTTTATAGTTTCAATTATTTTGAAAATTTATCTATGTTAAATATTCCTACTGCTTTATAGTGCTAGATACATGAAATGTTAGAACATTACTTTCCTAATTGTCTTTAATATTAGAAACAATCCTGTAATTTTCTTTTTGTGTTATTAATCTTCAATTTTACCTAGAAAACAGTTTCTGTAAGTGAGCTAGTTTTTTGCTAAACCTAGACATAACAGCAGTTGGAAAGTAAATAAAACAAAAAACGGACAGTTAAAAAATATTTTATGTCTTTTCTCATACTTAAACAAAATAGCAAAATACTGTCTCAACTTAATCTAAGTGCCGTTACTTTAAAAAGCTTAATAATTACTATGACTTGATTTGATGAACTCTACTTCCCATCCCCTAGTATATTAAGAACTGGTATTGTTCACTTAAAGCTTATTATACTATGGCTCATGTTATTTCTTCCTATCCTGGAATGTCAGCCCACATACATTATTCACAGGAAGCAGGGTGAACTTTAAATAGGGAGATTATACTGGAGGGAAATGAGAAAGCCATCATTCTCAATTTTACCCCATACTGTTATTAAAGGTTATATAGACAGTGATCTTTCTTTTCCCCACTTTTATTTAACGCTTTTTCTTCTTCCTTTTTTCTTTCTGATTATCTTATTCCTTTTCATCTCCCATAACATCCACATAATTCTTGCCTTTTTTCTGTATTGTGTGAAGGAACTAGTTGAGTTATTTTAAATGATTTACTGTCTTCATGTTGTGAGCTAGACATTGAAATAACTTATGATGAATAACATATTGTATACTATATGACTTCCTTCTATTCTTTGTCTAAAATGTGGTCGATCTGAATTTAAGTCATTAAGTATGAAAATATTTGCCTGAAGAATTTGAACAGCAAGTTTCAGGCTAGTATAAATTAAATTATTAAACAATGACAATTGCAATGGAAATGCTAACAGACCTTTTACTAAACAATAAACTATGCAATTATAGACAGTGTTCCCTGACAATCATGTGCTTACTTATCAGCAAAATGTTTCCATAACAGCATTTCCATGTTAGATGACTGACAGATACTTAAACACTGCAGGGAACATATAAAAGTTTTGCTTATTATTTATACTCAGTTCATAATTTCTGAGGAAGTATTTAAACTGGAAACTTATAAAGTGACATATTCAATTTTATTGATATTTGAAATTTTGGTCATAAAATAAAAAGTAGCAGTATAATCTAGAATCTTTTAAATTAAGTGTAAAACTCAGTGTTACTAATAATCACTACAAGAAAGTTTATATCCACACAAAAACCTGCACACATATTTTTATAGCAAGCAGCTTTTTTCATAATTACCAAAAGATGGCAACATCATGTGGCTATACTGATATCCATAGATTAAATCAATGAATTAGAAGAGACATCTTCCATGCAGAAGAATCCCAAATAATTTGGTAAATATGCCATCTTCTGCGAGATGTAACTTAATTCTCCACTCTTTAAGAGTGGACTGTACAAAGTGTTTTCCTTTCAGACTTGATGGGGAGCTAGCAAGTAATTTTCTGGTGGAGAAACCTCTCAAACACTACTTCCACTATTAACAACAGTGATACGTCATGTTGATAGTTTTTGCCCTTGATATGAAGTAATGAAGGGCACTTTACCTTAGTGGCCTTCATACCCAAAACACACAACCCCAGTCTAACAATGAGGAAAATAGATATAAATCCCAGTAGAAGAATATTCTGCAAAATTCTGCAAAAAAGGACCAGTATTCCACAAAACTACCAAGGTCATCAAGAACAAGGAAAGTCTGAGAAACCGTCATAGCCAAGAGGAGCCTCAGGAAATATGATGACTAAATATAGCGTCATGTCCTGGATGTGATACTAGAACAGAAAAATGGCATTAGGTAAAAAAAAAGAAAAGAAAAAAAGGAAATCTAAAAAAAGATGGACTTTTAGTTAATAATAATATGAAAAATACAGTTTCTGAAATTGGTAGCATCGAAAGAAAATATTAATAAAAGTTAGAGCAAATATCATTCAGTTGAAAACATGTTGAAAAGGTAATTTTCATAGACAATACATTCAAGGAATACATAATAACAATTTAGAAAACAAAACAAGTGGAAATTGAGAAATACATCAACAAAGAAATAATAGATGAGAATTACATCAGAAAATCCCAAGTCTTCATATGTAACTGGGCCCCCAAGTGTTCAAAACTGAAAACAAAGAAAGATCTAAATGTAGACACAATGTAATGACGTTTCAGGAAACCACAGGAGAGAGCAAAATCACATTAGTTTAATTAGGAAAAGGTAAAATAAAGATCATTACCAGAGAAATCAGAGTCATACTGGCATCTAACTTCTTATCCCCAACACTAAATTGCTACAAAATGCGGGTGAAATATAAAAACAATAAGATGCAAAAACAAATGGACCTTAGAATAACTAATTTAATACATAAATAGTGTTTATGTAAGTCATAAAATATAATTTTGAGAAAATAACATTTAAATTAAGAAATAATTAAATGTGTAGTTTAAGGTTTTTGATTAACACAAATAGTGCTACAACTCTCTAAGAGAGTTGCATGTGGTTACAACTTCTCAGGAAGCTTTTTCTCTCTTGTTTGGCTCAGAGTTGAGGCAAATTCATTTGCATTCTTTAGGGAGTTGAGAGAAATGGGGATAGTGCGATTGTTGTTTACCTTTACCGTTATTCTGAAGATATACCTTTTTATGTCTCCAGCTTTGTTGGGAGGGCTGCTACTTGACTCCATACACTGGATACCGGACCTTCACAGCAGACCATCTTACCTGATGCAAAACTAAAACTCAAATTTACATGTATCAACAAAGGTTTTCAGGATAAAAGTAGCTTCAGTAATCATTTGCCTTACTACTCCAGGCTCCTGAGTTTTCTTAGTATGACTTGGTAGGGCCTCTTATTTTTCTGTTATTTTGATACACTTGAGGATTTAAAAATAAAAATATTTTACACAGCATTTTTACTTTTTATGTGTGTGGAGGGATAGGTTCAAATAACCTAGCCATTCATGTTCCCAGAAATTAAAGTAACCTACACATGTAAGAAAGTTATTTCCATCATTGCAAATGGCAAGATTTCATTCTTTTTTATGGCTGAGTAATATTCCATTCCACATCTTCTTC
>NW_023270807.1:59658636-59717180 GCF_011800145.1 Mirounga leonina | reverse complement strand
CTTCTTCTTCTTCTTCTTCTTCTTCTTCTTCTTCTTCTTCTTCTTCTCCCATTCATCAGTTGATGGATATTTGGGCTGTTTTGGCTATTGTAGATAATGCTGCTATAAACATCAGGGTGCATGTATCCCTTTGATTTAGTATTTTTTGTAATTGGGTAAATACCTAGTAGCGCAATTGGTGGATCATAGGGTAGTTCTATTTTTAACATTTTGAGAAACCTCCATAATGTTAGAGAGAAGCAAACCAGGAAATGGCCTCATAACTAAGAGAACACACTAACGGTTACCAGATGGGAGGTGGGTGGGGGGAAGGGTGAAATAGGTGATGGGGATTAAGGAGTGCACTTGTTGTGATGAGCACCAGTTGATGTGTGGAAATGTTGAATCACTATATTGTACACCTGAAACTAATGTTACACTCTAAGTTAACTAACTGGAATTTAAATAAAAACTTAAAAAAGTTATTTCTAACTATTAAATTCATAAAACTATTGGTGGAGTTAGAGATGAATGTGTCTGGCACTTTGATGCAAAGTCTATTTCACCCTACCCCACCCATCTCCGTTACTATATTTATATCCTCTGATCTTATGGAATTGAATAGCTAAGTAAAACCATAATCTCATGGTTCAAATAGTGTTTTTAGAATTATATGTATATTTTTTTATTACATAAGCTCCACACCCAATGTGGGGCTTGAACTCACGATCCTGAGATAATGACCTGAGCTGAGATCAAGAGTTGGACACTTAACCGACTGAGCCACCCAGGCATCCCTAGAATTATAATTTTTTTCTGTGCAATGTTTAAAAGCTCAAAGACTCTTGATTTTCAGATCTTTTTTTTCATATTTGAATACTTCCTCAGTACAGCAAAACGTCCCTTCAGTTGATTTCAACACAAAGCTCCAAAAGTTTATTTACTCTCCCCCTACTAAAAATAAGCACTGAGACAGGCTAACAGTTACTATCCTGATTTTGAGAAAATGCCAACAAAGACACATCTCATTATAAATTTAAAGACAGTGGTATAAATAAATTTAGAGGCAGTAGAGGAGGAAGTCAAGAGAGGTATTATCAAATGGTTCATTTATTTCAGTAATGTCCAAGGTAAGTTTTTCTCTTTAGAATGAAGAGGATGTAGGCAGTCTAAAGAGGGAGATAAACTTAGAATAAAAATTTAGAAAAATGGGAGAGTTAGTAAGAAGAGGTACAAAAAAACATATAGGTGATATTTACGGTCAAGTTAAAATGTAGAAGGAGAATTGTAGTGAACCCAATACATAGATTTCTGTGATTTTTTTTTTTTTTTTGGCAGCTTAAGAAAAGGACTGGGAATTTATAAAAGATTATTTATGGTTGTGGTGGTATTGCAGAGCATGTGTGCTGAAAAGACAAGAAAGACACTTCAGGTTTGGGAAAGAGAGTAAGTCATTGATTTCTCATGCAATTATGGCTCAATAGTGAAGAAAAATAGGTCAGAATAGAACTTATAAATATGAACAGATTGTGGTGATTTGGAGACTAGAGATTTGGTGAAGTTTTACACAAAATTTATTGAGTAAGAAAATGAAAGAGCACATAATAAATATAGACTTATTAAATACCTGTTGATTAACTCATGAGGCAAAGATGCATATTATTAAATTGAATTATGATTCTTGGTTATCAAAGTTTTAGCTAACTTTTATTTTTTCTGTTTCCCTAAATTTGGATTGCGTGTAGTTCATAATCACAGTTAAGTTTTAAAGTGAAGTATTTTCACCATGTGTTCCACTTGATTATTAACATTTTGCAATTGGCTGATTAAACATGAAGAAAAATAATCTCACTGGTCACATTTCTAACTTTTTTTCATGTTATGAAACAACATTTGACCTGAGAAAGTATTCAGTTACTGAGAGCATGATTTTGCTCAGTGATTTTGCTTGAATTTGCTTCAAAAATGGATGCAAGAGATCAATTGGTATTCTTAAGTGTGAAACTCCTTGTGGCGTGATTTATCTCTAAAATTTTGAACATCCTCTGGACTAATTTTGTCATTATATCACATTAGTACTAATTGAAGAGACTCAAAGTTAGAGTCTTGTTGTTTCTAGATGAAACATAATTTAAATTCTAAGAATGCAGACTGTCATTGCTTCTTAAGTAAAATTGCTAGAAAATTATGCTGATATATCTTAAAGTAACTGGAACTTTACAGCTAAAACTTTGTATGAAATTTTTAAGAAGTAATCATGATCACAAAACAACTATTATGAGCTTGGTTGCATTAAATATCGCAATAGGACACATAGAGAAATAATGATTGATCTAAATTGTGGCCTTTGTTCTCCAAGAGCCTTCAAAATTAAGCCCTGCTTTAGACCTACGTGCAAGACATATAGAGAAGAGAAAAATATTATTAAAGCAAACATATAATTGAGCAAGCTATTTAAAAACATACATACACATGTGTAATTCACTAGAGCTTCCTTTTATAATGGCAGTTGTATTTACTTGTTTCCTTGTCTAATTCTCATGCTTCTGTGAACATCTGAAACACCCTTCTCAAAAATGTTTACTTCCTCCTAAAGAAACTAGTAGAGAGCTGAATCAATGCTATATTTACAAACTAGATTGTCTTAGGGGGTCATCTAGGTCTTTGACTATTTTTAGATTTCATTTCCTACCTTATAGTACAGTTTGTTTCAGAAGTAATTAGATAGGGCCATGAGCCAGTAATAACAACAGACATCATGAACAAGGTGACAAGTGAATATGCAGAGATACCTTTGAAGTCAGCTGAGTATAAAGATGACAATGATAAAATCTAAAAATGAAGAAGATGGCTTTTTAAATCTTTTTCTTGTCGTTGCTCTAGCTGGAATTATTTTTGAAAGTTCAGTTTACTGCTGTATTAAGGACACATTTAACTGAATGGAGACTTTCAGCTACAATTGACTATAATACAGAGTATGCATTTTTCCGGAAATATTATCTACAGCAGGAACAAACTTTTATGATTATTTTGACCATTACCTACAAAAATTAGGTATGTTTATGTGGGGTGTATGATAAGGAAGGCTAAAAATAACATTTTATTTAAATTTAGTGTAACATATAATTACTGTCCAAATCACACACGAATGACCTTATTCATCTAGAATAAAAGATATTTTCATAATGGAGTCCCTTCCCAGAAAATAAAATAGCATGAAAACACTGCATCTAAACTATGCAAATATTAATATAAAATCATAATTAATTTGAAAGAATTGTAATTCTGTTGTTATAAAGATACTATTGTTATAAATATACATTATAAAACCAGCATAATTTGATTGAAGTTTATTTCAAATTTGTATCCCACAAGAGTGCCATAGGCCCATGGTATTTTAGGTTCTATCAATTTTCATAAATTTCAGCATTAATACTTTCCCTTGATTAAAAAAATCTGCTACAATCTTTAATTTTGTTGAGACCTGAAAAGGTTTATTACAAATTAGCAAATGTATGAGGATTTGTATTATAAGAACTCATCTTTCTTCCCATTATTTTCCCTATTAACCTGATAGAAAATAAAATTTCTGAGAAATTCTTTAAGTCTGCAAAGAAATAAACTTTGAAGACAGTTATAATCTTATTGTTGGTCTATCCATTTTTAAAGTGTCCTCGGTGAAGTCATATTTTAAATACTCTAGGACATATTTGTCCATGTGTTGACTAAACATATTTTATTTTCTGTAATGTCTCTTGGATGCAGATGTGTTTTTTTCCAGTTTTGCTAGCACCACTTAAATTTGATAACCACTTCTTACCTGGATTCTAAGTGTTCTCTTTTTGAATATCCCTAATACCAGTTGCTAGTCCCTGCCAGACATGAATACTGTTAACCAGTTAGGAATATGATTACATTAGGCTTCTCCCTATATTCTTTAGAATTACTTCTATTTCCATACAACTAAAACACCCTTGGGGAGCTTAAACTGTTACTCTAATTTATGAAATTTGTGATTCTATATTACTACTTTATTACATAATATGTCTTATAGGAATGTGTTACTAAAAATTTGATTCTTGGTTCAATCACATCTTCACATAAAATTAGCTAAATTTTACACCCATAACAGCCTTATTTTGCCTCTCAAAGTTATTATTTCCTCTCTTTTTAAATTAAAAGTATGGTATAACAAGATGTTAAAAATTATTTTAACCAACTTCCCTTTCTCTAGTTGGAACAATTTTGCACTAAATATTTTTAGTATGTCAGACAATTACAGAGGAACACAATACATTGACAAATTATTACAATAAAAATATAGTCTATAAACCTACAATAATTACTTTTCATATTTCCATGTTTTTATTTTCATGGGCTTCCTGTATAGTTATTATCACCTGTAAATATAACATATTTTGTAGGCAATTATACAATTTTTTAATTTTTTCCATTTTGTTGAGTTACAATTCAACCACAATAAATTGCAAATAAAATATTAGATTGGCTCAGGTTTTTTTTAAGATTTTATTTGTTTATTTATTTGAGAGAGAGAGAGAGAGAGAAACAGCATGAAAGGGGAGAGGGTCAGAGGGAGAAACAGGCTCCCTGCTGAGCCGGGAGCCCGATGTGGGACTCGATCCCAGGACTCTGGGACCATGACCTGAGCCGAAGGCAGTCGCTTAACCAACTGAGCCACCCAGGCGCCCTAAATTGGCTCAGTTTTGATGCAGTGTATACCTTTTGACCAACACCAGAATTAAAAATAACAAAGTTACTTCACCCAACAACATTTCCTCATGTCTCCTTGTAATCTAACTTTTTCTTCATCCCAGGCACTCAGTCATCCAAACATCTGCTTTCTGTCACCATAGATTAGTGTGTATTTTCTAGAACTACATATGTGTGTTTATATTTGTGTGTATGTGTGTGTATGTGCGTGTGTGCATGTGTGTGTGTGTATAATTATGGGATGCATTTTTGCCTAATTTCTTTCACTAAGTGTAATTATTTTGACTTTAATTCGTACTGTTGCTATATCAATATATTTTTCCCATTTATTGCTAAGTAGTATATATTAGTATGGTAATATATTAGTATAGTAGTATGAATACACCAAAACCTGTTTATCCATTCATCTGGTGATGGACACTTATATTGTTTCCAGTTTTGACTATTACAGATGAGGCTGATATGAATATTTGTGTCAAGTCTTTTTGTGGACATAGGTTTCTTTAGTCTAGGGTTAATTCCTAGGGGTGGAATGACTTGATCACATGGTTGTTACATGCTTACCTTTGAAAGAAACTGCAAAATTATTTTCTAACATGGTTATACTACTTTACATTGCAACCAGTAGTGTATGAAATCTTCAGTTGTTCAACATCACCAATATTTGATAGTCAGTCTTTATAATTTTAGACACTTGAATAGGTATGTAGCAGCATCCTCTTGTAATTTGAATTTCCCTTACATATAATAATATACAATAATTTTTCAATTGACTTTTGGTCATCACATATCTTGACCATAGAGGTAAGTCTATTTTTGAACTAATTATTCTGTATCACTAATCAGTTTGTCTATGTTTTCACAGATACCCACAGTCTTGATTATCAACAGCTAAACGATAAGTTGTGAAATCAGGTAGGGTGCATTCTCCAACTATGCTACTTATTTGTAGAAATTGCTTATGTTCTGCTTGTTTCCTTTGGCCCTACATATAAATTTTAGAGTCAGCTTGTCAAATTAACAAAATTATTTCTGTTAGAATACAATGGAGATTATATTGAAAGTATAGGTTAATTTTGGGAAAGTGCCATCTTAAAAATATTGAGTCTTTTCATTATATGCTCTTTGTAAATCCTTTTATTTTATTTAGGTTTTTAATTTATCTCAGCAATGTTTTATAATATTTTTCCAGCTTTATTGAAGCGTGATTGACAGATAAAAATTGTATATCTTAAAGGTGTACAACTTGATGCTTTGTATATGTATACATTGTGAAATAATCACCACAATTAAGCAAATTAACATATCCAGCACCTCACATAGTTAATATTTGTGTGTGTGTGTGCGTGTGCACGCGTGTGTGGGTAAATGTGTCGGGAACACTTAAGATCAACCTTCTTAGCATATTTCTAGTGTACAATATATTACTGTTAAGTAGAGTCACATTACTGTACATTAGATCTCCAGAGCCTATTCATATTGCATAACTGAAGCTTTGTACCCCTTATCAACATCTTTTCATTTCACCCACCCTCTAGCTCCTGGCAACCACAATGGTACTCTGTTTCTGTGGGTTTGACTATCTTAGATTCCACACATAGATGAAGTCATGTATTATTTTTGTTCTTCTGTGTCTGGCTTATCTAACATTAACTTACATAATGTTCTGTAGTTTTACCTAATGGCAGGATTTCCTTCTTTTTTTATGGCTGCATAATATTCTTGTGTGTGTGTATTATATTTTCTTTAACCATCTGTCTGACAACGGACATGTAGTTGTTTCCATAGCTTGGCTATTGTGAATAGTGCTGTAGTGAACATGGGGATGCAGATATCGCTTCAAAATCCTGATTTCATTTCCTTTGAATATATGTTCAGAAGTAAGAGTGCTGAATCATAAGGTAATTCTGTTTTTAATTTTTTTGAGGTGCCTCCATACTATTTTTCACAATGGCTGTACCAGTTTACAATTCCACCAGAAGTACATAAGAGTCCCCTTCTCCCCACATCCTCACCAATACTTATCGTTTGTCTTTTAATAATAGCCATTTGAACAGGTGTAAACTAAGATCTCATTGTGTTTTTGATTTGCATTTCCCTGATGATCACTGTTATGAATTTGTCAACTCAACACTTACTAAGTGGGACACAGGTTGCAGGTTGGTGATCTGTTCAACAGACCACAACAGGAATTGAAATGAAGGTCCTGAAGGAAGTACCCAGAGGCCTCAGGGGGCCACACGGGGAGGTCAAGGCAGAGTGCAGAAAGAGAGATACAGGACCTAAAGCTCATGTCTTTATTAGGGTCCATGAATGAAGTACTTTGGGGTTCCCAGGCTATGACCAGATAGGCCAATTCAAACTGAAAGAGTAGAGTTTTAGTAGCCACATAGGGGTTTTATCTAGGGGGTACATAAGGGGAAGGCACTGGGAGGCAGGGGAGACTGTGGATCATAAGGGCTGTTAGGGAAGTCATATCAGAAGCTTACATTGCTTGTGATTCTGCTACTGTTATCTAGGGCATGTGCTTGCATGAGGAGGCTACTGTCATTTTAAGGTCACTAAAGCCTGCTTTGACAATTAGAATGCAATTGAGGCAGCAATACCATGGAGTAGCTTAGCTAAACCCTTGACAGTAAGTGCTGCTGAGCACTTTTTCATATACCCGCTGGCCATTAGTATGTCCTTTTGAAGAAACATGTATTCCAGTCTTTTGCCCATTTTTAAATTGGGTTATTTGATTTTTTTTTTTTTTTTGCTATGGAGCTGTATGAATTCCTCATATATTATGCATATTAACTCTTTATCATGTAAGTGTATATATATATACATATATATATACATATATATATATAAAACTATATACATTTAGTTTTACATACATAGTTTGCCAGTTTTTTCTCCCCTTCCAGAGTCTGTCTTTTCACTTTACTTTTTTTTCCTTTATTTGATCACAAACTTTTAGTTTGATGTAGTCCCATTTGTTAATTTTTACTTTTGGTGCTTGTGCTTTGGAGTTCATATCCAAAAAAATCATTGCCCAGACCAATGTCAAAAAGATTTCTCCCCATGTGTTCTTCCGTTATTTTTATGGTTTCAGGTCTTATATTTAAGTCTTTAATGCATTTTAAGTTGATTTTTTTATATGGTGTTAGATAAGGGTCCAGGCTTATTCTTCTGCATGTGTATATCCAGGTTTCCCAATGATATTTGTTGAAGAGATTATCTCTTTCTCAACTGGGTGATCTTGGCATCCTAGTTGAAGATCCTTGACTGTAGATGCATGGATCTATTTCTGGATTCTCTCTTCTGTTCCATTTATCTATATGTCTGTTTTTATTGCCTGTACAATATTGTTTTGATTACCAAAGTTATAATATATTTTTAAATCAGTAAGTGTGATGCCTTCAGCTTCAATATGGATATGTCTGTCAGTTCCATTTGATCTGTAGTATTGTTCAAGTCTGCTGCCTCTTTATAGATTTTTTCTATGGATTTTCTTCTCATTTTTGAACTGAGATATTGAAGTATCCTACTATTATTGTATTGCTGTCCAGCACTCCTTGTTGTGTTCATCATACTGAGGATCTCATATCTGATTGTATTTGACTCTGTCTTTGGGAAGTTAGCCATATTTGTGGTCCACTTCTAACCATTATACAAGAGTTTGGTCTTTCATATTACTTTATTTTCTTCTTTGAAAGTTCCCTACATATTAATTATTTATTATTTTAATGTATTCATTTTACAAATAATAGAGATGGTTTCTAAAATTTTGTTGAAAACTGTCATATTGCTTGAAATATCTAGAGAATGTCCATTCCTGGAAATTCAAAGCTATGCCAAGAAGTTTGCTTGCAAGAGAGTAAGAGCAAAAGAAGGAGACTGCTGATCGGAACCTACATTTGACTCTCCCACATACCCTCACTGATCAACAAATTGCTAGTAAGGAGGAGGAGAATTTCCACTCTTCAATTAGCTCAATAAGAAGGCTCTTTGGCTATAGGCAGACTTAAAGGTTTGGAGTCTTGCTCTACCATTCACTAGCTGAGAAGTGGCTGGCAAGTTACCAACCTTTCTGTGTCTCAGTTTTTAATTCTATAAAATTAGAATAATAGCAAGATCAAGACCTACCTCATTAAGTTTTTGTGAGGATTAAATGTGATTAAAACACACACACACAAACATGCATCCATACATATGCACACATGCAAAATATTGAATAGTGCTTGATGTGAGAAGTATTAAATAGGTGTTAGCTTTTAATGTTGTTGATTAAATGATGTATGAAATAATTAGGAAACCATGTAATTTGGCAGCATATAAGTTCCCACTGAATTGTTGTATAAAAACATATACAGTTGATATCCCAAAATAGGAATATTCTGACTATGTGAAATAATTTAAATTTGCCTTAAATAAAAAGCTGAACAAAATCAACTCTTACCATCTTACATTTGCAAATCTATACAAGACACAGTAGATACTAATTCATGGCAAAATTAGTAAAAATTTTTACTAATTTTTAATATTTGATTTGGAACCTTATCTTTTAGCTATACTCTTGATTCCTGGTTTTTATCAATTATATGTGTGAATCTTGACGTGAATAGATCAAGTCCTGTTATTTTGTTTCACTTATCTTTGAATAAGGGGCAGTATACTATGTCCCAACATAAAGTGTGCTATATGAAATTATATTTTTGTCATATTTCACTAAATCACTTGGCTTTGAGTTTATGATAATGTCTTTTTCCTACAAGTGTTGATTAGAAAAATTGTATAATGTTGCATTATTAGCAACTAGTAAAAGTCACAGTGACTGTTTATGACCACATGATTTGGCTCTCAGCATGTTAATGATCCCTTAAAGTAATGCAAACCAATTTAAATATAATATGGAAACTACTTATCATAAAAACCAGTAGTGAAAACTCCATGAAGTTTAATCCTCTTCTGATTTTATGTGTTTTATGCTGTGATTTTTAAGAGACTTGATTAGATTCAGGGGAAGAAGGAAGTCTTATTGAAATAAAGATAATGACTCACATTGAATAATTTCCTTTCCTCCAAATAAGCCATGGTAATTGAAAATGTTACTTTAGGGGTTAAGTTTAACCATCTTTAAAATGATTCTTTCATTGTTGACTAACTATTCAAATGAGCTCTGATTTGAAATAGTCATCCTTTTAAAGCCCTTTGGTAAATATTGCTAGGTGCCATGTATCCACATCCCCATTCTAATTATTTGTACCCATAATTTGGCTGTCAAAATGAAGTGCAGGCTCAGACTGGTCTTTCTGAGCCCATTCTGAGTGGGACCAGAGGTTATTATTAAATCTCTCTGTGTCTGACTTATATTTGTTCCATCTCTAGATGCTTTAGAAAGGTGTTACGATTCCAAATATCTGAAAATTAAGTCAACATTGTCAGTCTCTTTTTTCAGATCAAAATACACTTACTAGATGTTAAAAAATTGAATAGGAGGTCAAAGAGATACCAGTTCATGGAATGGTTAAGGCTGGATGTGCAGACTGAGGCTCTGCTGCTTTTGCTAAGATTGCTGTGCTCCACTCTGGAGGTTCCCCTTCATGAACAAACTGACAGCTGGCTCAGTTCTGCTTGGTCACATAGCTGCCCAGGAGCCCAGCTGCCTGTTTCTGGGGATGTGGTCAGCAAGAGGACTGATGAGATTTCAGTTAATCAAATTTCACACAGGCCAGTAAGTTTGATTCTTCAACTCCCATGCAGAATCCTGCCAAGTCCCCTTTATGTAAGTCCTGAGCTGTGAACTTAAAAAGCTGCTGCCACTGCTTTCTCAAGCAAAGGTTTTCTAATGCTGGGGCCGTACAGGTAGGGCACCCTTTGCCATTTGTTTTCAAACACTTGAGAACATATGAGAAGTGGAGTAGTGGTAGGAGAGAGTGTAATGTATATTTCCAATAAATCAAAAGACTTCTCATCCGAGGCAAAAATTATCAAGAAGACTCAGTCCAGGTCAAGTTGCCCGAAATGAGATAGAGATCTCATTTACTTTTATGCTTGGTGAAAGCCAACTGATTCCCTGGATATAGGAATCTTCTCTTCACGGTGGAGCCCACAATGCAAAGCTAAGGGGTGAGTCTTTGTTTTTTTGTTTGTTTGTTTGTTTTGTTTTTTGTTTTTGTTTTTAAAGATTTATTTATTTAAGACAGAGAGACAGAGCACATGGGGGGAGGGGCAGAGGGAGAAGGAGAGAGAATCCCAAGCAGTCTCTATACTGAGTGTGGAACCCAACCTAGGGCTTGATCCCACCACACTGAGATCACGACCTGAGCCAGAACTGAGTCAGACACTTAGCCAACTGTGCCACCCAGGCACTCCAGGGGATGAATCTTTGAATAGATGGCCAGGCATGGCACAGTGTCCTGATAACTACTGAAGAGCTCATGGAGAAAACACATTTTATTTGGAAGCATATTATGTCTGTGTCAAAGCACATATTTCCCCAATGACTATGTCTGCTTCATCAACATTTTTAGGCACTAAGCACAGAGAGCTTAAATAAAATACAGTTGAAAAATTTCCCTTTTTTTCCATACCTAACACCATTCCCATGGCTTTTCCCTTTATCAATTCTCACTATATTAGCAGAATATAACTGCCTTTATTGAACTTAGTATGTTGCCCTTTCAATCTATATTCTGTATTCTTGCCAGAGTAATCTTTCTAAAACATTCATTTGAATAATGAACTCCTTTCCTGCTTAAAACAGTTAGATGGTTCACTGTTTCCCTAAGGTTTTCCTAAGGATGATCTTCCATATGTCTATAATTGGTTCCACTCTCTTTTACCAATTTACTTTTCATCACTTATACCTCATCTCCAAAAATGTCCTCTAACCCGATGAAAAAAAATAAAAATAAACAAGACTCATTAGTCCTTCATACTGTTTCTCATTCATGTTTGTTCAGTCTTGTTCATGGTAAATTCTTTGAGTGAAATGTCCTTCTATTCTTCTTTTCTGCCATTCAGATTTCTAGTCAGGATGTAAGACTTTGTTTCCTAAAAGCCTGAATTAGTTTCTTCATTTATTCAACTTCACTGCAATTATTATATTTAATATCTATTATCCTTTATATTTAGTTTGAGAGGTTTCTGGTTTTAGTATGATGGGTGATTTCCAGTTGAAACATGTACAATTTTGATACCATGTTGTGAGACTCTAGGTATTGTTTGAGACTTATATTTTAGCTGTATTTTTGTGATGTTGGTCTGGCAAGAGAAAGAGGGCTCTACCTCATTATTGCTAGGTGGAGACAGAGGTCAATGGTCCCCACTTGGCTTCCATTGGCACCAGGGGGAAGATCCTCATTATGTCCAGGTGGAGGTGACAGTTCTGCCTGGCTCCATGGTCTCTCCACTAACATCATGATGGAGCTGGCCTCTTTACCATTGGGCCATGGTTAAAGTCCTGAATTTCCTTCTGTGGCACTTGCTCAGCAAGGACAGGGAGGGGAGCCTCATTACCTGCTGAGTGTGGGTAGAAGTCCAGGATCACCATATAGTCTTTACTGAAACCATGTTAGGGGATAAAGTCTCATTAATGGTCAGCGTGGAAGAAAATCCCAGCTCCCAAATTGACCTTTTCTGATACCACCCCAACAACAGTGTTGAGACACATTGATTATAACCTTGCTATATTGGAAGTCTAGGCTCCCCATGTAGCCTTTTCTGGACTGAATGGGGATGGGATCACAGTTTTTTTCTGTGGTGGTTGACTGATGTAAAAAGGTTATATCGTGAACATTTTCTATCTTGTTAGTTGAACCTTTCCTGGCCCTTTGAGCTAGTGTGAGCAGGCATTTTTGGGGACTTTTTGTTGGTTGGTTCTGTTTTTTCCTTTAAGTACTTTAAAGATGCTATTCAACTTTGTTATGACTTTCATCGTTTCTCATGAGACTCCAATCTTTAGTCTCATCATTGCACTCTTGTATGCAATGAGTTGTTTTATTCTAATCCAACTTTTAAGATTTTTGTCTTTATCTTTGGCTTTCATAGTTTGATTATTTAATAGGTCCCTGGGTCTAATTATCTTTTTTACTCTTTTCTTTCTCTCTGTTCTTAAGACTGAATTATTTTTATTAATCTGTCTTTAAGATTCATATACTCTTTCATCTTGATTCAGCTATTAAGTTTATACTGTGATTATCTTATTTCAGTTATTTTAATTTAGATTTCTAGAATTTCTCTTTTTAGTAAATTTATTCTTTCTTGAGAATTTCAACACACATATATACAAAATATGTATATATGTATACATATATTTTCACTGTATTCATATTTTGCTTTACTTAATTGAAGGAAAACATAAGAACCTCTTTAAAACACTTCCTTTTATTTTTCCTCTGAATTCAACATTATTTCATACCAGAATCACACTTGGTTGATTTTTTATTTCTCTTGAGAATATGTTTTTTCTTTGTTCTTCATGTGTTAGTTAATTTGGGATTATTTCCTAGACATTATGAGTGTTGAATTGTGGAGAGTCTAGGTTCCATTCTTTTTCTTCTGATAAGTGTTGCCTTTGTTTTATCAGACAGTTACCCTAACTGTACTTTAACAGAAAAATTTTGGCAGGGGAAGGCAGCTTCAGTAACAGTTCAGACTTTCTGCCTTCATCATAGCTTCTTTGAGTGTGTTGCACATGTGTGAGATTCACCTATCAGTCATTGATGTGGGTAGATGGAACATGGGGATCTCCTTTCTGGTTCCTTTCCTTCTACATTTCCCCATTTTCTGTAGCAGCCAAAGTTCTCCAGCTTCCTTGGCCAGAAAGATTGTTTTTAATTTCTGGCATCACCATCTTATCACCCATGTTCTGTGAATAGCACTTTGATAAGGTTAAAAGCTGCAAACATGGGAACTTCATACATTTCTCTTTACATGCTTTGAGCGTGTCTCCCTTACCAAAACCTGACATTTTCTGTTCACTCTCCTGTCACTTCAGGTACTCGCTTTTTGCTCTCTATTCAGATTTTACGATTGTTTTTATGAGAGTAGTCACCCAGTACGATCTTACTTACTCCATCATTCCCAGAAGTCAAAAGTAAGTTATCTAGTTTTTAATGAGGCACTAATCATTATGCTCTTTCCTCTCATTCTCAAACCTGTCGTTCTATATTCTGCTTAGAGATTTGGGGCCAGAGACTCCACAAACTACATTTCTTACTTGCCAGTTGACTCCTTATTGGGTTCAACAAATGGAGAGATTGGAAGTATGAGTAGAGAGAAGGGGCTTGATTCTTCTTTTTTGATGTTACTGAAAAATCACTTTAGCATCATCTGAATAATGCATATGATGCTTGGTTCTATTCATTCAAGTTTTGGCCTTTTTGTGGCACTCACAGAACCAACTTCATTGTGCCCCCTCAGAGACTTCCGCACCAATTGGTTAGGAATTCTTTCTCAGATTTCTGCATCCTAGCAACATCTGACAGTGATACACTTGAAAGCTGCTGAGATACTGACATAGTATCATCCTTAGAAGAGAGAGTCTTAGATCCCAAGACCTTTCTTCCAAGATTCTAGATTCTAACAACCCAGATCCTCCATCACCCTTTACCCCCTATAGTCCTAGAGGTGGTAACTGCTTCTGTGGGTATTATTTTAGTGTTAGTGTATTCACTTCCTTTTTGATTACTTAATTCTTCAACAGCCGTTAAATGAATTTGTGTTCAATTCTGTGTTTTAAAATAATGTTTCTTATATGCATCCAAGATATTTAGTACCTTCTGGTCATCTGGACTATTCAGCATTATGTCATTAATGTAGCATACCATTGTGATGTTTTGTGTGATGCATCATAATCTTTGCAGACTAGAATGTTAGAGAGCTAAAAAAAGTTGGCATCAACCTGAGACAAATCCAAAAAAGATACATTAGGTAAAAATAAATTACTTCTGGTGGTTATTGAAAATTGGTATATGGAAACAACACCAACAATAACAGTATTTTCCAAAGAGGTAGCTTTTTATAAATTGCCACAACCTCTGTTTCTTTGTTCCAGTAAAAGATACCACATAGGGAACAGCAGTTTCAGTTGCTTTGTGTATATATTAGTCTACAGAAATCTCTAAAATCCCATCGACTTTTGCCCTATGCCATACAGGAAAGTTAAATAAGCATTCAATTAAGCATACCTGAATCTTTTGAGTCTTTTTTTTGTTTCTCTAATCTGTACAACCCTGGAAAATTAATAAGAAAGATGACTTGTTCAGCTATCTTTATGTACATGCTAATGACAGACTTTCTGGCAAACATACTGATGGTATTTCTAGTAAGAGAATCCTTGATCCTGGAATGATTTTCAGCAGATGTACTTGATTTGTTTAGGATTGATAATAATAATAATAATAATAATAGAAACCTAAGAAATATTTATGGATTTGTGAGGTATGATTTCCTGGAAAATGTGTTGGAGGATGAATAGAACTTTTTCAGCATTAAAAAAGCTGTCATATGTAGAAATGATCCAACTGCAG
This sequence comes from Mirounga leonina, assembly GCF_011800145.1. NCBI lineage: Eukaryota > Metazoa > Chordata > Mammalia > Carnivora > Phocidae > Mirounga > Mirounga leonina. Next base: position 59,701,947 of record NW_023270807.1, on the reverse strand, counting down.
GTATCACTTCACGAAATCATATGTGAAATCTGGGCCACGGTACATCCTACCACAGTGAGAAAGTGTCTGGCATGGCGGGTTGGCAGTCCTGATTAATCCCCGCTTCTCCTGTGCCGTGACATGAGTTTTATCCTTGAAATTGTTTATAAAGCTTTATATTGTATAGCACATGATTCTTGTGAATCTCATTTAATGAAAGGATTCTTGCATTACTTCAAAAGCATTACAAATTATGAAGCAGAATTCTGTGTGATTATATGAAATATCTTCAATAGCAATAAAGGGAAAATCATCAGAATTTGCAACACCAGGAACTGTTTGTTCCCCTTTCCTGTGAAATAGATTGAATGTAACTTAGGTGCCATGAAGTTGCATAATTGTCTATCTCCCAAATTTAAAGTTATACATATATATTTATACCAATATACATTTTATATTGATATATCTAAGCTCTGTTTATCTCTTTGTGGACACACAGATGTTCCGTAGTGAGGAGGCAAGTTATTTTGTGCTTATAGCATTTTGTTTTAGTGGAATCTTTAAACTGTTTATTGACTACTCTTATAATTAAAATAATAATAAAGCTCTTCATATTTTGCTAATGCTTAACCATTGTGAGACATTGAAAATACTTCACATTTTTCTCTGTTCACTTAGTTTAACTATTGTAATCAATCTTACATTGATTGATGTAAGCAGGGAGCCCAATGCGGGGTGCTCCTCACATTACAAGATATGTGAAAAGATTTAAAAAGGTGAAAGTTTGAAACTGTAATACTCAATTACATGCCTGAAAGGAGAGCTGGGATTTCTATCTTCTCTCTCTATTACTCAGAACTATGCAGGAGAAAGGGTGGTCCTTCACATAGAATTGCTCTGCGAGGCATTCTCCTCACATCATCCCAGAAGGTTTACTAATGGGTGAACTCTAGCTGCCAGTTATTTGAAAAATTACTCATCAATCATTTATAAAACCTAAAATTAGTTTGCCAAAAAAACACATTAATTCTCATCAACCAATTGGCTATTGCTTGGTTTTACTACAAAAATACATCTAAGGGAGAAGGTAAAATTATTTTCTCTTTTATAATTAAAAAAATCTAATATCCTAGTGCCAATCTGAAAATTGTTGTTAGTGTCAGACAATAATCTTCCTTGCATTCTCCACAAATACCTTTAAAAATGAGAATTTCAGGATGATGTGAATAAAATGCTGTTACATTAAGAAAATAAATACAGTTGAGTAAATACTGGTTATTTTTAAAACCTTAATACGTTAGGGAGTTGGCTTTTTATATTCTTTCCATGTAAGTAAGAGTTATTAACCAAGCAGAGCATGCATGGCTTTTATTGTTTAGATGACTGAGCCAGGTTTAAATGTCATTTAGGAATGCTTACAACATATGGCATTGATAGATGAAAAAGAAAATTGCCGTTTCAATTCGACCTCTTCTCTCTAAAACCAGGGCTGCCTTAAGTGAGTTTAGATAACTACCTAAATTAGTCATCATTAAAGAGTCGCAAGCTCTAAAAAAATTGACTTTAAGTTGTCTTACATTTAAAAACTTTGTTTTGAAAGAAAGGTAAGACTCACGAAAATTTAAAAAAGCATTTATGTATATTCTTTTCTTTTTTTGATTTGATTCAGATTTATTCATAATAATTCTTCAGATATGGGGTGCCTGGGTGGCTCCGTTCGTTAAGCATCTGCCTTCGGCTCAGGTCATGATCCCAGGGGCCTGGGGTCCAGCCCCGCATTGGGCTCCCTGCTCAGCGGGGAGTCTGCTTCTCTCTCTCCCTCTGCCTGCCTCTGCCCCTGCTTGTGTTCTCCCTTTCTCTCTCTGTCAAATAAATAAATAAATAAAATCTTTTTAAAAAAAGTCTTCAGATAATCTGCTTTATCTAGTCACTGTTAATATAAAAGAAAACCTCTCTGGAGCTTGTATTCATTATGGCTGAAATTTTATTAGAAATATTTAACTGTAGGGGCGCCTGGGTGGCTCAGATGGTTAAGCGTCTGCCTTCGGCTCAGGTCATGATCCCAGGGTCCTGGGATCGAGCCCCACATCGGGCTCCTGGCTCAGCGGGGACCCTGCTTCTCCCTCTCCCTCTGCCTCTCTCCCTGCTCATGCTCTCTCTCTCTGTGTATCTCTGTGTCTCAAATGAATAAATAAAATCTTAAAAAAAAAAAAAAAGAAAGAAATATTTAACTGTGGGATGTTCTTGTGTTCCCCCAATATTTCTGGGATGAAATTCGACCATGGCAAAGATTATGGTTGCAACAAGAAAGACCCTATATTTTCATAATATACATAAAATTTATCGTGTTAGGCTAACTAAAGGGTTTATTCTCTATCAGACTGGTTTCACTTATATAAAGAAAAAAAAAAGACAAATTTCTATTTTGGTCCCATTCCTGCTTAGACATTTGTTATATTCTTTATTTCATTTAATTTTGTTCAAATCAGTACTTTTCTTTATAATCTTATAATATCTATTAAGTACTTTTTTGAATTTTTCTTGATACTGAGAAAAAGAGGATAGAGAAACATACATATTGAGCATCAACTATGTGCTGGTGTCTGCTAGGCATTTAACATATATTATTGGCATTTATGTAGGACATAACCTCTTTTAAGGAGGCTGTGGGGACTTAAAAATATGGTTTGTGGAGAATTGAAAACTTTTTATTTAGTCAAACTAGCCTCTATATATGTAGTTTCTATTGCATTAACTTTTTCCATTTAATTTTCTTTTTTTTAATAAAAATATGTTCAGATAAACCTCACCAAGTGAATGTGAAACATAACAACCAGTTCCTAAAATTATAATTCATATACATGTGGAAATTAAGGTGTGGACATATATCTGGAAATGTTACGTACCCGTGTAGCCCACCAGCTCTTTCCAATGACTAACACGCACAAAAACAAAACCACTTCCATTGTATTTCTGTTTGTTGGCAAATATAGCCTGGCTTAAACTGAAAATATGTGGTTTTCTAAATGTACAAAATCATTCAATTATTCCATTTTCTAAAAAGTTATTTGTGATTTTGTTAAAATGAGAAAGACGGGGCTCCTGGGTGGCTCAGTTAGTTAAGCGCACTGCCTTCGGCTCAGGTCATGATCCTGGAGTCCCAGGATCAAGTCCCACATCAGGCTCCCTGCTCAGCGGGGAGTCTGCTTCTCCCTGTGACACTCCCCCCTCTCATGCTGTCTCTCTCATTCTCTCTCTCAAATAAATAAATAAAATCTTTAAAAAAATAAGGAGAAATAATATAAACTAATGGTTTAATTTGGAGTTCTTGATTTTTGTTTTATGTTGTACAAGAACTGCCATTTTCAATATGATGTCCACAAACTACATGTGACTACTTAAGTTTAAATCAATTAAAATTAAATATAATTTAAAATTCTGTTCCTCAGTAACAATAGTGACATTTCAAGGGCTCAAGAGTCATATGTGGCAAGTGGTTATCATTTAGGAAAGGTTCAGATATAGAATGTTTTTGTCATTGCAGAAAGTCCTGTTGCATAGTGCCATCCAAACTGACATATATATAAGTTTAATTACAATAAGTAAAACTGGCAAAAGTTTAAAAATAAATTTGAATCTACTAGCATATTATACACGGTAGTTGTTTACTACTTGATTTATACTTATGTTTATATATATATTTTTAAAGACTTTGTCAGAGAGAGAGAGAGCATGAGAGAGGGAGAGCACAAGCTGGGGGAGCAGGAGGCAGAGGGAGAAGCAGGCTCCCCGCTGAGCAGGGAGCCAGACATAGGACTTGATCCCAGGACCCTGAGATCATGACCTGAGCCAAAGGCAGATGCTTAACCGACTGAGCCACCCAGGAGCCCCCTATTTACATATGTTTTACAGTAAAATTTTCCAGGTTTGCACTTTTGCAATGTATCACAACCACACAGAATTGCTTCATATTATGTAAGGCCATACATGACAGCAGGTTCCTCACTCCTAAACATTCTAACATGTTCCACACTGACTCCTCATTTTTGGTAAGCTTTCTGCATATTCCCTTGAGTATTTTCGTTTCTGAATAGCTGCTTTATATTTTCCTAGTGTGAGGTTAAACAACTCCTTTTAAGTAGTTTTTACTTATTATTATTTTGGCTTCTGGAGATTTCTGTTCTGAGCTCATGTCTTGCTCTGCAGATTTAATACTGTGAAACTCCTTAAGTTCTTTCTTTTGAAGAGACCTCATTGGGCCATTTCTCTTTTGGAAGACTGGCTTAACAGTTGCAGTAGACAAGGAGAGTCGGTTCTTTGAGAGTGAGAGACCTAGGCTAAATCCCATGTTAAACCAGTGACTAAGTGAAGAAAGCTGGTTGATCTACTGTTCTCATCTTATTCTCCTTATATCTAATTTGGGCATGTTAAGTATACTTTTTTACTTAAAGATCTGTTGGGTGAATAAAATTATATAATGCATGCACATGGACCATTTGGGTATTTGAAATTTCTCTCAAATATCATTTGTTTTAATCTACATTTCTTACGCATGTTGCCACCTCTATATTTTAGATTTAAAAAATAATTATATTTCAACTGTTCTGCCTAGATAGAAAACAGATAAATTCTTGGGCACTAAGTTTCCAAAAAATGTAATAATATTTTTTCATATGTCATAAATGCAACTTTTTCATGAAAGATTATCATCCAACACCTATTTGGTGTCATTAATGGGCTGGTTAGATAATTTTTTTTTTTTAAGATTTTATTTATTTATTAGAGAGAGAGAGCACATGAGACAGGGGGAGGGTCAGAGGGAGAAGCAGACTCTCTGCCGAACAGGGAGCCCGATGCGGGACTCGATCCCGGGACTCCAGGATCATGACCTGAGCCGAAGGCAGTTGCTTAACCAACTGAGCCACCCAGGCGCCCTGGTTAGATAATTTAATCAAAAGAATTAAACTAGCTGTATATGCAGTTTAACACTGATCTTTAAGAAAAGCCCTAAAGACTTGACTTCCCATAATTTTCTTTATGAAATCCCATTAGTGGAAGAATATTATTTACATGATATAACAAGAATTTCCTAGTGTTGGAAATACTTTTACAACTAAAGACTGTTTTAAAAACTAACATGAAATATGATCTGAACAATTATAATCCATTGGCATATACTTACTATGCTCAGACTACGAGGGCCATAAACCTGAGTGGACTGAATTTTGCTGAGGCATGATAGTGACTAGTGCTTGCTTTGAAATTGGTGGACAAAAGCAGATTCTTGAGGTTTTGGTTTAAACAACTGGCAAAAGAATATTATTTAACTGGTAGGGAAAACTGAGAGAAGCAGATTTCATAAAAAATCATGTGAAAAACATAGGTTCAAGATGTTTTAAACTAGAAAACCCTATTAGCTACCAAGCAGAGAGCTTAGGATATGAATTTCAGGTCTGCACTTCAGGGAATGAGCTCAGAGAAGTATGAAAAAATTGGGGCATCTTCAGCATGTCAATTATATTTACAGTCTAATCTAGCAATGAGGTCATGAGAGAGGACAGAACAAGGAAGTGACGTTGTGCCAAAAGCTAGGTAAACTCTCTTCCCTGTAGAAGCACAGTGCCTGGGGGATGCTTGGGTTTAGAAACTCACAGTAGCATGTATAGCCTTCATGGCTGTGGCTCATGGTGGTGCATGGTCAGCGTGTGACAAAGCCAAACCCACCAGGAAGGCTTTACTCTACCTAACTTTACTCTTTACTCTACCTAACTACTGATGTCACTCAGAACAGTAAAGGAAGGGGCTAGGCTTTATGTTAAGTATTTTCATCAGTTGCTGTGGAGGATCTTCAGCATGTTTTAAGTTCTAAGAATCACCTTTTCTTAGATGTGATTAGGAAATAAATGTGGTATGGGATATAAATCTGTTAATGAAAATGACGTATTGTAGCAATTTAAAAAAGCTAGAGGATTACAGTAAACCATCTACAGAAGTAGAGCATAGGAGGGTGTATGGTTTAAATGTTTGTGTCTCCCCAAAATTCATATGTTGAAACTAACTCTTGGAAGTTAATAGTATCAATAGGTGAGGTTTCTGGGAGTTGATGACGTCATGAGGGTCGAACCCTCATGAAGGGGATTAGTGCTCTTATAAAAGAGAATCTGCAGAGCTCCCTAGCCCCTTTCCCCATGTGAGGATACAACTGGAATTTTGAAATCTGGAAGAGGGCTCTCACCTGATCATACAGGCATTCTGATCTGGGACTTCCAGCCTCCTGAACTGTGAGAAATTGATTTCTGCTGTTTATAAGTCACCCACTTTGTGGTGTTCTGTTATAGCAGCCTGAGTGGACTAAGACAGGAAGCAACTTATTCAAATGTTACCAAATGTTCTTCATTATAAAAAAATAAAAAAGCTCATGCTAAGAGCATAAATTTGAAGGGAAATGCCATTAAGTTCAAAATAAATAAAAATAAATTATTCAAGTAGTTTGAATGCCAGCTCAATCACAAAATTTGCTTGATTCTTAACGTATTTTTTGAACATATTTTCTCTCATTTCTTATTTAGATACAGGTTAATTAACAAATGCAAAACAGGGGCGCCTGGGTGGCTCAGTCAGTTAAGCAGTCAACTCTTGATTTTGGCTGAGGTCATGATCTCAGGGTCCTGAGATGGAGCCTTGCCTCAGGCTCTGCACTGATTAAAATTCTCTCTCTCTCTCCCTCTGCCCCTCCCCCATCTCACTCACCTGTGTGCTCTCTTTCTCTCTCTCTAAAAAAAAAAAAAAGAAAGAAAGAAAAGGAAATGCAAAACAATGAATTTTTTTCAGTTGTCTCCTTTGTCCGTTAGGCTGGTTTCATAACTACTATTCAGTTTGGAGTAGATTCACTATTATTTATCCACACAAAACTTGGAAGATTTGTAAGATAATAAATGAAACTAAACCATCCTTTCCCAAAACTTGGTGTAAGAGCGTGTATATGTAACTTCACTTGAATAGGATCTGACATATTCAATTAGGAAAAAAGTGTGTGTGTGTGTGTGTGTGTTTGTGTGTATAATGTTACTAGAAAATTCCAACACTCCAGATTTTGACATAAATCTAACCTAAACTTCTGGTTTCCAGTCTCTTATGTAAGAAACTTGGAAGTTGCTTCTCTGTCCTAACAACAAGTAAAAACTGAACAACAAGCACAAACTGAAAAATCAACTCTTCTTAGATCTGCAAGAGAAGTGAGGTCACCAGGCAAATCTGTACCCCCCAAGTTGGAGAAACAGGCAACGATGAATGCCTGCTTTAACTAAATTGTTGGAACTGAAAAGGAGACCACCTGGGTCAACATCATTTAACTGTTGGCTCCAGGAAACTATTGCTCAGAACATGAGACACCAAACTAATATGTAACTTCACTATTTACTTCTAAAAATTCGTGCAAAGAGGTTAATCCTGGCAAAATTTTTACATCTGATAAAACAGTTCTCTTATCATAACAGATTACTCAAGATTCACATTGAAACCCTCATCTTACCATTCCCAATTATTATATGAACTTTCTCTAATCTTAAACCCCTCCTGGAAAGGTTTTTCTTGACCAGTCTTGCTCCGAGCTCAAACTCCCATAAACAGACTGCTAAGATTGCCAGGATTGTGTTTTCCCTTGCTGCAGTAATTTTTACAAGCCAACTTTACTTGACTGACAGAGGTTTTCCTGGAAACTCTATGTCAGTTGATGTGCTTGATAGTATATTACATAAACCGAAATAATCAAACACAAAAAATATATCTTGGAGATTAGAAAGTCAGACACAGATACTTTATTTTCCCTCCAAAAGTATAATTTTAATTTAGAATACCACAATATGATGATAGAATATGAATAATAATAACAGGAATGCCTGGTGGCTCAGTCAGTTAAGTGTCCCACTCATGTTTCGACTCAGGTCATGATCTCATGGGTTGTGAGATGGAGCCCTACATCGTCCAGGCTTCATGCTCCAAGGGGAGTCTGCTTGAGATTCTCTCTCTGCCCCTCCCCCAACTCATGTGTTCTCTCTGTCTCTCTCTCTCTCCCCAAAATAAATAAATAAATCTTAAAAAATACAATAGCAGTGTAAATCCTTATAGTTAATGTACATGCAAAAAATTAAAAATAAAACTTCAAATATCAAGATACCTGGATAATTTTATGACCAGAAATTTTAGGGTAAACAGACATTTTTCTCAAGTAACTTATAGACATTATATATTTTTGTGACCAATATTTTTAACAATTTTATTTAGCTTTATCTGTTATCATAATTTGTATGGAGAAATGTTATTCCTTGTCTTAGATTATTAAAAATACACAGCCATTTGAGTGCAAATCAAAATGTTAATAATAGAAATAAAAAATGCAAGGGTAGATTTTGAATTATTAACAATTGCTTTATATCTTTTAGGAAAACTTTATGCTGTCCTATTTGTAAAATTAAATATTATGAGATGGAGTTACCACTTAAAATGAATACATATGTATGCCTATGTATGTGTAGAGAAATATTTATAATTTCATATCTGTACATATGTATGCATATATATTTTCCAATATCTTTATATCACAAGCTACAAATATTTTATATTTGGATATATTAACCCTAAAATACATAAGCTAGCATTATTCTACTTTTATTATCTAATATGATATCAAAACAAAATAAATGACAAGACACTAAATGAGATAAATAATTAGTTATGCAAAGATTTCATTTAGTAATACATGACATAGAACATTCTTTCTGGTATGCCACGGAGGCTTAAATGACCTTCGATGTGAAAAACAAACTGGAAAGTAAATCCTGTCATGTTTAGTTTCACAGCCATATAAAAATATAATAAAATGTCAGCACAACAGCTTGCACGCTAACAATATCAAGTCCCAACAAAGTGTTTGGAATGCTACATTAAATTATTGGATATCGATTTTTATCAAATTTGATTTTTCCCTTGAGAATTTGATAGAATCATCAGACACAGTCCTATTTTATGAACTGAATTCTATTTTTATTTTATTTTAAAATTTCCATTGATTTTATATCAGGTGTGTAAATAAATGTATGAAAACTAAGAAAAAAGCCAATAATTAGGGTATTTTAAGGAGTCTGTTTTGTATAATTATATTTTCTTGTTTAATAGTATAACATATTGTCTATACATCAGAAATCCCAAACTCTGTTCCAGAGAGACCACATCCAAAGAACATTTGTTTGTAATAAAGGCAATTCATTAAGAAAAATATTATGAAAACTTTCATCACTAAAAATCAGATTTTTCATATATTAAAAACCATATACTAAAAATCAGAGATATTTGTCTTTATCATCTCTAGTTTAGTAAGCTAATATTCAATATACTTCACAAACATGAAGAGTTATAAATCAAAATATACCTGATAAATTATAATCTTATGAGCATTAAAATTTTATAATTCTAGGGCATTATTTTTGTATCTGTGCTATATGTTTTGCATTACACTAGCTGTAATTTTACTTTTATCTGTAGTAGGCAATTGATAAACACTTGTTGAATAAATTATTAAATTTCATATATAAAACAAATAGAAGAATGGAAATATTTATTATTGAAAAAATAAATCAATAGAATTCAATTTTCAAGCAAAGGAGAAAAATCATACAATGATTTCAGTAAATGTTGACTATTTTGACAAAATTAAACATCCATTCACAGTAAAATTTTCTTAGAAAACTAGGAAAAGAAGAAAACTTAGTTCATCTAACTCACCTAAAATACAAATAAACACACAAATCTTCATGCAAACCCCATTCTTAATGTTTAAATGTTGAACTATTGTCCTTCAAGGTTTGAAACCAGGAATGATATCTACAGCATCTCTAGTCTAATAATTTAGCTTTGCGTTTTTTCCTACTGTTTTCTGTGTATTCTGTGATATTAATTATCAATAATGGCAGTTTTGTGTCTTCCATTTTCATCCTTGTTCTACTGCAGGAACAAAGAAATTAGGTCAGTATACAAAATATCTGTTGTCTGTACACATATGTATACAAAATTTCTAGATAGCAATAAAAATTTTTCAAGTGAAATTTTAAAATCTACTATTAACTGTTTACTTCAAAACATCAAAGGACTGAAATAAATCCAACATAGAAGTGCATGACTTTTGGGGCGCCTGGGTGACTCAGTCGTTAAGCGTCTGCCTTCGGCTCAGGTCATGATCTCAGGGTCCTGGGATCGAGCCCCGCATCGGCTCCCTGCTCGGCCAGGAGCCTGCTTCTCCCTCTTCCACTCCCCCTGCTTGTGTTTCCTCTCTAGCTGTCTCTCTCTCTCTGTGTCAAATAAATAAATCTTTAAAAAAAAAAAGAAGAAGAAGTGCATGACTTTTGGGGCGCCTGGGTGGCTCAGTTGGTTAGGCGACTGCCTTCGGCTCGGGTCATGATCCTAGAGTCCCGGGATCGAGTCCCGCATTGGGCTCCCTGCTCAGCGGGGGGTCTGCTTCTCCCTCTGCCCTCTTCCCTCTCGTGCTCTCTGTCTCTCATTCTCTCTCTCTCGAATAAATAAATAAAATCTTAAAAAAAAAAAAAAGTGCATGACTTTTGTAGAGAAATTTTTAAACATTACTGAAAGAAATGAAATATCTAATGAATAGGGCTACATGCCATATTCAAGATTTGGAATATTCAGTAATGTAAAGATAATGTAATAGCATTTTTATTAAAGCAGAAAAATTGCCTATGTTTATCAAATATTTTATTTGTAATCACATAATAAAACACATTATATCAGGGGAAATGAATGGACTCTGGCTACACACAACCAGGATAACTCTCATAAACAAACTGCTCAGTGAAAGAACCTAGCCTTAGAAAGAATACACTAGGTATGATTCCCTTTATATAAATCTAACATTAAAAAATAACAAAACAGGCAAAACTAAACTCAAGGTTTAGGGATGCAAGGTTACATGATAAAACAATTTGCATCAAACTGATATCCAAAAATGTTAGTGTTAATTTTGGCAATGTGGAAGGGAATTTGTAATTGGAAGGTATGGGAGAATAGAAATTTATGGGAAAATGGAGATTTACATGTGTGTTTTGTGTTTCTGTGTTATATTTCAAATTAAAAATATTTTAAGTATATAATCCAATATAAAATGACTACAATTTAATATGACAAGTGATTATTTTAAATATTATTTTCAGGTATTTAGTTTTAAAGAAATAAAGGTAAAAACTGCTATGAAATATGTTCTTTACATTGGTTGACACACGTATAATAAACATGTATGAATATATCATTCACATGACATATAAAATAGGCTCAAAGTAAAGAACTGTTATTATTTTTAATCCTCAAATTATGTAGATCTGTAAAAGGAACTTTATCTTAGAAAATTTTACCTTATTTTACTTGCAATTGTGTTTTACTGAAATGTAGAAATTTTGGAAATGCATACACATTAGTCACATAAGCCATATGAAAAAATGAAAATAATGTATGTCAGATTTTGAACATGGAATTTCCTGTAGTTATTTTCATCAGCTACTGATCTTTCTTATGCTTGTTTAGAATGATAATGTGGCAGTTTATTTGTATTTATTTTTTAATTTATTTAAAACAAATTAATTAACATAAGTGTATTAGTTTCAGAGGTAGAATTTAGTGATTCATCAGTTACATATAACACCCAGTGCTCATTACATCAAGTGCCCTCCTTAATGCCCATCACCCAGTTACCCCATCCCCCTTAGTGTAATAAAAATATCTGTTCTGTCATGCTTATGTGCCCAAGGAATTACTACCCTTAGGAATCTACTTCCTAAATTTTGTCTTTAAAATATTAATGCCAGTTTTAAGGGCACCGGAGTGGCTCAGTCGGTTAAGGGTTTGCCTTTGGCTCAGGTCATGATCCTAGGGTCCTGGGATCCTAGCAGGCTCCTGCTCAGCAGGGAGTCTGCTTCTCCCTCTCTCTCTCCCTCTTCCTCTGTCCTTCTCTCCCGTTCGTGTGCGCTCTCTCTCTCAAATAAATAAAATCATTTTTAAAATATCAGCACCAGTTTTAAAGATTCAAGTTTATCACCTAAATTTATATTAAGCATCAAGCTTATTATACCTTGCCAACTGTTCTGAAAAACATTTATTTGGAAAGCATATATCATATATCTACTATTAGCAATATAAATCAAAATATAAAATATTTGGATACTTAGCTTGCATTTAACAAACACTTGAAAAAAACAATAATAATTATAAAATGTTCCTATTCTCCTGACTTATTTCACTTTGCATACCTATTCTCAATTGAAGACCAGAGAAAGACAATACCGCCTCTTCCATAGTACACCCTTTCTCCACTGTTTTTCTCTTTTCTCTGCTCTTACATTTTTTATGTGCTCTATTGTATCATTATCTAATTTCGGCTTTTACGGCATTTGTTTTTGTACTTTCCTAACTTCTTTGATAAAAATGAAGTCTCTGAAGGCATTGTGTGTGCACGTGTCTGAGTGTGTGTGTGTTTCTGTGTTTTGTATCCTTTTGCCTAGCAATGCCAAGCTACGGTACTTATTAAGTAAGCTATTGTTTCTCAGCTTTAAATCTACCCTTTTATTGTCTGCTTAACAATGATTCTAGGACTGGGAATCTATAAACACCATTTCTTCTTTGTCAAAGAGTTCCTGTTTCAGATGCTACGGGCAGGGTTTGCACAGTAAGATTGGCAGGCTGGAGAAGAAAGAAAGGACTTGCTGGGTTTTGTTTGCTTCCTGTGGGGCTCCCCGTTCCTTTCTATTGGCTAGTCTTTTTGTCAGCTTTGTATTTGCAGTGGACGGAATAATAGCTGCTCTCCCAAAGGATGCCCATATCCTAATTCCTGAATCCTGTGAACACGTTACCTCATGTGGCAAATGAGACTTTGCAGATGTGTTTACATTAAGGGTTTTGAGATGGGAAAATTACCTGGATTATCCTGATGAACTCAATACCATCACAAGCATCCTCAAATGTAGAGACAGGAGAGCCAGAGTCAGCAAAGATTTCACAATGGAAGCCAAGGGAGAGTGGAGATGTGACCAGAGCACCAGAGGCTTATAGGCTTTGGTGATGGAGGAAGGAGACACAACCCACGGAATGCAGATGGCCTCTAGAAACTGGTAATGGAAAGGAAGTGGATTTTCACATAGATCTTCCAGAAGGAATGCAACCGTGCTAACACCTTGATTTTCTTTCTTTCTTTCTTTTTTTTTTTTTTTAAGATTTTATTTATTTATTTGAGAGAGAGAATGGGAGAGAGAGCACATGAGAGGGGGTAGGGTCAGAGGGAGAAGCAGACTCCCCGCCGAGCAGGGAGCCTGATGCGGGACTCGATCCAGGGACTCCAGGATCATGACCTGAGCCGAAGGCAGTCGCCTAACCAACTGAGCCACCCAGGTACCCAACACCTTGATTTTCAACAGTAAGACCCATTTCAGATTTCTGACTTCCAGAGCTGCAAGATAATTCACTTGTGATGTTCAAAGCCAGTAACTTTGTAATAATGTGTTACATTGGCAATGGAAAATAATAAACTGCCCTTGTCATCACCATGCCAGCAATGCTGCTTTCTGCCAGCAGCAGCAGTTAGTTCCAGTAACAACGGCTGATTTATTTGCATTTTTCTGGTCCTTTCAGAACCAGCCTTATCGTACCCCCTCAAAAAAAATCAACACTCGACCAGCCATCACTTCTTCATTTGTCTTGGTTCTCGTCTGTGGGACTCCTTTTTCCTGCTCAGAAGGAGGCATCACAAATATCTGAGACAGTAGCAGGCTTTCAGAATTATGAATTTCTGCTCTGTGGGACCCCTCCCCCTTTTGCTCCCTATGGCTGCACTAGAAACCTGCTACACTAGAAAGTGCTACCACTGAGATACCTTAATGTTCTCTTTTTGCCTTTTTTAGTCAATTCTTTGTATTAAATTCCCTCTGCTAAAATAAACTGATATAGTTCCTTTTTTTTTTAAAGATGTAATTTGTTTATTTGAGAGAGACAGAGAAAATAGTGCACGAGGGCTGGGAGGGATCCCAGGGTCCTATACTTCCTGCTTGGTGGGGAGCCTGCTTCTCCCTTTCCCTCAGCCCCCATCTCAAATAAATAAATACATAAAACTTCAGTTATCTTTACTATAATTTTAAATAATAACATCCCCTGTGTTTAGTCACATAACTACCATTTCTGGTGTTCTTCATTCTTAGCTATAGATCCATATTTTCCATCTGACGTTACTTTCCTTCAATAGGCAAAACTTATTTTAACCTTTCTTGTGGTATGGGTATGCTAGTAATGCATTTTTTTCTTCTCATGTTTGAAGATTCTTTATTTCATATTCATTTTTTTAAAAGATTTTATTTAGTTATTAGAGAGAGGGCGTGCACCAGTGAGGGGAGGGGCAAAGGGAAAGGGAGAAGCAGGTTCCCCGCTGAGCAGGGCGCCTGACCTGGGGCTGGCCTCCATCCAAAGATCCTGGGATCATGAGCCGAAGGCAGATGCTTAACCAACTGAGCCACCCAGGTCCTCCTCATATTCGTTTTTTAAAAACTTTTTTTTTCTATATTTAGAATATTAGGTTGACTGTTGTTATTCTTTCAGTGCTTTATAAATATCTTTTGTGTACTGTCTTATTGCTTGCATTCTTTCATACCAGAAATCTGCTGCTGTCCTTAATTTTGTTCCTGTCTATATAATGTGTCTTTTACCTCTGGCTGCTTTTAAGATCTTTATTACTGTTTTCTGTTTTGTTTTGTTTTGTTTTGTTTTAAGATTTTGATTTATTTATTTGAGAGAGAGAGAATGAGAGAGCGAGCGAGTACATGAAAGGGGGGAGGGTCAGAGGGAGAAGCAGACCCCCTGCCAAGCAGGGAGCCCGATGCGGGACTTGATCCAGGGACTCCAGGATCATGACCTGAGCCAAAGGCAGTAGCTTAACCAACTGAGCCACCCAGGCGCCCGATCTTTATTACTGGTTTTGAGCAATATGGACATTATATACTTTGGTGTAGTGTTCTACATGGTTTTGTGCGTGTGTGTGTGTGTGTTTTAACATCTTTACAGAGGTGTAATTGATAGACAAAGTAATGCACGTATTTAATGTGTACAATTTGATGAGTTTAGACATGATCTCAAGGTAAATATTTTTATGACCCACAAATATCAGCCATGACAACAAAGGGACCCAAGGCATCTTTAGGATATGTTAGATACATCTGTTCCTTTGATTGTGGTGATGGTATCAGAAGTGTATGGAGATTTTTGAGCTCATTGGATCTATGTATTTGTAGTTTTTATCAGATTTGAAAAATTTTTGGCATTTATTTCTGCAAATATTTTTGTCCCCTTCCTTTCAGGATTTCAGTTGTACTTGGAATTGCCCCACTTTTAAAATTACTTTTACTTTGTTCATTTAGTTTTGAATTCGTTCTATTGCCACATCTTCAAAATCACTCATCTTTTCTTTTATAATGTCTGATCTGCCATCATTTTTTTCCACTGAATTTCTCATCTCAGACACTTTAGTTTCCATTTCTAAAAGTTTAGTCTTAATATTTTTATAATTTCTATGACTCCACTTAACTTTTTGAACACCTGGAATCCAGTTCAATAGCTATTTTAATGTCTTTTAATCCTAACATCTGTTTTAGTTCTCTGTCAATGTGAGTGATTTTTCTCATGGTTGGTTATATTCGGCTTCTTTTCATTGGAAGCCGTATACTATGAATTGTACCCTGTTGAGGGAGTTATATTTTTGTACTCCTATAAATATTCTTTTTTTTAAAAGATTTTATTTATTTATTTGAGACAGAGAGAATGAGAGAGAGAGAGCACATGAGAGGGGGGAGGGTCAGAGGGAGAAGCAGGCTCCCTGCCGAGCAGGGAGCCCGATGCGGGACTCGATCCAGGGACTCCAGGATCATGACCTGAGCCAAAGGCAGTCGCTTAACCAACTGAGCCACCCAGGCGCCCACTCCTATAAATATTCTTGAGGTTTCCCCCTACTACTCTGGGATGATGTTAAATTAGGTGGAGACAATTTGATCCTTTTAGGTTTTCTTTTGAGATTGTTAAAAATGGCCAGAACCATTTTGAATCTAAGTTTAAATATCTTCCACTTTTGAGGCAAGACCTTCTTGAATACTCTACCTACTGCCCCCTGAATTATGAGGTTATTAGAGTCTCTGAGTGCTGAGCATTTTTGCCTCTATTTATTTGCATGAATCATTCCCCTAGTTTTGGATAGTTTCCTGCCATACATGCACCAATTGCTGCTGCTAAGTAGTTGATGAGGATTCTCTGCAGATCTTCAGAATTCTTTTCTTGTGCACTTTCTCTCCTCTGTTAGTCTGGCCTACACATTGTAGGGGATTTGGTCTCCCTGGACTCAAATTTCCATCTCATCAATTAAGAGAGTATGCCAGGCATCCCTGGATCCTCCTTCCTTGTGCCTGGGAACTATTCCAAGGCAATAGCTTAAGGCAATTGTAGGGTCCATCACATTTGTTTCCTTTGTTTCAGGAAGGACTGTCTTTGTTGACTGATACTCAGTGTCTTGATAGCCATTGTTTTTTTGCCTGCTTTGTTGTTAGTGCTACTGCCTTTGGCAAGGGGCATAAATCTAAACCCTGTTACTCCATGTTGGTCAGAAATAGAAGCCTGTGTCTTTATTCTTAAATTATATTAATTTTAAACACAGTTGAGTCTTTTATCTTTTATCTTTATATTTTTAATCCAGTCTTACAATCTCACATTTAGTCACATGTTTAGCCATTTTATATTTAATTTTAGGTTTAATGCAATTATTTATATGTTTAGATTTAAGATTTCCATTTTTATGTTTGGCTTCTCATTGTGCCTCTTGATCCTTTCATGGCTTTATTTTTTGCCTAAATTGCTTTTTCTTCCTTTAGTATCTTTTTATTTCTCATCTATTTACTTGCAATGTATTTTTTTTTCTTCTTGCTAACTTTTTAGAGTCTGCTATAAGCCTCATAAACTTGTGTGCATGCGTGAATGGATGTGTGTGTGTATGTGGAGAGCTTCATGAACAATGCAATTGGTAAAACCATATGATCCTTACAAAGCTGCATTTCCAATTCCAATTTCAATACCACCACCTTTGTGCTCTTTTTGTCAGGTATTTTACTTCTATGTATACTGTAACCCAGTATTTCATCTTTATTATTTTGGGTTTAAACAATTAATAGTCTTGAAATGGTTTTAATTACAAATACTCAGAAAATTGCTTTATAGATAGTTTCCACTTTTTCTGGAGTTTCCTGTTCCTTCCTGCAAACCAGCCTTCTGCCTGACATCAATTTTCCTGCAAACTAAATAACTTTTTTGATGGTGAACTTCTGGGAATAAATTTTTACACTATTTGTCTTTCTAAAACATTCTTACACTTTCATTTTTGAAAGGTTTTTTTTTTTTAGTAGATTTCTAAGTTGATAATTTTCTTCCTTCAGCACATTAAAGGTGTCACTTCTTTGCCTTCTGGTCTTCATTGTGTCTTATGAGAAGTCAACCATCTATTGCATTATTGTGATCTGAATGTTATACATCTCATCTGAATGCTCTCAAGATGTTTTCATTTTCTTTGTTTTTTTTTGGTGGTTTTACTTTGATATTCTTAAGTTTTTCTTTCTGTTACTCTTTTTGGAATATGCTGAGTTGCTTGGATTTGTGGGTTTATGTTTTTCATTCATATGGAAAATCTTGGCCATTCTCTCTTCTAATGTTATTTCTGCACTATTACATCTGTCTTCTTCTTAAACTCCCATCTCACATATGTTACACCATTTGATATTATCCCACCAACTTCAGAATGCTCTATTCCATTTTCTTCTTCACACTATCCTTTTTGGTTTCTGTTTTTATAGTTTTTCTTGGTCTGGTTTCAAGGTAAATGAATTTTCCCGTGCTGTATACAGTCTGTTGTTAAGCTGAATTCTTCGTCTCCAATATCTTAGATTTCATTTCTAGAATTTACATTGGTTTCATACCTTTGCAGAAATTCCCAGCTAGTTCATATTGTTCATATTTCTTGTTCACCTTTTCCTCTCAGTCCTTTAACATGTTTATTTTAGCCAAAAATAAATTAAATGACACAATTTATCAACTTTTATAGTCCCTTTCTGAAAATTATAGCCCCACTGGAATACTCTCTTTGTCTGATTCTATGGATTATTCCCTCTCTTGATAATAAATCATACATTCTTGTCTCTTTAACATGTCTAGTGATTTTTTATTGAATATTAACCAATATGTACAAAATTCTGCTCTAAGTATTTAAGTATGGAAAAGGGAATGCTTCTTCTGCCAGGTATTTAGGTTGGGACACTTGAGTCAAACAAGTCTGTAGTGGACTGGTTCTTGGTATTATTGTGCTTCATTTACATTCAGTTCACGACAATATTCAAATTATTTGAGGCAGGGTTACACCTTTTCTTTAGCAGTGATTGAGACCTGAGTCACTGGAGGATTTGACTCATTTCTTTCCCGCCATTAGCCATCAACAGACCTCAGAGATACTCACTCTCAGGTCTCCTTTACTTCTGCGGTGGTAGAAAGTTTTGATGCCAGGTACTTGCAGCAAGGTCTTAGTGCCTTTGAGGTTCCCTTTAGTAATCCTCCCTGCTGATGCTGCATCTGAGTCTAACTAACAAGGCTTCTCTTTCAACTCTCTTGTGTCTTCACTGATAGCAGACACTTGCTGCCTGGTTCCAGTGTATGGCCCAATTGCCTGTGAATTTACTCTCAGTTCTCCTTTCTGCTCTCATTCTTTAGTGGGTTACATATGCCTATGACCTAGAATGGGTTGCTCAGCCCTCCTGACTTTCTCTGAGTCCTAAATACAGAAGTGTGCACTTTACCTATCACAAATAAATGTTGATAATCCCTGATGTATTTTTATTTGTCTGAGTTAGATTATTCCAGAGAATTTTTATTTAAAACTTATTTTTCCCCTGAAGCATATAGGAATTAGCTTATGTAATAGGTATAATCTTGAAATCTGTTATCACACAGATTCAGTTTTGCTCACTTACGTGATTTGGATATATTACTTACCTATAAACCTCAGTTTCCTATCTGGGAAATTTCTTAAAATAACGGCACTAATATCTTCGGGTTGCTGTCAAGATGAAATGAAATAAAACATATCAAATCATGTAGCTTAATGCATGGACATAGTAATACACAACAAATTAGGTAATATTATCATTAGTATTATAACTCTAATATATGTAATAAAGATTGTAGGCACTACAGATATACCCAGAAATTATTACATAATAAAAGCAACATATAGTAACCTTCATCAATGGACTGTATGTATCAAGGTAGAGATTTTCACTGCATGCTGAACACTCATAAGTTGGGAATGGAATGATTTTACCATGCACCATATACCATATGACCTCCAGTGAGACTTACCAGCCTTAGGGATATAAGTTTAATTTTCTAAAAAACATTATTGCTGAAATATATACTCATGCAATATTATCTATTTACAAATGATGGTTAAAGAAGAAAGATAAGTTTGGTGTGAAATATGAGTTTCTCCCCCTGCCCCCATTTTCTTGGCAACTCAGTCAAATGACATAAATAAAATATTTAAATGATTTTGAGGCACAGAGTAGGTGATCAATAAATGATCCATCCCTTTGCCTTGTTTGTATGCATTTTACATTATCTCCTAGTTAGACAATACTGTGTGAAAACATAAGGACCCTATCTTTGTGTGTGTGTGTGTGTGTGTGTGTGTGTGTACGTGTGAACAAATGTTTACAGCAGCTTTATTTGTAATAGCCTAAAACTGGGAACAATGCAAAAGTCCATCAGCAGGTGAATGGAAAAACAAACCTTGGGATATCCATGCAATGGACTACTATTCGGTAATAGTAAGAAATGAACTATTTGATACATACTATAACATGGATGAATCTCAGAATCATTATGGTGAGTGAAAGAAGCCAGAAAAAAAAGAGTAATACTATATGTTTCCATTTATATAAAATTCTACAAGATGGAAACAAATTGACAGTGACAGAAAGCAGATCAGTGGTTGCTGTAGGATGAGGGCGGGGGCTGGCAGGGAGGGGCAAAAGGAAATTTCTGGAGGTGATGGGTATGTTCATTATCAAAATTGTGATGGTTTCCTGGGTGTCTATATACATCAGAACTTTCAGTATATTTAGTATACACTTTAATTTGTGCAGTTTATTTTATATTAGCCGTATCTTAATATTCCTGTTTTAGAAAGGACCCTATCTTGTAGATCAGAGGATTTATCCCAATATTTTGCATAGAGTAAGTGGTTCAAATTTTTCAAATGAATGAATCCTCTCATTTAACTATGTGAATTCTCAGAAGAGGTGTTTAATGAAATTAAATTATTTTAGATAAGGAAGTTTGTATGAGGTGGGCTGACACATCCTCTAAGTACATTTCAGTTTTAATGATTTCTTTCTGGATATTAGATTGGCCCACTGTGCTACTGGGTGGATTTCTTACTAAGCATTATCTCTGAACGGGCTTGATTACTTTGAAAATTGAGTTGATTATGATTGGGCTATGACTACTTCCCATGCTTCCTAATCAGATTTTGCTCAAGTGTTCGCCATTATTCTTTCTTTTACTATCTTTCCTTCATCCCTCAGATTTCTTCTCATCCAAGGTAATCTCTAGAAAGTGAAAGGCTGATTGTTAAGGATGAGACTTCTTTAAGTCACAGGTAGATACTTTCTCTTTGGTTTCTTATTCTGAATGTAGCTGGTAAATATAATTATTCTGGAACTTAGTTTGTCCCAGGTGAATGTATAAAACTCTAAGGCCAGAGTCAGACCAAAAAAATGTGTTAATTTACATCACTTTATATTCTGGACATTTATTTCCCAGAGAGACAACATGAAGAAGAGTGGTTTGTATAGAATAGGTGTCTACTACTAATGGGATCTAAAGCCATTCATTCTCAACACTGTCCAACTAGAAAATTGGAGAATAAGTTATGAGAGAACATATTTTACTTTAAACATTAAGTCCTCCCAATTATTGGCATTGTGGTATTGTTATGGTCTGATAGCTATAATCTGATATGCTTATCAAGCCAGAACAATAGGAATCATACTGGGAATGTAGTATCTGCCGTTAGGAAAGATTAAAGATGATTTTATTGTATTTTATGAGAAAGCTTATAAATTTCATAGAATAAAGTGTACTTCCACTATTCAGAAGACCTGTAAGATGCCCAGTTATGCAGTCATCGATAATGAGTCTCTTTAAACCATCACTGCCTTGCTTTCTTTTACTTTAATCTTCTCCATATGTAGATGTTATGAAAATTCATCATTATAAGCAACCCTAATTTTTACCAGTTGGAACTTCCTGATCCCTCCCCAAAGAAAGACATGTGTATTTTGTTAGTACTCTTGGTATTCTCTCTTAAAGGTGGCATGTATTGCAGAATCTTACTTTTACTATAAAAATACATAAATATATAAAATGTATTTCTTTTTTCCTCTCACAAAACATTTAGAATTTTTTGTTAAGTGTTTTGGTTGTGTTTTCAGATAAACCCACCTATTACATTGAAATGAATATTAATTAATTGCTTTATGTAATATTCCTATAAATAAAATACATTCCAGGACATATTCCATAGATACATGATAAAATTGTTTTCTTTATATTGCCATATTCTTGGGAATTATTATTGTCTGAGACAGTAGTAAGTAGGTATGTTCAATACATGTAACACTGACCATCCATTTAGACTCAGAATAAATATTTTGTTACATAAAATAAAACCCAAATGGATAACTGGGAATTTAATGTAGAATTTTTCATCTGTATATTTCTGGTTTTAGTTATAATGTGGTGGGACTTTTTTCCCCTCAGTTTTTTTTTTTCCATTAGCCCACACTTATATTTAAGTCACAGCATGCAATTGAGCTAGAAAATTATGAAATCATTGTAAACACAGTATGAATCCTCTAAAGAAAATATTTGTGAAAATTGGAGTAATGCACTATTTTACCCAACAAGACATGAGATGCTCTTTCTATTGCAGAAATGCATAATCAGGTGTTGCCATTCATCTTTAATGTTCCTGTTGACTCAGAGGCAAGCCATTAATGTATTTATTTATAGGAGCCACAGTTTGTTTTGATTTCATTTGTTTCAGCTGACGTTTTAGAGGTCAAATACATGACTTGATTATTCCATTGTTGACTTATACAGTAAAGGTTTCATTCCTACTTACCAAATAACAATTTAATTCATTTTCTTCTCTTTATTTTAGTTAATAACTGTTCACATCAGACCAGTAAAACAACAGAAACAAAAATCCTTAAAATTATCATGAACTAAAAGTAGTTGTGTTGTGGGAGTAACAGCAAGCCAAATGTGATTTATGGAGACCAATTTAGAAATTTCTATTACTCATTATTATTATTTCTATTATTTAAAAATGTCTACTTATTATTTAGTGTAGTAAAGATTTTTGTATTATAAAGCAATAACATTTCAATGGGAAATTAATTGTGGTAGATAATTTTTTATCCCATTCTTGTTCCTAATTTTCTCCCAAATCCTATCATAACCAAAATCAAAAATACAGAAAACATTTTTGAGCATTTTTAAGTGTTGTAGCAAAATTTTTTTTTGGACTTATGATACACCTTTGGTTATACTGATTATACAATTGTTAGTCCATTTGGTTACCCTCAATGAACCACAGATAGTCAGCATTCATGCCTCTGTATAGCCTTTTCCGTAGAATCTGATGGGCCGGTGACTTGCTTTAGCCAGTTGAATGTGCCAGATGGTACAATGTGGCAGTTCTGGGCTGAAGCCTTATGAAGGCTTCTTTGATCCTCTAGTACAAAGTTAGCTATTCTGTTGGAGCTTCTAAATAGAAAGACCAGGTGGAGAGACCATATTGAGAAAGAGATGCCTCAAAACTACTTGGAATAAGAGGGAAATCCAGCTGTCTCACTGTCCCAGATGAACGGTGGTTGCAGACTTGCCAGCTAAACATAGCTGCTCTCATAACCACCAGCAAGAAGTGGAAAAGAACCACCTACCGAGCCTAGCATAGATTGATGATTTCTGAGAAGTAAGGTCATTGTTTTGTTAAGCCACTAATTTTGATGCTGGTGTGTTACAGAGGAATCATTAACTGAAATAGAAATAGCTAACCAAAATGGACCGCTGTTGCAACAAACACGTGGCCTTGACCTTGGGATCCGGCATTTAGCAGCAGAGGGCACTTAAGAGGAGACTGCTGGTGAAGGCAGGAGAAGCAGGGATGAAATTGCTATGAGAGGATGGAGAAAAGAGGACGGAGTTATATACTGGCAGTAAATTAATGATATTATCCTCTAGGGTAACATGGACACCAGGATATTTAATGAATTTGTGGACCTGGCTAATCATATTTCCAGGCAGACTGTGAAAGTGGCTAATAGTTTCTTTTAGCTCCCTTTGATTAAGAATGTGAGGAGAAATGAGATTAAGAAGGAAACGAGTTTTCAGGGTAGAGAAGACATATACATTTCACATGTTCTTTTATTTTTCCTCTGACTCGAGGTTATTTAAATAATTTTGTAATAACTGTAGCTATTGTATTCTTGTCCTTAACAAAGAAAGCTATGCAGAGGTGACTAATGAAATTCAGGTAATGTATGTGAATGGCCCTTAACCTCTTGATCAACAAATTATATGCTTTTACAATTCACATTCACATTGTTTAACTCTGCACAGAGATGTGTGCCCACAGCTCTTCTCTCAGCTCTGAATGTCAAGCATAGATTCACTGAATGATTAAACTTCTTCAAATTATTTGACTCCATTCTTGCCACCCAGGCAGGGTGTGTAAACTGCTTGGTTTTCTTAAATGTCATCTCCATTATTTTCTCTTAATTATAAGCAGTGCTGTAACAGACAGTTTTCTATTTAAATTTTTAAGCATAACTCTGCTTCATTCTATTTGATTATTTTGCCCCAAAATTTCCCTTCTTTTGAGATTCTGTATCTGGTGAGACATCATTGTGATGCAGTCCTTTAGTTCTTGAGGCACAGTTTTCTTTATTTCTTTGAGCATATTTAAAATCACTATATTAATGTCTTTGTCTAGCAAGTCCAACATCTGCGCCCCCTCAGGGATAGTTTCTATTGACTTTGTTTTTCTCTGCATATATGCATATTGTTCTTTGAATGGCTCATAACTTTGTGCCCAAACTGTACATCTTTGATAATACAGAGTGGCAGCTCTGGAAATGAGATTTCTCTTACTTAGAGTTTGTCGGTGGTGCGGCTTCTGCTTTTCGGTTTTTGCTGTTTACTGACTTTCCTGGAGTTTCTGCATTTCCTAAAGTGTGCAGCCACCGAAGTCTGGGTTTAGTTAGCTTACTCGTCAGATGATTCGTCAGAACTTTCCTTAAATGCCTGAAACAACATGTCTCCTGCCCTTTGCTGAGCGCTGTGTGTGTGTGCTGGGGCACGCCTGCAGCGCTCAGGCAGTTTACAAATCTGCCTCAAGCCTTCACGTCCTGCTTGTGCAGCCAGGAGTGGGATGTTGGTACCCTCTCAGGCCTTTCTTGACCATGTGCACAGCTTTGCATATGTGTTCCAATTGTTTAGCCTCTAAATTCTCAGATGTTGGAGCTTTTCAAAATCCCCAATGCACATTTAATTCTCTGGCTGTGTTTGGCCAGGATCTTGTTTTAACCAACTGGTAGCACAGCTTCACAATGGAAAACACTTGCCACTGATTTTTTTAAGATTTTATTTTTAAGTAATCTCTACTACCCAATGTGGGGCTCAAACTCGCAACCCTGAGATCAAGAGTTGCACGCTCCACCAACGGAGCCAGCCAAGCACCTGCCAATGATTATTTTTGACAAATACTCTGAAGATAAGTCTTTTCCAGTGGAATTCCAGACTAATCAAATAATGGAAACATCTGGGGAATGGGCTTTTCCAGAAGGCTGTGAGACAGAGTCAAGTGGTGGTAATACTCTCGGGTGGGAGTTTCTGAAGGATTTCAATACGAGTCTGCCTATTCCAAGGCGTGCAATGTGAGGCTGCTGGTTTTCAAGGGTGCCAAGAGGTACACATATGGAAATGAGAGTAGGCCTAGTTGCAGGGCCACAGACCCTGCTGCTTCCAAGTGCAGTGCTTTTCTAAAGGGGACATTCCTCAGATTGTCAAAAGCCTTTGTTTAATTTCTAGAGTACTGAAAATACTGATTTTGAATGTTTTTTGGCCAGGATTTTTGGTATATTTCTGGAGAAGTAGATTTATGGTGATCCTCACTCTGCCACTGTGAAAGTCCAGCCAACACTACTTTGTGCTTAGAATAGTTTTCTAGAAGATTATCATTTGATATAAGTATCTTTTAAAATTTTTTTTTATTGTTGTTAATCACCATACATTACATCATTAGTTTTTGATGTAGTGTTCCATGATTCACATAACACCCAGTGCTCCATGCAGAACATGCCCTCTTTAATACCCATCACCAGGCTAACCTATCCCCCACCCCCCTCCCCTCTAGAACCCTCAGTTTGTTTCTCAGAGTCCATAGTCTTTCATGGTTCGTCTCCCCCTCTGATTACCCCCCTTCATTCTTATTGGGGAGGGTATGTGCTATGGTGAGCACTGTGAATTGTGCAAGACTGTTGAATCACATATCTGTACCTCTGAAACATATAATGCAATATATGTTAAGAAAAAAAATGATATAAGTATCTTTATATAGCTTGCTTAATTTATTTCCAAAATGGCTATAACAATATTTCCACCAGAAGAGAATGAAAGTGATCATCTTGCACCCTACAGACAGATTGGAGTAATGTTTCTAATGCTTGCCAATATGACAGACCATAAATGCAACTGATTATTGTTGTTTTGCGTTTCTTTTTAACTGATAATGTAATTAACAGACACATGTGCACATGGACACACACATGTATAAACTAATCTTGCTTAGTTAATGTAGAAATTTATGTTAGTCACGTCTATAATGAGTTTCTAAGAATATTTTTAGAGACTTGGCGAGTCAGAAAATGTGTTCTTTCTCCAAGAATGATGTGAAACCAAAAGTACCATCCCTGTAAGACTATCTTTGTGAGTGACAGAAAATCCGCCTGACCAAGCAATTTAGTCTCAGATTTTGTTGCCTTTGTGTACGTACATCCACACTTAGAGGGACTTTTTTTTAATGGTAGTGTCTTGCATGTTTCTGTCTCATATTCTCTTTTCATTGGTTGTCATGATTTTCCTGGGACAAAGAAGGTTTGACAGGGTCTAGTAGATAAATTTCTAATGGGGGATGTGAATGGGAATTTGGATAGAGATAGGCAATTTGAAGGGGAAAATGATGAAAGATGTAATAAAAATGTTAATAAATTGTTTTCCAAATGTGGTACAATTTTCTCTTAATTCTAAGACACCAAAAGTTTTCTGGAAGCCATATATTTAATTGTTTTTCTTCTATACCGATAAGCCATCAATGAATACATAGCATTTTCAGTTACATTTCTGGACCTATTATCAACTTCCTGTGTAATTCTGAGAGAGCCTATTAACTCTTTTATAACAGTTGTTTCGGTTGTAAAATTAGAACTGAATAACTTGACTCATGATTTATCATATGAATAAATAAAGGTGATTGGAAAGTTTGCAAATATTGCCTACATAAAAACTAGAGTTTCTGCCTCAGGTTGAAAGTAGGCTCTTTATAACCATTAACTAATGTGTACTTTTGGGATGGGAGCAATATGTACTTCTGAGACTTGTGTATAAGTGAAAACTCTGGGTATGACATCATTTTGAGTTCCTCTTTTTAAAAATATGAACATTCTACCTCCTCAAGTTTTTTGGAGCAAAATTTCTTAAATCCATTTTTTGCTTCTTTTGAAGAGATTTGGTGGCAATGCATAAAGTAACTTGCTTTTGTCAACATACTGTAATTAGTCACTTATTTTTAGAGCTGAATGTTAATGAGTCATTTCATGTTCTTAATTAAAAATGTTTCAGAATGGCATTGAGCTATAGAACAAATGAACAAATTAAGTCTATTCTGCATGATAGTTCATTTACCCTTTTAAATACATAATGTATTTTTAAATGTTGAAATTAAGCACCAAGATTAATGCTATAATAATAGAGAAATAAACCTACTACTCAAATGCATTTTTTTCATGACATCAGTCACTTTAAGGTCATACTTCTCCATCTAATAACCTTTTAAAAAATTCTGGATAAATACATCTCAATTATCATTCCCTTTTATCTCTCTCTGTTCTTCTAGATCACCTGGCTACTCAATGATTCTCGTTCTCATCCTACTCAACCTTATGTCACTAAGCAACTTATTTATTTGTTACCATTTATTATTTGTGTACCACTCAGTTTATCCTATTTAGTATTTCAAATCCATTGTATCTCAGTTACCAATGCAGCTTAGTTTTCTACTTACTATTTTTTGTTTCATTTTAATTAAACGATTATTCTTTAAAATTCTATGTAAAAAATAATTTTAATAATTTTTATTTGGGAAAATTTTCAGAAGATGAGCAGTGGTAGGATCTAAGATTCAGGATCGATGTCAGAAGAAGTTGTAATATTACTTCTCAAACTTTAGGATCATTTTCTGTTACTTCTAAGGTTTTCCTCAAAATATCAGAAAGGCATATTTATTTTATTATTGATGTTGCAGTTGTTTTACTGGAAGCTAAAGGTGTAATAGGAAACCTAGTGTTTTCAATGATATTTCTGCACCTCTAGAGTATCTGTTCTGTAATTGTTGTATGTCTATGATAAGAGACATAACACACTGGCAAATGCATTTGTCTGACTATTGTGTATGTGTGTTGGTAGGGCGAGTATAGTTGCCAGGGATAGCTGAATGTATATGGGTATGGTATTCTAGAGGTTTTTTTTTTTTTTTTTTTTTTCGGGGGGGGTTTGTTTTTTTGTTTTAAGTCGGTTCCACACCCAACATGGAGCCCAGCACAGGTCTTGAATTCAAGACCCTGAGGTCAAGTCCTGAGATGATATCAAGTCTGATGCTTAGCTGACTGGACCACCCAGTGCTCTTAGAGTTGTGTGTGTGTGTGTGTGTGTTTAATGCCATAGTTCTATGAGGTTTTTATTGGGTTGGGAGTTAGTCTGCAAGTGTGTATTGTAAAATGTTATAACATGAGTTTTGGACTGAGTATCTGTTTTTCATTTTGTGTAAGTTTGTGTTTGTAATGTAGATTTGTTCTTTGTATACTACCTACTCTGATAAAATATGTCCCATTTCAGTTTCTTCTGCCTTGGAGCAATTTCTCATTCTTTTCTCTCCTCTATATGGCCATTCTCACTATTTGTTAGTTCCAGCTCTCACACTTCTCACCTGCCTCATAAGTATAGAAGCCCCTTGAAGAAGGCCCATTTATTGCTCTGTGAGCATGTCTCACTCCCACCTTCATGGATAGTAACCCTGACAGCTCACAGCTGTTTTGCCCCCTTCCTAATCTCCTTAACAGCTTGAAAGTGTTACTGAGATCTTTTAACAAGAATATCTCCTAGTAGTTGAAAAAGTCATAATGGCAGGATCCAATAGAATAGACCCAGACCAAATAACTCTTGAAAATACTAATTGAGGAAGTGGATTCCACAACCTGCCTCATTTGCATGCTTTGCAAAAGGATCTAAACTCTTGATGTAGCCTCTCAACATCTCACAGGCATTCTGGCCTGTGTTCCCGTGATGTCAGGGAATTTGTGCTGTATTTCCTTTTCCTTTTATTGTAGGCAATCTCAACGGTTTCATCATGAAGTTCCACCCACCCATTACTACATATTTTCAGTAAAGTGTGTGGGGGAAAAGAAATGAGGCAGCTGAGATTTGCTGTGCAATTAATATACTCTCTCTGTTGTCCTATCTCT
Source organism: Mirounga leonina (assembly GCF_011800145.1). Lineage (NCBI taxonomy): Eukaryota > Metazoa > Chordata > Mammalia > Carnivora > Phocidae > Mirounga > Mirounga leonina. The sequence continues at coordinate 59,672,983 of NW_023270807.1, read as the reverse complement.
GTTTCTAGGGTATTTATTTTATTTATTTATTTTTTTATTATATAAAATACTCCCTCGTGAGGCTTCTTTCACTTATCATTTTAAGAAATATTTCTTGACACTTCTCTTTCCTCTCCATCCTCAACATTACTGACATAATTCAAATATTCATTTTTTTTTTTCTAAAGGTTTTATTTATTTATTTGACAGAGATGTGGCGAGAGAGGGAACACAAGCAGGGGGAGTGGGAGAGGGAGAAGCAGACTTCCCGCTGAGCAGGGAGCCCAATGTGGGGCTCGATCCCAGGACCCTGAGATCATGACCCGAGTGGAAGGCAGACGCCCAATGACTGAGCCACCCAGGTGCCCCCAAATATTCATTACTTTTAATATATGCTATTATAGAAGGCTTCTAAGCTGTTCTACATCTCCACAGTGGATTCTTAATACTTCTGCCGTGTTGCTCTTCCTAAAAACAGATTTGATTATAAAATTCTCCAGTTTAAAAGGCATGCTAATTCTCTACAACCTATGCTGACATATATGGCTCAGTATATGTGGGTAAACAAGCATTTATTTGGCACCATTGTTTAGAACATTGGAGAATATGATAACCTGAGGTCCTTCTTTCAAAGAACTTACATTCTGGTGGGCCATAGAGAGTGGTGCCAAAAAAAAAAAAAAAAAAAAAAAAAAAACAAGGAAATGAAACACAAATATGGTAATTTCACTGAAAAATAAGGAGGGTAATTTGACAGAGCGTGGGTAAGAATGGTGCTTAAGACATTGTGGTCATGAGTGAATGAAGATAAATGAAAAAAATCAGTGAGCCAATAATGTAGGACCAGAGGTTCAGAGGCAAAGAGAACAGCAACAACAGCTTTGACCCATGAACACATTTTCTGAATGGAGGGGCCTGAATGGAAGTCAGTCCGACTGAAAGTTAGTGACCTGGGAACAGTATGTTACAGAATGAGTTCAGAATGTTAGAATCCTAATCGTATGGAAATCTATAGGCTAGTTATTGTTTGAATTTTCATGCAAACTGCAATGAGAAAGAATTGGAGAGTTTGAGTAGAGAAGAGATGTGAGGATTTGATTTAAGGAAATCACGGTGTCTGCTCTGAGAACAATCGAGAGGGTTTTTGTGTGGAGGCAGGGAGACCACTGCAGGAGCTCAGATCGGAAATGCCAACTTCTTGGGCTAGGACACCACTGAGGAAATGGAGCCAAGTAAACAGATTTGGAATATACTTCGTAGTTAGGTCTGAGCGAATGCTGATGGCTGACAGACTGATTTACTGCAATGGGGATGATCGGAGCCGCAGTTGATTTGGAGGAGGAGTCAAAGTTCTGTTTTGGAGATGTTGGATTTGCCCTATCTCTTAAGTATCAAGTGGGGCGCCTGGGTGGCTCAGTCATTAAGTGTCTTCCTTCAGCTCAGGTCATGATCCCAGGGTCCTGGGATCGAGCTCCGCATAGGGATCCCTGCTCGCTGGGAAGCCTGCTTCTCCCTCTCCCACTCCCCCTGCTTGTGTTCCCTCTCTCGCTGTGTCTCTCTCTGTCAAATAAATAAATAAATAATGATTTTTAAAAAAAGGATCAAATAGCCAATATAATTCTTGGACAAGGGAAGATATCAGTACTATAAATATTATTTGTGGACTTATTAACAAAAAAGTAACATTTGATACCTTATCTGCCCTTATGATACCTGAGAGTAGTTATCACTGTCTGGCATTGTATTGCATATTCTCTTTTGTTTTCTGTATATCCTCCCTACACCATAGATCCCATAAAGCCCAGGGGCTTTCTCTGTTTTGTGTTATACTTATGTACTTAGCCCTCAGACAGCATATAACCTATAGTAGCCACTCAGTAAATACTCACTGAGTGAATGAAATAAATAAATGATTATTTTTTTCTGCCCATTAGGCTAGGCTGTCCTTGATGGAAGAAAGTGCCCATGACAAATAATCTGTAATAGATATTTAAGAGATGTATGTGGAATCTAATTAAAAAGTTATTGGTGTAACTGACTGAGGCTTGTTTGTCTTCTTTATGGCACATTGATCTTTGCGTCTGTCCGTGTTGGTTTAGCATCACTGTTTAGCACTAAACTTAAACTATTACTTGTGCTGCACTACTACCACATGCATTTTTATTCTCATTATGGTTTTCACTTTCTCACTACTTTTCATTTTTTTGCTCACTAAAAATCATTTTCCTTTGGAAAAAAATATTACCAGTAACAACAGCCTTATACAAAACTATATGTGTGGGGCGCCTGGGTGGCTCAGTCGTTAAGCGTCTGCCTTCAGCTCAGGTCATGATCCCAGGGTCCTGGGATCGAGCCCCGCATCGGGCTCCCTGCTCCGCGGGAAGCCTGCTTCTCCCTCTCCCGCTCCCCCTGCTTGTGTACTCTCTCTCGCCGTGTCTCTCTCTGTCAAATAAATAAATAAAATCTTAAAAAAAAAAAGAACTACATGTGTTCAAGGGGACATTTTCCAACTTTCAAGAGCTACATAATGGAAATACTGGTTTGATAACTCTAGGCTCTGAATATCACAGAATTATTTTAAAAAAGAAATAAACTCTAGACAAAATTTAATTCGTTCCCTTTACAGAAGCGAAAACAATGGGCTAGAAATAAAAAGGGACATTGTTATTTTGTGAGATAAATATGACTAAATTTTATGGATAGTTAAATTTTAGGCCCTCTTTCTAAATTTTTATTTGTACTATTTTAATTCTCACCATAGTCCTATGCTATAAATGCCCACTCTCTCATCATCATTCTCCTGATGAGGAAATTGAGGCTACGTAACATTCCTGAGACCACCCTGTTTATAAGAGGCAAAGCGGGATTCCAAACCAATGCCAGTAGAGATCAGGAAAGAGTTATTGAATAAACTATTGTCATAAACCCATTTTTTTCATGCATCTTTAGGTTGAATTATAAAATTATCAATTTACACTTACCAACTATTATTTTTGACATGGTATTAGTTATCATATGTTATAATTTTGCTCCTTATAATGAAAAGACAAGATTTCTTCTTCGGGTCATGCCAGAGGAACTGGTGCTATACTTGGCAGGCTGTCATAAACAAGTGTATAACGGAACAAAATATAGGAGGTGGGTGTTTCTATGCAAGACCACTTACTGCAAGACCACTTACTACTATGCAAGACCACTTACTACTATGATCTTGAGAGAAGGGAAAGATAAAAGATGAGGCCTATACATGCCCTAGCTTTCTGCCTAGGGGGATTATTCCTGCAGCATAGAGGAAAAATGCTGGCCAAGAAGAGCCGCAGCCTGTCTGAACTCATGAGGAAGAGTTCCAAGTGGCAGAAGAACTGGGATTTTCAGAGCAGGGTGCTGGGAGCAGGGGACTGTGCCAAGGGGGCATACCAGCTACCTGCCTGGGGATTCCCTGAGAGTCGTTGGTGGAGTTTGGGCTATACAAGCATATGGCGAGCCTTGGTGAGGCCCAGCGGAAATCTCCTGCTGCAGAGATAAGACTGAATGGAGATGCCAGAGTTGGAGCAAAGCTGGAAGTCACAGTTCTCGACCAAACAAGTGACAAGACCACAAGATCTTGAGCATTCAAGGCAGTCCACAGAAGGCCATACCCTAGAGTGGCCTTACTAGACCACGGGTCACGCTAGAAGATGAAGTTCAAAACCAAAAGGGATCTGCCCTAGCAAATAATAAAGCTAAGTCTGACAATAACAAAAACTGCCACACAGTCTCGAACATATAATTTAAAAACTACTAGAAATGAAAAAGAGAAATTTCAAACTGAATATAATAATATATAATATAATAATTTGCAACTTGATAATATTTATGGAATATAGCTAATGAGGTACTTAAAGGGAAATTTATAGTTTTAAATGTTATAGAAAGAATAAAATTGTAAAATCAATGATCTGAGTTGCTTTCTTAAGAATATAGGAAAAAGAACAAATTAACCCCTCAAAAATGGAAGAATAATAATGACAAAAACAAATTAATGTAATAGTAAAAAAGGGCACAAAAAATAGTAAAAAAGGACACAATAAAGAAAATTAACAAAGTCAACTAATCACTATCAGGAATGAAAGAAGGAAAATCACTATAAATACTATAAATGTATACATTAAAAGAATAATAAGGAAATATTATGAAGACCTTTCATGGCAGTACATTTGATAACTTACATGGAATGCAAAAATTCTTTGAAAACCACAATATAATAAAATGGACACAAGAAGAAATAAAATTGTGAATAGTTCTTTTCTATTAATCTTTGAATTAATAATAAATAATTTAACTCAAAATAAACCTTGTTACCCAGATGGTTTGATGGGAAATTTTATCAAAAATTAAAGGGAGAGTGGGGGACCTGTGTGGCTCAGTCAGTTGAGCTCTGACTCTTGATTTTGGTTCAGGTCATGATCTCAGGGTTGTGAGATCAAGCCCCGTGTCAGGCTTCATGCTCAGCACGGAGTCTGCTTAGGATTCTCTTCCTCTCCCTCTGCCCCTCCTCACCCCTGCTTGCACTCTTTCATTCTCTCTGAACAAAGAAAAAAATTAAAGAAAGTGTAATATTAATAATATTCAGACTTTTTTTCAGAAAATAGAAGTGTACACTTCCTACATAGTTTTATGAATCCAGCATAATCATGATATAAAAATTTGACAAACATGTAAAAAAATTGAAACACAAATTCCTTACAAGTATAGGACACCCCCCCCCCACAATTCTAACCAAATAGTGTAAAATCATACCCAATAATGACAAAAAAAATTATTATGACCAAGTGAGTTTTATTGCTGGGATGTAAGTTCGATTTAACATTTGAAAATCAAAGTAATAACCACATTAACAAAATAAAGATTAAAAAGAATACCTGTGATAATCTCAAGTAAAAAAAAATCACAACACACAATCTAACACCTATCCATGATGAAATTCTCAGCAAAATAAGAAAATAACTGTAGTCCCTTAAACAGATCTATTAAAAACCTAATTAATGGTAATATACCAAGCGCTTTGCCTCTATAATTAGCAACAACATGAGGTCTGCAACCACCAGGGCAAGCAAAGGAATTAAAAGGCATACAGTTCTGTGAATTGTGTAAGACTGTTGAATCACAGACCTGTACCTCTGAAACAATACATTATAAGTTAAAAAAAAAAAAAAGAAGATGATAGCAAGAAGGGAAAAATGAAGGGGGGAATCGGAGGGAATTGGAGGGGGAGATGAACCATGAGAGACTATGGACTCTGAGAAACAAACTGAGGGTTCTAGAGGGGAGGAGGGTGGGGGGATGGGTTAGCCTGGTGATGGGTATTAAAGAGGGCACGTTCTGCATGGAGCACTGGGTGTTATATGCAAACAATGAATCATGGAACACTACATCAAAAACTAATGATGTAATATATGGTGATTAACATAACATAATAAAAAAAAGGCATACAGTTTTGAAATGAAGTAAAATTCTCTTTGTCAACAAAATACATTATTGTATACCAAGAAAACTAAAGAGTACTTAAAGAAAAACTGATAACTAGGGCGCCTGGGTGGCTCAGATGGTTGGGCGTCTGCTTTCGGCTCAGGTCGTGATCTCAGAGTCCTGGGATCGAGTCCCGCATCGGGCTCCCTGCTCCTTGGGAGCCTGCTTCTCGCTCTGCCTCTCTCTCTCTGTCTCTCATGAATAAATAAATAAAATCTTTAAAAAAAAAAAAAAGAAAGAAAAACTGATAACTAATAGTGACGTCAGAGAAGTTGAAGGCTACAAAGTCAATATTCAAAAATCAATTCTATTTCTGTATGCTACCTGTAAACAATTGGGATGTAAATTTTACAATTAATTTTTAAATACCAAGAATAAATTTAAAAAAATAAATAAAAGGTGTATAAGTCTTCTGAACTGTAAAGATTGAAAGCATTTTTGAAAGCAATTAAGATATCTAAATAATCCATGTTCATTAATTGTTTTAAATTAATTCCCTATATGTTGATGTATTCATAATATAGATAAGCTTTTGTTGTAGAAATTGATAAGCTGATCATTAATTTTTTGAAAATGCAAAAACCTAGACTATCCAAACAATCTTGAAAAAGAAAATGTAAATAGAGAACTCACACTATCTTATTTGACAAACTCATGAGTAATCAAGACATGGTGGTATTGGCATGTGGATACAAAAGTCCAATAGAAGAAGAAAGTGTCATGATATAGATCTACATATATGTGTGTGTGTGTGTATAAAATCAGTTGATCTTAAACAAAGGCACTGTGACAATTCAAAGGAGAAAGAAAAGTTATGTTCAACAAATAATGCTGGAACAGCTGGATAGATAGGTAAAAAAAATAAATAACATCATTTCCCATCTCATACCATACAAAAACATTCATTTGAGATCAATCACATTCCTAACATAAAAACCGAGACTATGGAGCTTCTGGAAGAAATAACAGGAGAATATCTTCACAGCCTTGTGATAAGCAACAATTTAAGTTTTTAAAAATAACTTAAATATTTAAAAACAAATTTTATAACTTTACTTCATCAAGAAGAATCTGCTCATCAAAAGTTAATACTAGCAAAATGAAAATTCAAGCTACACATGGGCAGAAAATATTCATAATAAAGATATCTGACAAAAAATGTGTGAGAAGAATACGTAAAGAACATGTACAAATCAATAATAAGACGAAAAATATTTTAAATAGATAAAGATTTCAACACAGTGGGACAAGATATCCAAAATGTCGGTAAACATATGAAAAGTGTTCATTGAGAAATACTAGTGAAAGACATAAGGTGCTCCTCAGGGAAAAACAAATTAAAGATACCTCTTTAGACACAGCTTTAGATAGAATTAAAGAGATTTAATTTCTAGGGGAATATGAAGCAACTAAAATTCTCATGCATTGCTGCTGGTGGTGTAACATTGTACAGTGTCAAAAACACTATGTTGATAGAAGAGCCCAGTGTAAAAGAGTATGCAATACATGATACCAATTACATGACAGTTAGAAATAATCAAAATTAACGCACAGATATGAAAATATGGAAGAGTTGTCACCTACAGAAGATTAAAATAACCATAAGAGGGACGGACACAGGGTAAAGTTTGGCTAGTGGAAATATACTGTACATTGATAGAAGTGTTAAATGTACATATATACATTTGTAAAAATTTCTTGAACTACACATTTAAAGTCCGTGCATTTCTTTTATTTATTTATTTATTTATTTATTTATTTATTTATTTATTTATTTATTTATTTATTTATTCTTATGTTAATCCCCATACATTACATCATTAGTTTTAGATGTAGTGTTCCATGATTCATTGTTTGTGCATAACACCCAGTGCTCCATGCAGAATGTGCCCTCCTCAATACCCACCACCAGGCTAACCCATCCTCCCACACCCCTCCCCTCTGGAACCCTCAGTTTGTTTTTCAGAGTCCATCGTCTCTCATGGTTCGTCTACCCCTGCGATTCCCCCCCTTCATTCTTCCCCTCCTGCTACCTTCTTCTTCTTCTTTTTTTTTTTTCCTTAACATATATTGCATTATTTGTTTCAGAGGTACAGATCTGAGATTCAATAGTCTTGCGCAATTCACAGTGCTTACCAGAGCACATACCCTCCCCAGTGTCTATCACCCAGTCACCCCATGCCTCCCACCACACCCCCCAACTCCAGCAACCCTCAGTTTGTTTCCTGCAATTAAGAATTCCTCATATCAGTGAGGTCATATGATACATGTCTTTCTCTGTTTGACTTATTTCGCTCAACATAATACCCTCCAGTTCAATCCACGTCATTGCAAATGGCAAGATCTCATTCCTTTTGATGGCCGCATAATATTCCATTGTGTATATATACCACCTCTTCTTTATCCATTCATCTGTCGATGGACATCTTGGCTCTTTCCACAGTTTGGCTATTGTGCATATTGCTGCTATAAACATCGGGGTGCACGTACCCCTTCGGATCCCTACTTTTGTATCTTTGGGGTAAATACCTAGCAGTGCAATTGCTGGATCATATGGTAGCTCTATTTTCAACTTTTTGAGGAACCTCCATACTGTTTTCCAGAGTGGCTGCACCAGCTTGCATTCCCACCAACAGTGTAAGAGGGTTCCCCTTTCTCCGCATCCCTGTCAACATCTGTCGTTTCCTGACTTGTTAATATTAGCCATTCTGACTGGTGTGAGGTGGTATCTCATTGAGGTTTTGATTTGGATTTCCCTGATGCTGAGTGATGTTGAGCACTTTTTCATGTGTCTTTTGGCCATTTGGATGTCTTCTTTGGAAAAACATCTGTAGATTTCTTCTGCCCATTTCTTGATTGGATCATTTGTTCTTTGGATGTTGAGTTTGATAAGTTCTTCACTGATTTTGGATACTAGCCCTTTATCTGATATGTCATTTGCAAATATCTTCTCCCATTCTGTCGGTTGTCTTTTGGTTTTGTTGACTGTTTCCTTTGCTGTGCAAAAGCTTTTTATCTTGATGAAGTCCCAATAGTTCATTTTGTCCTTGCTTCCCTTGCCTTTGGCGATGTTTCTAGGAAGAAGTTGCTTCAGCTGAGGTCAAAGAGGTTGCTGCCTGTGTTCTCCTTTAGGATTTTGAGGGACTCCTGTCTCACATTGAGGTCTTTCAACCATTTTGAGTCTATTTTTGTGTGTGGTGTAAGGAAATGGTCTAGTTTCATTCTTCTACATGTGGCTATCCAATTTTCCCAACACCATTTGTTGAAGAGACTGTCTTTTTTCCATTGGACATTCTTTCCTGCTTTATCAAAGATGAGTTGACCATAGAGTTGAGGGTCCATTTCTGGGCTCTCTATTCTGTTCCATTGATCCATGTGTCTGTTTTTGTGCCAGTACCATACTGTCTTGATGATGACAGCTTTGTAATAGAGCTTGACATCTGGAATGGTGATGCCCCCAGCTTTGCTTTTCGTCTTCAACATTCCTCTGGCTATTCGGGGTCATTTCTGGTTCCATACAAATTTTAGGGTTATTTGTTCCATTTCTTTGAAAAAAGTGGATGGTATTTTGATGGGGATTGCATTGAATGTGTAGATTGCTCTAGGTAGCATTGACATCTTCACAATATTTGTTCTTCCAATCCATGAGCATGGAACGTTTTTCCATTCCTTTGTGTCTTCCTCAATTTCTTTCATGAGTATTTTATAGTTTTCTGAGTACAGATCCTTTGTCTCTTCGGTTAGATTTATTCCTAGGTATCTTATGGTTTTGGGTGCAATTGTAAATGGGATCGACTCCTTAATTTCTCTTTCTTCTGTCTTGTTGTTGGTGTATAGGAATGCCACTGACTTCTGTGCATTGATTTTATATCCTGCCACTTTACTGAATTCCTGTATGAGTTCTAGCAGTTTTGGGGTGGAGTCTTTTGGGTTTTCCACATAAAGTATCATATCATCTGCAAAGAGTGAGAGTTTGACTTCTTCTTTGCTGATTTGGACGCCTTTTATTTCTTTTTGTTGTCTGATTGCTGTGGCTAGGACTTCCAATACTATGTTGAATAGCAGTGGTGATAGTGGACATCCCTGCCGTGTTCCTGACATTAGGGGGAAAGCTCTCAGTTTTTCCCCATTGAGAATGATATTCGCTGTAGGTTTTTCATAGATGGCTTTTATGATGTTGAGGTATGTACCCTCTATCCCTATACTTTGAAGAGTTTTGATCAAGAAAGGATGCTGTACTTTGTCAAAAGCTTTTTCTGCATCTATTGAGAGGATCATATGATTCTTGTTCTTTCTTTTGTTAATGTATTGTATCATGTTGATTGATTTGCGTATGTTGAACCAACCTTGCAGCCCAGGGATAAATCCCACTTGGTCATGGTGAATAATCCTTTTTTTGTACTGTTGGATCCTATTGGCTAGTATTTTGGGGAGAATTTTTGCATCCATGTTCATCAGGGATATTGGTTTGTAGTTCTCCTTTTAGATGGAGTCTTTGTCTGGTTTTGGGATCAAGGTAATGCTGGCCTCATAAAATGAGTTTGGAAGTTTTCCTTCCATTTCTATTTTTTGGAACAGTTTCAGAAGAATAGGTATTAGTTCTTCTTGAAATGTTTTGTAGAATTCCCCTGGGAAGCCATCTGGCCCTGGGCTTTTGTTTTTTGGGGGATTTTTGATGACTGCTTCAATTTCCTTAGTGGTTATAGGTCTGTTCAGGTTTTCTATTTCTTCCTGGTTCAGTTTTGGTAGTTGATACATCTCTAGGAATGCATCCATTTCTTCCAGGTTATCTAATTTGCTGGCATAGAGTTGCTCATAATATGTTCTTATAATCATTTGTATTTCTTTGGTGTTGGTTGTGATCTCTCCTCTTTCATCCATGATTTTGTTGATTTGGGTCATTTCTCTTCTCTTTTTGATAAGTCTGGCCAGGGGTTTATCAATCTTGTTAATTCTTTCAAAGAACCAGCTCCTAGTTTTGTTGATCTGTTCTACTGTTCTTTTAGTTTCTATTTCATTGATTTCTGCTCTGATCTTTATTATTTCTCTTCTCCTGCTGGGTTTAGGCTTTATTTGCTGTTCTTTCTCCAGCTCCTTTAGGTATAGGGTTAGGTTGTGTACTTGAGACCTTTCTTGTTTCTTGAGAAAGGCTTGTATTGCTATATGCTTTCCTCTTAGGACTGCCTTTGCTGCATCCCAAAGATTTTGAATAGTTGTGTTTTCATTTTCATTGGTTTCCATATATTTTTTTAATTCTTCTTTAATTTCCTGGTTGAACCATTCATTCTTCAGTAGGATGCTCTTTAGCCTCCATGTGTTTGAGTTCTTTCTGACTTTCCTCTTGTGATTGAGTTCTAGTTTCAAAGCATTGTGTTCTGAAAATAGGCAGGGAATGATCCCAATCTTTTGGTACCAGTTGAGACCTGATTTATGACCTAGGATGTGATCTATTCTGGAGAATGTTCCATGGGGACTAGAGAAGAATGTGTATTCCATTGCTTTGGGATGGAATGTTCTGAATATGTCTGTGAAGTCCATTTGGTCCAGTGTGTCATTTAAAGTCTTTATTTCCTTGTTAATCTTTTGCTTAGATGATCTGTCCATTTCAGTGAGGGGGATGTTAAAGTCTCCCACTATTATTGCATTGTTGTCGATGTGTTTCTTTGCTTTTGTTATTAATTGCCTTATATAATTGGCTGCTCCCATGTTAGGGGCATAGATATTTACAATTGTTAGATCTTGTTGGATAGACCCTTTAAGTAGGATATAGTGTCCTTCCTCATCTCTTATTACAGTCATTGGCTTAAAATCTAATTTGTCTGATATAAGGATTGCCACCCCAGCTTTCTTTTGGTGTCCATTAGCATGGTAAATGGTTTTCCACCCCCTCACTTTCAATCTGGGGGTGTCTTTGGGTCTAAAATGAGTCTCTTGCAGACAGCATATCGATGGGTCTTGTTTTTTAATCCAGTCTGATAGCCTGTGTCTTTTGATTGGGGCATTTAGCCCATTTACATTCAGGGTAACTATTGAAAGATAGGAATTTAGTGCCATTGTATTGCCTATAAGGTGACTGTTACCATATATTGTCTGTGTTCCTTTCTGGTCTATGTTGCTTTTAGGGTCTCTCTTTGCTTAAAGGACCCCTTTCAAGATTTCTTGTAGGGCTGGTTTAGTGTTTGCAAATTCCTTTAGTTTTTGTTTGTTCTGGAAGCTTTTTCTCTCTCCTTCTATTTTCAATGACAGTCTAGCTGGATATAGTATTCTTGGCTGCATAGTTTTCTCATTTAGTGCTCTGAATATATCATGCCAGTCCTTTCTAGCCTGCCAGGTCTCTGTGGATAGCTCTGTTGCCAATCTAATGTTTCTACCATTGTAGATTACATATCTCTTCTCCTGAGCCGCTTTCAGGATTTTCTCTTTGTCTCTGACATTCGTAAGTTTTACTATTAGATGTTGGGGTGTTGACCTATTTTTATTGATTTTGAGAGGGGTTCTCTGTGCTTCCTGGATTTTGATGCCTGTTTCCTTCCCCAAATTAGGGAAGTTCTCTGCTATAATTTGCTCCATTATACCTTCTGCCCCTCTCTCTCTTCTTCTTCTGGGATCCCAATTATTCTAATGTTGTTTCGTCTTATGGTATCACTTCTCTCTCGAATTCTGCCCTCTTGATCCAGTAGTTGTTTATTTCTCTTTTTCCAGTTTCTTTATTTTCCATCATTTGGTCTTCTATATCACTAATTCTCTCTTCTGCCTCATTTATCCTAGCAGTTAGCGCCCCCATATTTGATTGCACCTCATTAATAGCCTTTTTGATTTCTACTTGGTTAGATTTTAGTTCTTTTACTTCTCCAGAAAGGGTTTCTCTAATAACTTCCATATTTTTTTCAAGCCCAGCTAGGATCTTTAAAGTGATGATTCTGAACTCTAGATCTGCCATCATACTAATATCTGTATTGAGTAGGTCCCTGGCAGTCGGTACTACCTCTTGTTCTTTTTGTTGAGGTGATTTTTTCCATCTTGTCATTTTGTGCAGAGGAGAATAGATTAATGAGAGAACCAAATGCTAGCAGAGTAACAACGTCCCCAGAAAATATACTCTAAACAAATCAGAAAAGACCTGAAGCAGTGGGAAAAGAAAGGGAAAGAGAGAAAAAAGAAAAAGAAAAAAAAAGAAAAAGAAAAAGATAAAGATAAAAACAAACAAAAACAAACAAAACAGAACAACAACAACAACAAAAAACCAGAATGTGATCAAATATGATCAGGCTGGTATATAGATCAGTGCCACACACTAGATTTGGGTTGTATTTTGATCTGTTAGAAGAAAGTGCCTCCCAAAATTTTAAAGAAAGAAAAACATATATGTACAAAAATAAGGGTTGATATGATGAAGGGATGGAATATGACTGTAAAGATGAAAATTATAAAAAATTTTATAAAAGGAATTGATAAGAAGTTGTTTGAAAAAAGAAAGAAGAGGATTTAAAAAAAGAAAAAAGAAAAAAAGGGGAGAGAGTGTGATCAGGCAGGGGAGTAGAAAAAACCATATACTAGAGATTTAGGGTATATTTTGATCTGTTAGAAGAAACTATCTCAAAAATTTAAAGAGAGAACAACTTATATATATATATATGCCAAAAATACAGGTAACTACTATGAAGGGATAGAATATGACTCTAAAAATGAAAAATAAAAATGTTTTTTAAAAAAGGGATTGATAAGATGTTGGTTGAAAAAGGGAAAAAGAAAAATTCAAAAAAAAAAAAAGAAAAAAGAAAAAAAGACAGTTAAAAAACAAAAAAAGTTAACTTTGAAAGACTAAAGAATCATGGTAAAAAAGCCATGAATTCTATGTGCAATAATCCCCTAGCGCTGGAGTTCTGCCGTTCTCATTGATCGGTAAACTTGGTCTTGGCTGGCTGTTCTCGCTGATCTTCTGGGGGAGGGGCCTGTTGCCATGGTTCCCAAATGTCTTTGCCAGAAGCGGAAGTGCCCCACCCTTGCCCTGTCCGGGCTAAGTAATCTGCTTGGGTTGCTCTCCAGAGCCTTTGTTCCCTGCGAGCTTTCCGTACAGCTTTGGAGGTGGAGAGTGAAAATGGCGGCCTCCCAATCTCTGCCCCGGAGGAGCCGAGAACTCAGGGCCCTGCTCCTCAGTGAGCCCCCAGAGAAAAGCCGTCAGTCACTCCCGTCTCCCCGGTCTCTGGCCGCAATCCGTGCTCACCCGGCCTGTTACCGCACGTTTCTATCTCTGGCACTCAACCCTGGGTGGAGTCTCCAAACCCAGCAGATCCCTGTGGTGCACTCCCGCGTGGCTCCTCCCAGGAGGAGCAGTGGCCCGACTGTGCTGCGGATCACGGTTTATGGCAACCCCGAGCTGAGAGCCTGCGCCGGGGATCCGCCTCTGCAGCTGGCTTCCCTGCTCTGTTACCTGGGAGCTCTGCCACACTCAGGCACCCCCGGTCTTTCTGTGACCCTGAGGGTCCTGAGACCACACTGTCCCAGAGGCTTCCACCCCCTGCCTAGCCACCAGAGTGACGTCCCTTAGCAGAGCAGACTTTTAAAAGTTCCAATTTTGTGCTCCTTGGTTCTATCACTTGCGAGAAGCGGCCGATGGAGGCCCCTCCCCTGCCGTCTGTCCTCCCGAATATCACCTCGGATTCACTTCTCCGCACGTCCTACCTTCCAGAAAGTGGTCGCTTTTCTGATGAGAGAGTTGTTGATATTCTTTTCTTCGATCTCCTGTTGAGTTTGTAGGTGTTCAGAATGGTTTGATCCCTATCCAGCTGAATTCCTGAGAGGAGACGAAATCCAGATCTCCTACTCCTCTGCCATCTTGCTCCGCCCCCCCCCCCCCCCC
>NW_023270807.1:59597433-59658536 GCF_011800145.1 Mirounga leonina | reverse complement strand
GATGCTCAAGTCTGTGCATTTCATTGTGTGTAAATTTTACTTCAGTTACTTTTAAAAGCTATTACGAAAGTACTTCATCCTCTGATTTAAAATTGGGCCAAAAAATAAATCAAAACTTTGCCTGAACTTATTTATAATTTCTAATTATTTTCTAATTATGTATATCTGAAATGACCACATATATAGCATTTGTTTTCTTCTTTTTTTTTAAAGATTTATTTATTTTAGAGAGAAGGAGAGAGAACATGAATTGGGAGGGGCAGAGGAAGAGAGAGAGAGAGAGAGAATCCCAAGCAGACTCTTCACTGAGTGCAGAGCCTGACATGGGGCTCAATCTCATGACCCTGAAATCATGACCTGAGCCACCAAGATTGCCATGCTCAATCAACTGAGCCACCCAAGAGCCCCCATAGCATTTGTTTTCTAAGAATATGTCCTTTAACAAACAAATCTAGGTTGCTAATGAAATGTTGGAACACGGATTGGCACTTAGTGATAAAGAATATGGACCGTGTCAAAGCCTAAGAAAATATTTCTCTTTTAGAAAGGTTTTACAAAATTCCTGAATAAAAACCCACTATTTTGTGAACTATGGGAATTCCCAAGACAAAAGCTACCTATTAAAATTTTGTTTTTCACTATTAAAATTTTCTTGTTCCTGGCTGCAATCATGTGTTTAGAGTAATAAACATAATTTCAGACATGCCTGTTTTCAGGTGGATATGATATTTGTCTTTGAATTTTAAAGAATTAAAATTAATTTCATTTTATTTTCTCTCCTGAGATTGCAATTACATTAAAAGATCATCTTTTTAATTCCATTAAAAGGATACTTTTGTGGAGAGTGTTTTTCAAAAATTTGTTTGTAGTTTTGTTATATAATTCTTGGAAGCAAATACATAAGTTTATAAAGAAAGTACAGCTCATGCTTTTTTGAATTACAGAAACATTTAATAATAACCATGTAAAATTTTACCAAGACACTTGACTGTTTTTGTTATAGAAGTTGATAAGGCGATTATAAAATTTATTTGGAAATGCAAAAGACAAAGAACTGAAGTATTTCACTTTAAAAATCATATACTCCTTTTAGTGTGGTTTATATAGTCTTTATTTCCTTTGCTCTTTTTCCCTCTTTTTAAAAAAGAAATGTCATTTAAAATTAAGACAGAGAGTGGTAATTTGCTTCACAGGCTTTTAGCAGTGATAACCCTATATTAGGAGCTAAAAGGATGTTTTGTAAGGCAGTAAACATGCAAAGTCTTGATGTACATTGGAGATAAAAAAAGGCCATTTAGGTGAACATTGGATGTGTTTATCCTTAAATAAACAAATCTATTTCTTAGATGGGAGATGAAAAAAAAAAGTAGAGTGAAATCATTCACATTAGGCTCCAGATCCTTTTTATATGTTTACTTTTTTTTTTTTTTTAAAGCACTTTCACATATTAGACTCTGGCTTTATATTTAAATAGAAGACATGCAAACTTCTATAATTAGAAAATAGCAATTATCTCAAATATCATGAACATTTTATAATTTTGTTTCAAAATCTTTAATTAATAAAATGTTCCATGTGTTTTTAACATAAAGATTTTTTTTTTTTTTCTGTAGCACGTGAAGGATTTGTTTTAGTTGAAGATGATATGAGATAGTGATGCTGAGAATATGCTTGCACTGAAGGAGGACTGTTGGCCTAGTGTTTCACCATTAAGAGTCACTATTTGGAGGTGCTGATTATTTCATTTTGAATACTTAATAACACCCTTGATGATTAACCCTTTTATGTCTTCATAATAGTGTTACTCCAGCAAGGAAAATAAACCAATTTAAATACATAGAATAAATTAGTTATTACCACGTGTGTTACACATTTTTAGGTACAATTATTTGGAGAAATAGAACACACTGAATTATCAATTAGTGGTTAACCTAAATTTTTCCACTTTGGGGAAACTGTTTAAAAACAAATTGACATTATTTTATTTTTTTATTTGGAGACCCAGAAAAAAAGAAGTTTGATAAATCAATAATATGATTTTCAATGAAAGAAGCATTTTATATTTATTAGTAGTAAAGCTTTAACGTTTCTTGATATAGATTGGAATTTTTGAAGTCTCTTGGCCTATTTTTGTTCCTTAGACACTAGGACAATAAAATGTCATCAGATAGGAAAACAAAGACAAAATGTTTTATAATTATACATTGAAGTTGCTATTTAAAAATTGTAAATGTCACTCTTCTTTCTCTTAAAAGATTAACCTTTTTTTAATGTAGAAAAGACAGGAGGAATTATTGAAAGGAACACTTTTTTATTATTTTATTTTAATTTTAAGCTCCTCTTAAAATTAAAGATTGTCCCAAGTACAACAAAATATGTCAATGGTAGTGATAATTACCATGTAAAATTTAATAACAGAATCTCAAGAAAAGAGGGAAGGCGTTCATCCTGAAGTTCAAGGTACACTCCAAACTCATAAATGCTTTTGGTTATTCTGTAGGGGGCAGCAAAATCTAAACAAAATAAATATTGAAGGACTACTGACAGGAACCGTTTAGCAGCTGGTTTGTACTATGAGCAAGGGGGTGGAATATACCTGAATTGCCGCAAAATTACCATCAAGCTAATTAAAATTCTTTACGTTAGCAACAGGGGTTGCTTGTATTCCTCTTTATCTAATCTCTTCTTTTATATACACAACTACTGAAGCTGAACAAAACCAGTGAGATAAAATTAACACACAAATTGTTTTTCCTCCCTTTGGGCAGGAAACATCCTGTTTACAAGGAAAGTGATATTATACATAAATATTTATGAAAAACAACAAAGAGTCAAACCAAATCATTGAGTTTTTGTGGAAACTAGCAAAAATAACATGAGGTAGAATACTTGATACTTTTATGAACGATTCCATGGTGTTCTGAAATAAAAACCTATTTGGAAAATGGAGCAGTTTCTGACATTGTGTCAGGTGAAACTGAAGACTTAATTAACTGATATTGTAAATTAATTCAAGTTTCCTGTCCATCATACATACAATGCTTTCATTTTAGTGTATTGTCAAAAGGTGAGCTCTCCATTTTCTTCACCCTCAAAAAATTTTTCTAAGGAAGGAATTAAGAAAGTGAATGGATGCATTATCTTCATTAAGATTCTAGGGGGAAAATTGAATCTGATCAGAGGTATAGGAGGAATGACTTAAAGTAAAGGGCAACATTTTTCATTTAATGAGACATCTACATTAACCTATAAAATCATATGATTTTTAAGAGTACATTAATTCATTAATTCTTTCAGAACTAAATTGCAGTCTTTAGTGAAAAAACTTACATAAGAAGCTCCTGGATTGAACCCTTATCTCATGTTCCTTAGCTTTATTTTTCAGCTCTTGATTTTATCCTAGGCATAATCAAACAAATAATGTGTGTTGATATCCAACATTGAACACAATATTTCTTAAGTATGTATTAAAATATGTAGATGGTAAATTAAGGAAGCACAACAATTTGTGACAAATAGTAAGTATATTCTTAAGATGTTAAAATGAAAACTTAAAATGACAAAAACGCAAAGAATACCAAATAAAAAATTGAAATTTCATTTATTTTTTTTTCTATTTGAAAGCATAGTAAATGTCTTAGTTTCCTCTTTCTAAATTTCCAACATGAATTCTTTTCCTTTCTATTTGATATTCCTTATTCAAAATCTTTTCCCATTGGGACATTATATGAGGAATGTTGTTTAGTATCTAGCATATGATTAAATCCCAAATTCTTATTTTCTAACATTACAAGAAAGTGAAAGATTGAGATGTGGACAGTTATTAAGTTGAGAAAAAGGACTGATTTATGTTGATTCTTCTACTATTTAAGACATTTTTTAGATGCAATTTTAATTCTCATTTCATTAGTTCATCACTATTTCAGTATGATTTATTAATATTATGAATAGTTTTTTTCTTGATGTGACAGGACAAATTGTGGGTAACATAGAGACCACACAAAGAAACCTCTTTATTTGTAAAGTATTGTGCATCATGTTGTAAAAATTGTATTTCAAGGGAAGGAAAACCTCCTATCATTAATGGAAGTAGAATTTTCCCAGATGATACTGATGTATTTTACAGTGCAGGAGCAATTGTAATGGACCTAAAAGAAGACTATCTAGTACATTTTAAAAACAACTGAATATGGAAGCAGAACTCTGTTAAATTACAAAAACAAAAAATGAATTCACTGTGATATACTTACAGTCCTTTTATTTCTAAAGTTGTATTTTATTTTATATTATTGAAAATCTGCATCTTAGGGTCTAATGACTTATTTAAGTCAACAATTTATAAATCATATTTGTCTTGGAATCTATTATTTCAGCAATCAGAAACTGCTTGCTAATAGTAATAATACTTAACTGAGCTCCTGTCAAAATGAAAAGAATAATGTCACTGCAGAAACTTCTTCATAAAGCCAAATGCCAGACGTCCTTCGCTACCCAGACACTCTCGATCCAGTCTCTGGAGATGAGGTCATATAAATAAATTGTTATGGAATTATTTTAAGGAAGCCCTCTCTCTGGCATTCTGATGTCAATGTCCTAACTTAGGAGTCAAACGGATTTGTATACTGAATGATACATGCTTTGATTTGAAATTATATCCTTTCTATATGCTTGGTCTTAAAAATATGCTTCAGTTAATGACACGGAAGAGTGTGTGTATGTGAGTGTGTGTGCGTGCATTTGTATGTTTGCTTTTTAGAACCATTACTTAGCAAAATACATAATTCACAAGCTTATGGTGGTCTCCATTTGACTGGGAATCATGTACAATTCATAATAATGGAACTTAGGACAAAATCTTTATGGAGTTCCCCTGATACATACTTCTCCACTTCCCAGTATTTGTTTACATAATACCCATTCCTTTTTTTCCCTTCTCCCTCAAACTTCCCAAAAATTTTAGAATGATTTTTGTGTGGCAGAATGGATACTATTTCTTTTCAATTTTCTTTATTTATGAAATAGATAAACACTCACATTTGATTTCCAGACTGGTGTTATTTCTGCTACACAGCACTTAAGAGCCAATTATTCAGAAAGTCATGAAATTATTGATATTTTCAAAAGTCTCGAGGAAAGGCTTAAATAATTCTGAGACTCACATTCAGATAAAACATTTAGAATATATAACATTTGTTTATGAAAATGTTATCAAACCTCTTTTTGAAAGGTTTTTAAAAATTTTAATTCCAGTATCAATAGCATACAGTGTTATATTAGTTTCAGGTGTACAATATAGAGATTCAACAGTTCCACATATCACCCAGAGCTCATCGTAACAAGTGCGCTCTTTAATCCCCATCACCTTTCACCCATCCTCCCACCCACATCCCCTCTGGTAACCATCAGTATGTTTTCAGTAGTTAAGAGTCTGTTTCTAGGCTTGTCTCTCTCTCTCTCTTTTGTTTGTTTATTTGTTTTGTTTCTTAAATTCCACATATGAGTAAAATAATACGGTATTTATCCTTCTTTGATTGACTTATTTCACTTAGCATTATATTCTGTAGCTCCATCCAGGTCCTTGCAAATGGCAAGATTTCATTCTTTTTATGGCTGAATAATATTCCAGTGTGTGTGTGTGTGTGTGTGTGTGTGTGTGTGTGTGTGTATGCTACTTCTTCTTTATCCATTCACCTATCTATCAATGGACATTTGGGCTGCTTCCATAACTTGGCTACTATAAATAATGTTACTATAAACATTGGGGTACATGTATCTCTTTAAATTAGTGTTTTTGTATTTTGGGGGTAAATACCCAGTAGCACAATTACTAGATCCTAGGGCAGTTCTATTTTTAACTTTTTGAGGAACCTCCATACTGTTTTCCTCAGTGGCTGCATCAGTTTGCATTCCCACCAACAGCGCAGGAGGGGCTGGGAGGTGGGGAAAATGGGGAGATTTTGGTCAAAGTGTACAAACTTCCAGTTAGAAGATGAATAAGTTCTGGGGATCTAATGTACAGCATTGGGATTATAGTTAACAATACTGTGTTACATACTTTAAAAGTTGTTAAGAGACTGATTCTTAAGTGTTCTCACTTCCAAAATAAATGCTAATTATGTAATGTGATGGAGGCAGTAACTAATACTAATGTGGCAATCATTGCAATGTATGTGTATCAAAACAACATGTTGTACATCTTAAACTTACACAGTATTATAGGTCAATTAAAATAAAAGATAGTAATAGTACCTCCCTGATAATACATGTAGAGTTTTCAGTACGGTACCTTTCACTTGGTAAATATGCCAGGAGTATTTATTTTTGTTACTCCAACTGTTAGTGCTATTACTATTTGTAACTTGACTTACATAATTTTCTGGAGTAATTACCCTCTTCAAGTAAAACACAACACTAGTACTTTATTTTTTATCTGAGTCTAGAAAATTTCATTTCTTTTTATATATGCATTCTATTCACTATCAGTATATATGATTATGTATATATGGTTACATAAAATAAGCCCACTCCAAAACTTTAGGGTTAAATTTGTTGTCAATTTTTTTTTAACACTAAACTTAATCGATCAGTTTCTCTACAGTTTCCTGTGAAGTTCTTGGAATCATTAGTTTAAAATATCTCTATTATATGTCCTGCCCTTAGATCTGTCACTTTGATAGATGACACTTTCTTGCAGAGGACACCTATGTGTCATAATGGTTTGAAAAGAGAAACTTCTCTGAGAGGTCCTTTAGTGATCATGGATAGGCTTCAAAGGTTGGCAAGTCAGATAAATGTCACTTATTCTATTTTCAGATCTTCTTCCATTTGAATAATTTAAGTTTCTTTATTTTGTGGTCCTTAGAGATCTGTGAAACTCCGTTTGAATTAGGTGCTGTCAAATTATTAAATCTGTCAAAAATTTAAATTCTTTGCAATTCAATATTAAATTTTACTTGTCATTAAAAAAAAATACTGAAGACAGTTTTCCCCAAATGGGGGTGGAAATGTCAAAAATTCTCAGTTTTAGCATTTTTAATACTAGATTAATGAATGTCAATCAATAATCTTATATCAGGTCATCTTTCCTCCATGAAGTGGGTTTAAAAATAAAAATATCCTGCTACACTGTGTCATTACTTTTGTATATATTTGCATCTGAGAGTCTACTTTTTGAGTAGAGGACCAGAAATGTATATGCTGTTGGACAACTTTCTAGCAGCAATGGAAAAGAAAAAATGTAAGCTGAAAAGAGGAGCAGGTGATCATTTATATAAGAATGCAAGCTAGTATTTTAGGAAACTCTGCTAGCATCATTCTAAAAATTTTCTGTAATGAAGATCTAAAAGTATGACAGGAAATTCAAACTTCTAATCTTAGATTCAGAAGTCCTACTCCTGTCTTTCAACTTCTCCTATCCCTATTCTCCAAAATACCTTTTTTCCCCCCACATAGTCAAAAATAGACAAACTCTCAACTCCAGCTGTATCAACTCCCCCCCGCCACCCAGTTTGTGAGGTCTAGCTAGTAAAAAGTTTTTAAAAATAATGACATTGCAGTTTTATTTTCTTATCCCAAATGTGATTCAGGGCTATTACAACATTTCATGTCCTTTCCCAGTCATATCTCTTTCTGTCCTCAGCACTGCTTATCTGCATGTTTCCTTTTGGATTCAGGTTCTGCAATCCAGGGCTACACAAACTGTGTTTGGCAGGCCAGAAAATGTCTATGAACTCTTTGCCACCATGCATTTTAAGAAAGGGGCAGCATTCAAAAGTATTTAGAAACCTTTATAGCAATTTAGCAGACTAATATTATATCAATTAAAGTGATATAAAATTGGGTATGTTTTTTTCATTTATTTTTTTTTAGTAATTCACATTTTATTGTATTTTTTATAAATAAGAGTTTGCATCACATAAGATATTTGTTCAAAATAAATAACTGGTTCCTCACCACAGATAGTTTGGAAACTGTTCTGATTCATCTCCAGTTCAATGACTCTCAAATAATGGCATTGAATGCTTTTATTTATTTTATTTTGTTCTGTTTTTACTTCACAATAAAGGAGAGGCCTGCATGTCAACACTACAATGAAGTATATCAGTAAGCTAAGTCAGATCACACTTTTTCCTGGACTTGAGAGCCTTGAGCCAAATGTGTAAATAAAATTTCTGGTCTCACCATTCTGATTAGAGAAAAAGCTGGTTCAAATGATATGCCCCAGAGCCAGAGGAAAAGAAAGCAAAGCAAACTGAGGCTGAGAGAAACCACATTTGCTTATAATGTATAGGGTGGAGCCAGATCGGGACAACTGTCCTAGACCTTCTTGAACTGATGCAGTAATTCTAGGCTTTTCTTTTTAAAACCCTAGCCCATCAGTACATGAAGATTAATACCATGTCCATCTACCCAGCCTACAAATAAGAGGTTTTGTATTTGCCCTCTATTTCTCCTTCCCATTCCCAATCACAAAAAGGTCTCCTGGTCCAATCCACTTTTTAACTATTTATTTTTCTTTTCTCTGCCCCTTTTCTCCAATTTGAGTCCACACTCTCACTTAGAGCATTGCCACATGCCCAACTCATCTCATTACTATTACCTTGTGCATTTTCTGATATAAAACATCAGAATACAAATGTACCTGCCCCAATTCTCTCACATTATGGAGCTTACTAAAATCACTGGTTTCTGCTTGTTAAAAGATCACTTCAGATGATTGTATCAAAGTTTGTAAAAGTCAGAACAAGACACCCTGCACATTTTTAGAAGCTTTTAGATGGTGTTTAGTGTCAACATGACATCAAGCCATCTACCCTAATAATGTGACATCAGGGACAGCTTTAAATCTCATCCTAAATAATAGGTTCAGAGGTACCAACTGCTTTAGGAACCTTTATTTTGAATTGCTGAGGAAAGCAGAATTCAGTGACAGTTTCAGCTCTGTAATTTTTCTTGGGAAGTAGTTTGTCTATAGAAAGGGATTTAATCTCTCCCTAGTTAAGAACTATGTAAATGAAATGCAAGAAGTCCTACGATTTCTTATTGCAGTGTAAATTTGGAAGATCCTAAATGCAATTATTATTTGGCTTGATGACTCTTAATAATAGATTACTCCATCTTATTTAAATTACCACCTGCAGAATATCCATACAATAAGAGTTACAAAGTCCTTTTTGAAGAAAGACAAACTATTTCCGTATTCTACTAACCTATTATCATCAAGGATCAAAGACTAAAATGACAATGTGGGTGGAGAGGTAGGATGGGAATTTGATTCAGGACATGTAAACCAGTGGTTTTCTAGCTAGAGAATATCCTTAGCATTCTCCAAGAGTATGTGCTCTAGTGAATTGCATTCTGGAAAACCTGAAACCATTATTAATGTAGTTGTTTGTTGTTTTTTTTATTATGTTAATCACCATATATTACATCATTTGTTTTTGATGTAGTGTTCCATGATTCATTGTTTGCATATAACACCCAGTGCTCCATGCAGAACATGCCCTCTTTAATAACCATCAACAGGCTAACACATCCCCCCACCCTCCTCCCCTCTAGAACCCTCAGTTTGTTTCTCAGGGTCCATAGTCTCTCATGGTTCATCTCCCCCCTCCGATTCCCCCCCTTCATTCTTCCCTTCCTGCTATCTTCTTCTTCTTCTTTTTTTTAACATATAAAGTATTGTTTCAGAGGTACGGGTCTATGATTCAACAGTCTTACACAATTCACAGCACTCACCATAGCACATACCCTCCCCAATGTCTATCACCCAGCCACCCCATCCCTCCCACCCCCCACCACTCCAGCAACCCTCAGTTTGTTTCCTGAGATTAAGAATTCCTCATATCAGTGAGGTCATATGATACATGTCTTTCTCTGATTGACTTATTTCACTCAGCATAATACCCTCCAGTTCCATCCACGTCATTGCAAATGGCAAGATTTTGGGGTTTTTTGATGGCTGCATAATATTCCATTGTATGTATATACCACCTCTTCTTTATCCATTCATCTGTCGATGGACATCTTGGCTCTTTCCATAGTTTGGCTATTGTGGACATTGCTGCTATAAACATCAGGGTGCACGCACCCCTTCGGATCCCTACATTTGTATCTTTGGGGTAAATACCCAGTAGTGCAATTGCTGGATCATATGGTAGCTCTATTTTCAATTTTTTGAGGAACCTCCATACTGTTTTCCAGAGTGGCTGCACCAGCTTGCATTCCCACCAACAGTGTAGGAGGGTTCCCCTTTCTCCGCATCCCCGCCAACATCTGTCATTTCCTGAGTTGTTAATTTTAGCCATTCTGACTGGTGTGAGGTGGTATCTCATTGAGGTTTTGATTTGGATTTCCCTGATGCTGAGTGATGTTGAGCACTTTTTCATGTGTCTGTTGGCCATTTGGATGTCTTCTTTGGAAAAACATCTGTAGATTTCTTCTGCCCATTTCTTGATTGGATCATTTGTTCTTTGGATGTTGAGTTTGATAAGTTCTTCATTGATTTTGGATACTAGCCCTTTATCTGATATTTCATTTGCAAATATCTTCTCCCATTCTGTCGGTTGTCTTTTGGTTTTGTTGACTGTTTCTTTTGCCATGCAAAAGCTTTTTATCATGATGAAGTCCCAATAGTTCATTTTGTCCTTGCTTCCCTTGCCTTTGTCAATGTTTCTAGGAAGAAGCTCCTGCGGCTGAGGTTGAAGAGGTTGCTGCCTGTGTTCTCCTTTAGGATTTTGAGGGACTCCTGTCTCACATTGAGGTCTTTCAACCATTTTGAGTCTATTTTATATGTGTGTGGTGTAAGGAAATGGTCCTGTTTCATTCTTCTGCATGTGGCTATCCAATTTTCCCAACACCATTTGTTGAAGAGACTTTTATCCATTGGACATTCTTTCCTGCTTTGTCGAAGTTTAGTTGACCATAGAGTTGAGGGTCCATTTCTGGGCTCTCTATTCTGTTCCATTGATCCATGTGTCTGTTTTTGTGCCAGTACCATACTGTCTTGATGATCACAGCTTTGTAATAGAGCTTGACATCTGGAATGGTGATGCCGCCAACTTTGCTTTTCTTTTTCAACATTCCTCTGGCTATTCGGGGTCATTTCTGGTTCCATACAAATTTTAGGGTTATTTGTTCCATTTCTTTGAAAAAAGTGGATGGTATTTTGATAGGGATTGCATTAAATGTGTAGATTGCTCTAGGTAGCATTGACATCTTCACAATATTTGTTCTTCCAATCCATGAGCATGGAACGTTTTCCATTCCTTTGTGTCTTCCTCAATTTCTTTCATGAGTATTTTATAGTTTTCTGAGTACAGATCCTTTGCCTCTTTGGTTAGATTTATTCCTAGGTATCTTATGGTTTTGGGTGCAATTGTAAATGGGATCGACTCCTTCATTTCTTTCTCCTGTCTTGTTGTTGGTGTACAGGAATGCCACTGATTTCTGTGCATTGGTTTTATATCCTGCCACTTTACTGAATTCCTGTATGAGTTCTAGCAGTTTTGGGGTGGAGTCTTTTGCATTTTCACATAAAGTATCATATCATCTGCAAAGAGTGAGAGTTTGACTTCTTCTTTGCCGATTTGGACGCCTTTTATTTCTTTTTGTTGTCTGATTGTTGTGGCTAGGACTTCTAATACAATGTTGAATAGCAGTGGTGATAGTGGACATCCCTTGACCTTAGGGGGAAAGCTCTCAGTTTTTCCCCATTGAGAATGATATTTGCTGTGGGTTTTCATAGATGACTTTTATGATATTGAGGTATATACCCTCTATCCCTATACTTTGAAGAGTTTTGATCAAGAAAAGATGCTGTGGGCGCCTGGGTGGCTCAGTTGGTTAAGCGACTGCCTTTGGCTCAGGTCATGATCCTGGAGTCCCGGGATCGAGTCCCGCATCGGGCTCCCTGCTCAGCAGGGAGTCTGCTTCTCCCTCTGACCCTCCTCCCTCTCATGCTCTGTCTCTCATTCCCTCTCTCTCAAATAAATAAATAAAATCTTTAAAAAAAAAAAAAAGGAAAGATGCTGTACTTTGTCAAATGCTTTTTCTGCATATATTGAGAAGATCATATGGTTCTTGTTTTTTCTTTTATTAATGTATTGTATTACATTGATTGATTTGCAGATGTTGAACCAACCTTGCAGCCCAGGGATAAATCCCACTTGGTCGTGGTGAATAATCCTTATTTTGTACTGTTGGATCCTATTGGCTAGTATTTTGGTGAGAATTTTTGCATCCATATTCATCAAGGATATTGGTCTGTAATTCTCCTTTTGATAGGGTCTTTGTCTGGTTTTGGGATCAAGGTAATGCTGGCCTCATAAAGCGAGTTTGGAAGTTTTCCTTCCATTTCAATTTTTGGAAAAGTTTCAGAAGAATGGGTATTAATTCTTGTTTAAATGTTTGGTAGAATTCCCCTGGGAAGCCATCTGGCCCTAGGCTTTTGTTTTTTGGGAGATTTTTGATGACTGCTTCAATTTCCTTAGTGGTTATAGGTCTGTTCAAGTTTTCTATTTCTTCCTGGTAGTTGATACATCTCTAGGAATGCACCCATTTCTTCCAGATTATCTAATTTGCTGCCATAGAGTTGCTCATACTGTGTTCTTATAATTGTTTGTATTTCTTTTTTTTTTTTTAAAGATTTTATTTATTTGACAGAGAGAGACACAACGAGAGAGGGAACACAAGCAGGTGGAGTGGGAGAGGGAGAAGCAGGCCCCCTGTGGAGTGGGGAGCCTGATGCAGGGCTTGATCCCAGGACCCTGGGACCATGACCTGAGTTGAAGGCAGGCGCTTACGACTGAGCCACCCAGGCACCCCAAATTGTTTGTATTTCTTTGGTGTTAGTTGTGATCTCTCCTCTTTCATTCATGATTTTGTTGATTTGGGCCATTTCTCTTTTCTTTTTGATAAGTCTGGCCAGGGGTTTATCAATCTTGTTAATTCTTTCAAAGAACCAGCTCCTAGCTTCATTGATCTGTTTTCCTGTTCTTTTGGTTTCTATTTCATTGATTTCTGCTCTGATCTTTATGATTTCTCTTCTCCTGCGGCGTTTAGGCTTTATTTGCTGTTCTTTCTCCAGTTCCTCTAGGTGTAGGGTTAGGTTGTGTATTTGAGACCTTTCTTGTTTCTTGAGAAAGACTTGTATTGCTATATACTTTCCTCTTAGGGCTGCCTTTGCTGCATCCCAAAGATTTTGAACAGTTGTGTTTTCATTTTCATTTGTTTCCATGAATTTTTTTAATTCTTCTATAATTTCCTAGTTGACCCATTCAGTCTTTAGTAGGATGCTCTTTAGCCTCCATGTGTTTGAGTTCTTTCTGACTTTCCTCTTGTGACTGAGTTCTAGTTTCAAAGCATTGTGTTCTGAAAATAGGCAGGGAATGATCCCAATCTTTTGGTACCAGTTGAGACCTGATTTGTGACCTAGGATGTGATCTATTCTGGAGAATGTTCCATGGGCACTAGAGAAGAATGTGTATTCTGTTGCTTTGGGATGGAATGTTCTGAATATGTCTGTGAAGTCCATTTGGTCCAGTGTGTCATTTAAAGTCTTTATTTCCTTTTTGATCTTTTGCTTAGATGATCTGTCCATTTCAGTGAAGGGGTGTTAAAGTCCCCCACTCTTTTTGTATTGTTGTCAATGTGTTTCTTTGCTTTTGTTATCAATTGCCTTATATAATTGGCTGCTCCCATGTTAGGGGCATAGATATTTACAATTGTTAGATCTTCTTGTTGGATGGACCCTTTAAGTAGGATATAGTGTCCTTCCTCATCTCTTCTTACAGTCATTGGTTTAAAATCTAATTTGTCTGATATAAGAATTGCCACCTCAGCTTTCTTTTGGTGTCCATTAGCATGGTAAATGGTTTTCCACCCCCTCACTTTCAATCTGGGGGTGTCTTTGGGTCTAAAATGAGTCTCTTGCATACAGCATATTGATGGGTCTTGTTTTTTTTTATCCAGTCTGATAGCCTGTGTCTTTTGATTGGGGCATTTAGCCCATTTACATTCAGGGTAACTATTGAAAGATAGGAATTTATACCATTGTATTGCCTGTAAGGTGACTGTTACTGTATATTGTCTGTGTTCCTTTCTGGTCTATGTTGCTTTTAGGGTCTCTCTTTGCTTAGAGGACCCCTTTCAAGATTTCTTGTAGGGCTGGTTTGGTGTTTGCAAATTCCTTTAGTTTTTGTTTGTCCTGGAAGCTTTTTCTCTCTCTTTCTATTTTCAATGGCAGTCTAGCTGGATATAGTATTCTTGGCTGCATATTTTTATCATTTAGTGCTCTGAATATATCATGCCAGTCCTTTCTGACCTGCCAGATCTCTGTGAATAGGTCTGTTACCAATCTAATGTTTCTACCATTGTAGGTTACAGATCTCTTCTCCAGAACTTCTTTCAGGATTTTCTCTTTGTCTCTGAGATTCGTAAGTTTTACTATTGAATGTTGGGGTGTTGACCTATTTTTATTGATTTTGAGGGGGTTTCCCTGTGCCTCCTGTATTTTGATGCCTGTTTCCTTCCCCAAATTAGGGAAGTTCTCTGCTATAATTTGCTCCAATATACCTTCTGCCCTTCTGTCTCTTTCCTCTTCTTCTGGGATCCCAATTATTCTAATGTTGTTTCGTCTTATGTTATTACTTATCTCTTGAATTCTGCCCTCGTGATCCAGTAGTTGTTTATCTCTCTTTTTCTCAGCTTCTTTATTTTCCATCATTTGCTCTTCTATATTACTGATTCTCTCTTCTGCCTTATTTATCCTAACAGTTAGAGCCTCCATTTTTGATTGCACCTCATTAACAGCCTTTTTGATTTCAACTTGGTTAGATTTTAGTTCTTTTATTTCTCCAGAAAGGGTTTCTCTAGTATCTTCCATGCTTTTTTCAAGCCCAGCTAGTATCTTTAAAATTGTCATTCTGAACTCTAGTTCCAACGTCTTACTAATGTCTGTATTGATTAAGTCCCTGGCAGTCAGTACTGCCTCTTGTTCTTTTTTTTGAGGTGATTTTTTTCTGTCTTGTCATTTTGTCCAGAGGAGAATAGATGAATGAGAGAACAAAATGCTAACAGGGTAACAACAACTCCAGAAAAAGATACACTAAACAAATGAGAAGAGACTTGAAATTGGGGAAAAAGAGAGGGAAAGAAAGAAGAAAGAAAAAAAGGAAAGAAAAAAAAGAAAAAGATAAAAACAAACAAACAACAACAAAAAAACCCAGAATATCATCAAATATTATCAAGCTGGTGCATAGGTCAGTGCCACAGCCTAGATTTTCGGCATATTTTGGTCTGTTAGAAGAAAGTGCCTCCCAAAACTTTAAAGAAAGAAACACTTATATATTTACAAAAATAAGGGTTAATACGATGAAAGGATAGAATATGACTGTAAAGATGAAAATTATAAAAGATTTTATAAAAGGAATTGATAAGATAAGTTGGTTGAAAAAAGAAAGAAGAGGATTAAGCAGGAGACTAGAACAAAGCCATACACTAGAGTTTTAGGGTATATTTTGGTCTGTTGTGTCCCAAAATTTTAAAGAGAAAACAACTTATATATATATACCAAAAATAAGGTTAACTACTATGAATGGATAGAATATGACTCTAAAAATGTAAAATAAAAAAGATTTTTTAAAAAGGGATTGATAAGATGTTGGTTGAAAAAGGGAAAAAGAAAAATTAAAGAAAAAGAAAGTTAAAAAAAAAAGAAATTAACTTTGAAAGGCTAACGAATCATGGGGAAAAAGCCATGAATTCTATGTGTAGTATTTCCCTAGTGCTGGAGTTCTGCCGTTCTCATTGATCGGTAAACTTGGTCTTGGCTGGCTATTCTTGCTGATCTTCTGGGGGAGGGACCTGTTGCCATGGTTCTCAAATTTCTTTGCCAGAGGTGGAATTGCCCTGCCCTTGCCAGTCCGGGCTAAGTAATCTGCTCGGGTTTGCTCTCCTTAGCTTTTGTTCCCTGTAAGCTTTCCCTACAGCTTTGGAGGACGAGAATGAGATGGTGGCCTCCCAATCTCTGCCCCGGAGGAGCCGGGAACTCGGGGCCCCACTTCTTAGTGCGCCCCCAGAGAAAAGCAGTCAGTCACTGCCATCTCCCCAGTCTCCAGCTGCACTCTGTGCTCACCTGGCCTGTGACCGAGTGTTTCTATCTCTGGCACATGACCCTGTGTGGAGTCTGCAAGCCAAGCAGATCCCTGCGGTGTGCTCCCGTGCAGCTCCTCCCGGGGGAGGAAGGGGAGTCTCCCTGGATTTGCTGCTTGTTGGGTCCCTGCTTGAAGAGCAGTGGCCCGATTGTGCCGTGGATCACGGTTTATGGCAACCTCGAGCTGAGAGCCCACTCCTTGGCTCCGTCTCTGCAGCTGGCTTCCCCACTCGGATACCTGGGAGTTCTGCCACACTCAGGCACCCCCTGTCTTTCTGTGACCCCAAGGGTCCTGAGACCACACTGTCCCAGCGAGTGTTCCCCCCCCCGCTTAGCCACTGGAGCGACATCCCTCAGTGGAGCCAACTCTAAAAGTTCCGATTTTGTGCTCCACGGCTCTATCACTTGCCAGTAGTGGCTGACGGTGGCTCCCTCCCCCGCCATTTATCTTCCCAAATAACAGCTTGGATTCACTTCTCCACACATCCTACCTTCCAGAAAATGGTCGCTTTTCTGTTCAGAGAGTTGCAGCTATTCTTTTCATCAATCTCCTGTTGAGTTCGTAGGTGTTCAGAATGGTTTGATCCCTATCTAGCTGAATTCCTGGGACCAGACGAAATTTAGGTCTCCTACTCCTCTGCCATCTTGCTCCTCCCCCCGTGTTTATTGGTTTTAAACCAAGGCCTGGCATATTTTCTGACAATATGAATAGGTATTTTTATTCTAGACTTTTGTGAAAAATAGCCTAGAACCTGCCTTTTATATTTTAGTAAAATAATTCTAATTTTATAAATTTCATTTCCTTCTGCTGTTTACATTTTGGGAAGTGGATGAAAATAAGGGGTTAGACAGAATTTCTGAGCTTTTATTTATTTTTTTTTAAAGATTTTATTTATTCATTTGAAACAGAGAGATACAGAGAGAGAGAGCATGAGCGGAAGAGGGGGGCAGAGGGAGAGGGAGAAACAGACTACTTGCTGAGCTGGGAGCCCAATGTGGAGCTTGATCCCAGGACCCCAGGATCATGACCTGAGTTGAAGACAGATGCTTAACCATCTGAGACACCCAGGCACCCCATTTCTGAGCCTTTATTGACTAAATTCACTGAGACTTTCAAGTTAGAATAGTGGCCTGGGCTAAAATAGAAGGGGCTTATTCTGGGCCTTTTCTTTTCTTTTCTTTTTTTCTTTCCTTTTCTTTCTTTCTTTTCTTTTTCTTTTTTGAGAGAGAGAAAGAGAGTGAGCAGCAAGCACAGGAGGGGCAGAGGGAGAGGGAGAAAGAAAATCTTAAGCAGTCTCCAAGCTCAGCACAGTGACTGACGTGGAGCTCAGTCTCATGACCCTGAGATCATGACCTGTGCCGAAATCAAGATCAGACCCTTAACAGACTGAGTCACCCAGGTGCTCCTGGCTGGGCCTGATATTTTAATTAATATATTATCATAGTTCTGAATTGAAGTATATACCATAGCTTAATTTAAGTATGGAAAATATTTTACTATCATAGATTAAAGAATGTCTTTTTATTTATTTTGTTTCAAGTTGTTATTTAAATTCCATTTAGTTAATGTATAGTATAATATTAGTTTCAGGAGTAGAATTTAGTGATTCATTATTTACATATCAAACCCAGTGCTCATCACAAATGCCCTCTTTAATACCCACTGCCCATTTAACCCATTCCCCTGCTCACCTTCCCTCCAGCTACCTTCAGTTTATTCTCTATACTTAAGAGTCTGTTTTACGGTTTGCCTCCCTTTTTTCACCCATGTACATCTGTTTTGTTTCTTAAATTCCACCTATGAGTGAAATCATATGGTATTTGTCTTTCTCTGACTGACTTATTTTGCTTAGCATAATACACTATAGCTCCCTCCACATCATTGCAAATAGCAAGATTTCATTCTTTTTATGGCTGAGTAATATTCCATTGGGTAAATACCTAGTGGTTCAATTGCTAGGCCATAGGGTACCTCTATTTTTAACTTTTTGAGGAAATTCCATACTGTTTTCCAGAGTGGCTGCACCAGTTTTCATCCCCATCAACAGCATAAGTCGGTTCCCCTTTCTCTGCATCCTTGCCAACATCTGTTGTTCCCTGTGATGTTGATCTTAGCCATTCTGACAGGTATAATGTGATATCTCACTGTAGTTTTGATTTGTATTGCCCTGATGATGAGTGATGTTGAGGATCTTTTTATGTGTCTGTTAGTCATCTGTATGTCTTCTTTGGAAAAATGTCTATTCATGTCTTCTGCCTAATTTTTAACTGGATTATTTGTCTTTTGGATGTTGAGTCTTAGATTATTTCAGTATAGTGTGTAGAATTTCATGATGAAAGGCAGAAAATTGCTGATGAAACTTTGGCAAAGATACCTTAAAAAATCACTTTACTCAATAATAATAAACATTTATTGAGCATTATGTGCTGACACTATCACATTTTCTTTACATTCATTAACATATTTAATATTCACAATAACATTGAATAATAGTACTATTTTATTCTTTACAAATAAAGACATTGACACAGGGAAAGACTAAATTAGTTCCCAAGGTCTCATAAATAGAAAAAGTCAGTACTGAAATGGGACAAAGCCTATTTGGGTTTTTATGTTCTGATATGCTTGCTCTAATGATCACAGTTACTATCCTATTTTGTAAATTATTATGCATTTTGTTATTTAACTTTGTTATTTAACATGGCTTCATTCATTCAAAACTTGTTTACAAAGAGCAAAGAATGCTTTTACATGATGTGCTTTAAAATAGTAGGTGGGGCACTGGGTGGCTCAGTCAGTTGAGCATCGGCCTCTTGATCTCAGCGCAGGTCTTGATCTGAGAGTCGTGAGTTCAGGCCCCACATTGGGCTCCATATGGCATGGAACCTACTTAAAAAATAAAATAAATAAAATAGGTAAACCAGAGACATTATCTGCTCTTATGAAGTTTGCAGACATATCAAAAGGCAATCTAATTGCAGATTCAGGTATAAATAAGTCTTTCAGGAGATCAATGCACTGGAAGGATTTGGGAAATCAGAATGACTTGTGTTGTGGTCCCAAGATATGCAGAGCATTTTGGGAGAATAATCTCTTGAGGATAAGTGGCTTGGGAAAGTAGGCACTGTGACAACAATTAAGCAAATAAATGAGAAGTACACTGGATTTAGATGATGTAATCTCTGTAACACTATTTCAGAGGTTGTGGTATCTTGTGGAGATTTTGTTAGGCACTTGTAGACGTTGAACACAAACCTTGCAGCAATGTTTTATCTCTATCCTCTCTTATTTGGCCCAGGAATTACTGGTAAATGGTGTGTAGTCTCATTTTATTTCACTTTAGCATGAGATTTCATCTTTTGGGGGGGGCTTATTTGGAGCCCCATGATTAATACGAAAATTCCTTTAAGCTGAAGACATTTGAGATTCAACAGATATTAGAAAGAAGCCTTCTTAGATCTTTCCTAATCTGACTAAAAGCAGCAACTTCTGCAAAATGAGGCTGTCATAAATTCCCTCTTTGGGGCAGGTCTTCTCCCAGGAAGAAGACTTAGAGTAAACCAAACATAAATCCTCTCTCTCAGGGGACTTTCTTGGCCATGAAGAAGGAAAGACCACTCCCACCTACATAAACAGACATCGCAAACTCTTACCTCTTGTTTGTTCTTCTGAAAATCCTTTTGTCTTTCCTAAAGAGACCCATTTGTTTTTCTCATAGAAGCCTTTCTATCTTCTCCTTTTCTCCTACTAATTTAGGTATATAAGTCTCTAACTTTAACCATTTAGTGAGCTAGCTATTGCTCTTGTTAACTTTCATATGCATACAAATAAACCTTTTGTTCTACTGTTAATTTGACCTTTGTAACTTTAATTCGCAAGCCCCCAACATTGAACCTAAGATGATAGAGGAAAAGTTTTCCCTCCTTGACAATCTTTATACAGCCAACCCAGTGTAGATTAACTTCTAGAGGCAAATATGTCCACATATGCCTGGTTTCACATGCTGCAGCAATTTGGTGTCTATTGGCTCTGAGCCCTGCTCAAGATGCTAATTTTCCCTAGGGCTAGACTCTACATTTAGTAATTTATTGGTCTGGGTAAAGCCTGAGCATTAGTACATTTTTTCAGAGTTTCCCAAGTTAAAACTGATGTTCAGTTAGAGTGGAGAATGGAGATCCTAAAGAAAACCACTTGAAGTTTTATCTTTTCTAGAGGCTTCTGTCTTAATAAATGAGGCTTGGGGGTGCAGAGGTCTTATTTTTTTGTTTTGTTTTATTTTTCATTATTTTTATTTTTTAATTAAAATTCAATAGCCAACAAATAATACATCATTAGTTTTTGATGTAGTGTTCAATGATTCATTAGTTGCATATAACACCCAGCACTCATCACATCACATGCCCTCCCTAATGCAGAGGTCTTATAATGTGCAGTTTTGGGTCACCTGGGCTGAATGATATTGTCGACAGACAAAAGATAATAATCTGTCTGGCACTCTGCCAAGTGATAATGTTATAAATATGCTTAAATTATAGTCACTGCCCTTACGGAGTTTACAGTCTACTTGGGAATAGTTTTACATACAATGGAGTCTAAATTTGTGAGAAGGGGTATGATAGGGATGTATACAAATTACCAGAGTAATAAATAAGATCATTACTCTGTCAGGATGGATGAGGTACATATAGAAAGGAACACTTGACCCAGGACTTAAAAAAGTATAAATTTGACAGGTGATAAAGAAGAGGAGAAAATAAAAGTTTTAGAAACTAAGGATAGCATTTGTAAGAAAGAGACATAAATAAGGCATATTTTAAATGACCTTGGGTTTAGTGTGGATGAAGCATAAAGTGGAATATGGAAAAGTGACAAAAGATCAAGTTGATAAGGCTGGCTCAAGCTAGATTGTGGGATTTGGATTCTACCGCAGTAGTTAAGCCAGAATGAGACAACAATATCTTTGATCTAGAAAATCAGCATAGAAAATAATTTTTTTAAGTTTATGTGATTTTTAATATTTATCTGAAATGTCAACAACCTAAAAAAAGCCCACACATTTTAATCTTCTTGAATGTGAAATATATTGAATTGACATATGTCATATGTTGTTTAATAAAGGGATTTCATGTGAACTCACGGCTCACATTTTTTTCAAGCCTTCCAGCAAACTTTAAGTTCCATGGATTGTGTCAAATATTGTAAACGAGTATCAATAAATTCTTAGTTTAATAAATAGTAGGAATTATCAAATATGAAAAAAATACAATTCTGGCATTGCATAAGGAGTCTGTCAATAGGTATTCTAATGAATATTTATCATACTAATTAAATTGAATGATATTTATTTTTAAACTTGCTGACAGTAGATGACTAGTGACTAAAAGTGACAAATAAGAAAATTTTAATGTGGGAATAAAAAATGCTTTTTCTCATTGTGTATCTGGAAGCAAATGTTCAGCATTTGTAAGATGAGATTTACTAAATTGTGTTACATTTCAGTAGAGCAAAGCCTGGTAATGGCCTTTCAGTACAGAGAATACAGTTCCTATATAGATGTCTGCCCTATACATAAGTGGCTCTGTCTACATAATAATTAGATAAATATACATAAAAATAACTATATCCAAAAAGCATAACTGGTTGAAGGTGTCAAACAATCTCGACTTGAAAAGAAACTGAATTGTTCATCATCTTGCCTTTTCTAACTGTTAAGTTTGAAGTAGTATATACTTCAGAGTGGTAAAATTAAATTGATAAAGTGAAAGCAATAAAGGTAAATTAATGGCGTGGGAAGGGTACTGTGTACTATAATGGAAGAATCTCATACAAAAGAGGAAATGATTATCCCTATGAAAAAGACATATGTATGTAGTCTAAGTCCTGGCTATTGATTGTAAAGGAAAATAACTTCAAAATGGTTCTATATGCACACACACATATACAGAGATCTGTACAAATATCAGCCTCATCCAGGGGTCTTGTGATATTTCTCCAATCACATTAAAATACTGAAAGATATATTTTACACAAATCCATGTGGAAACACTATAATTCTTTTCCCTAAATCATGGAATTCCAATATGGGCTTTCTATGATTCTCTTTTACATTCAAATGGGAAAGGAAGGGAGGAAGTAAGGGAGGGAAAGAAGAAACAAGACAGACAAATTAAGTTTTTCCCTGCAAAATTAATTGAACCTTATATTATTTTACAAACCAAAGGTAATATTATGTAATAACATTATAGTGTATAAAATTTTAAGACAATTTTGAAAAGGGCTTTTTATCTATGATTATCATTACTTAAGATGAGTAAGTACAGGGGTGCCAGGGTGGCTCAGTCAATTAAATATCTGATTCTTGGTTTTGGTTCAGGTCATGATCTCAGAGCCTTGAGATCCAGCCCCACATGAGGCTCCACATCCAGCACAGAGTCTACTTGAGATTCTCTCTCTTCCTCTCCCTTTGCCCCTCCCCCTACTCACTCGCATGCATGTACTCTGTCTCTCTAAAATGAATAAAATCTGTTTTAAAAAGTCTGTTTAAAAAGAAGATGAATAGGTACATGTGATGACCATGGAACTGAATAGAATGTTGAATAATGGAAATAAGACATTGTTCAGTGTTAGAAAAACTTAGAACACGAGAGTAAGATCCTGGGATATAATGTGGACAGTATATTCTACATTACCAACCAGACCATGTTAAGGAGAACAGATATAATCAGAGCAAAGAGAACAGACACACACACATACACACACACACGCAGTTAAATTGCAGAGTAATACCATGTACTAGGATCAAATAATCTTTTGCAAAAGGAGTACGTGATTTTAACTATGTAAGATGACTTTTATATCTAGCCCATGTGCTAGCTCTTGGAGGAAGGGAAGGTAAGGGAAGTTAAATTAAGGAGAAATTCTAATATGTAGCAGCCACTTAGATATGTCGAGAAAGAGATTGATAGGAGTTGAAAATTACTCAGAACTTCTCTATTTCAGTTTTAAAAAAAGTAGCAGTGTGTTCTATTGGAAAGAAAGTAAGAGAAGCAGGGCGCCTGGGTGGCTCAGTCGTGAAGCGTCTGCCTTCGGCTCAGGTCATGATCCCAGGGTCCTGGGATTGAGCCCCGCATTGGGCTCCCTGCTCCGCGGGAAGCCTGCTTCTCCCTCTCCCACTCCCCCTGCTTGTGTTCCCTCTCTCACTGTGTCTCTCACTGTCAAATAAATAAATAAAATCTTTAAAAAAAAAAAAGTAAGAAGCAGACTCATTACTACCATATTTAATGATGTCAGTCATTAGCATATATATGATCTAATATTCAGTCAGATATTTAGAGAAGGGCAGATTATGAGAACAACCCAGAGGTTAAGAAAATTGAGTTCAGTGTTTGTCTGTTAGCAAATAACTTTACCTGGACTCTAATGTAGACGTAATAGGCTAAAAACAGAGTGAACTCAGGAAAACATTAGTACCTTTAGAGACATGGTAAAAGTGTCCAGAGAAAAGACAAAAAAAACCCAAAAAAACAAAAAACAAGAAAGATATCTGGAAAGCTTGGCTTGAAGATGAAATTGAGCATTATATCCATTAAATTGTATTATAGAAGTGAATGGAGATGGTGCTGTTTCATGCCATTACTTGGCGAATGGAATCAAATAGCTCAAATGGGTTTTGAGAAATCTTCTGTTCAAACCCCTTGCCTCAAGGCAGATGGATGTGTAAACTATGCAGGCTAGGTTCTTTTTGTTGTTCTTGAATATTTGAAAAACTTATCCTAATAACTTACTCCAGTGTTTTGTCCTTCTTGGGTTATCTTTTCTTTCTATCTAGTCAAAAATCATCCCTGCTGAGAGTTAGGACACAGTGTTAGATACAACCAAACAAAGAAAAAGAAATATTGAAATTGGGCACCATTTGTAATACTTACAACCTAGTATCTTGTGCTTACAATTGAGGTATTTTGCACAATTATTTTAATAATTAAGATAGAGAAGTTAGGATGTATATTTGTCATCATTTTAGTCCTCACTGCTTAGGTTAAAGAAGAAGAAACTCTCCCTATATTTGATAACTCCCCTAGTATTCTGAGCTCTTCTTCGTTTCAATTGTCAATTATAAGTGCAGTTCTCTTAAATTTAGGCACAAGTCTTTAATAGGGCTTGATGAATATAAACTATGTTAGAAAATTTCTATTAACTTCAGGTGGACTTCTTTTCTATTCTATTCAAATGGTTTACATTATTTTTTGGAGATGGAAAACAAATGTGTCTTAAATAAATAAAAAAGAAATATTATTTCTAGAACTTTTTCTTTCCTTTTTTTTGTACTTCCCGGAGCTTTGAGATGAATCCTGTCCACGTTGTTTAGTGATGCAGCTATAAAGGTGGCCTCACAAAACAAACAAGCAAATAAGCAAAAGATAATTTTGCTGTTTTTTTAATTCTCTCTCTCTCTCTCTCTCTCTCTCACACACACACACACACACACAGTATACATAATGTATAGAATGAAATGATCATCCCAATCAACCATAATTTGGCTTTATTGTTGATTTCCTGCCTGGGGGGAGATTGGGACTTAGTCTTGGAGTATTAAGAATGAAGTGAGAAATGTTTTTTGTTTGTTTTTTTGTACAGATAATTCTGTCTTGTGGAATAAGGCTGAAAATCATGTACTTGAATTTCTGAAAATTTAATTTTGTTGTTTAACTATAAAACTGTACTTGGAATTTTGAATTTTGATCCTTTCCTGGGCTAGCAGTTTGAAGTATGATCCTCTCTCATGATGCTGGCCAATAGCAGTGAGCTTCGGCTCCCAGTCAGCCATGTGATCATGAGGGTAAAAAATCAATACATGTACAACCATTCTGTACCCATAGACCTATTCTGATTTTCACTCTCAGTACAGTATTCAATAAATTACATGCGATATTCAACACTTTATTATAAAATAGGCTTTGTGTTAGAGGATTTTGCCTGATTTGTAGGTTAATATAAGTGTTCGAGTGGGTTTAGTGTGGTCTAGGCTAAGCTATTGATATTCCACAGATTAGGTGTATTAAATGCATTTTTGACTTACTTTATTTTCAGCTACAATGGGCTTCTCAGGACATAACCCTGTCATAAGTGAGGAAGATCTCTATCATTATTGTGAAAAGAAATACATTACACATGTTATTAGAAAAGTGCTTAGCACATTATAAATGCTCAAAAGTGAGAATAATCATCATATTTAGGTATAGTTACCATTATTATTGATTTTCAAAAAATATATAGCTATTTCCTATTTATTAAATATATTCTGTGTTCTATTTGACCACCTAGAGATTAGATACTCTTATTAGATTATAAAAAATATTCCAAAGATTTTTAAAACACAGTAGAAATATAAAATATACTAGTGCTGGATATAAAGATAAGTATTATGTATTGTACACATTATTTGCTAGAAAAATATGTTCCCCCTTCAAGGAGTCCTTCTCTGTTTAAAATACTATGTCTATTCATTTACCCAGCTTTGTTTCTCTTCATACCATTTACAACTACCTGAAATGCTTTGTTTCTCTTCATACCATTTACAACTACCTGAAATGATATTTAATTTGCTTTTACTCAGTACCCTCCTCAATTAAATTGTAAGCTCAAGGTACATAGAGACTGTCATTTTAAAAGATGTAATGTCAACAAATTTACAATGAATAGTAACTGAGTCCTGGAGATCTAATGCACACAGTTTGATGACTATAGACAACAATATTGAATTATAATCATCAGCTTGTTAAGAGACTAGATCATAATTATTCCAGCCACTAAAAATAAATGATAATTATGTGACATGATAGATGTGCTAATTATTGCTACAATGGCAATCATATTACAATATAAAAATGTATCAAATTAACATATGTACACCTTAAATTTACACAATGTTATATGTCAAATGTATTTCAATAAAAAATAAGAACTCACAGGTGGTAGATGCTTAATTAATGTTAGGTGTGTGTCAAATATTGAATTAATTGAGGGATTACTTTTAAAAGAATACACTAGCTAGGATATTGATTTGATTCTGGGACATATTTTCCTGGAATGCAAAGAGACAGCTTTTCTCTGTTATCAATTTGTGCAAGCTTTATAAAATTACTTAATTTCTCTGCCCTGGTTTTCTCATATTTAACAGGAGGACTTAAGTGTATGATTGTGTTTATTCTCTAAGAGAATATCTTTCTAAAATGGGGTTATACGAAAACCAGAAAGCTGAAAACCTAAATCCTAATCCCACCTTTGCCTCGTACTAAACCCAGTTTTTCCAAGTGTAAAAAGAGGTTTATTAGACCTATTCAACTGGATTGTAAAAGCACATAAACACAATGCCTACTCTCTGTATAGTTTCCATATGTTTTTTCATTTGTTTCCTTTAAGATACTTTCCGGTTCCAATAATTAATAATTTAATTATATAATTCTAGCACTAAAGTAAGCGTGAGTAAACTGGGCACTATCAAATCACAGCATTTTGGAAGCTTTAAACTCCTCTGTTAGAGCACTCAAGACCCCACAGGCTAGATTATAATCTCAAATAATGAAAATGCCAAACATATAGATCTATTTCAGTGCAATGCTCATTACAGCTTCTTAAAATCAAACTTGTTAGTGGTGTGCATCTCTGAAGACAGCTGATCCAAAGTCTGAGCCTGGCTTTTAAGACTGACTAACTCAGAACGACTAGACGAAGATAGCGTTGAATGACACTGGCTGGTCACAGATGACTAGTGAGCTGTCTTTGACTTCGCAGTGAGGTGCAGTGAGAGGTGTATTAGAGCCGTAATTGGTATCGAATATATCCAGGACATTATGCAATAATAAAGCAGTGAAAAGGTCTTCTCTCTGAATGTAATATTAGCTTCTGCCTAAAATCAGAAAATACACACATGTGGATTTCAGCATACTGACAATGACATGACAGAAGTTGGTTAAGTTTGTGCTAAGGCAGCTCCTGGCCTGACTCTAAATTTAGTCATCTCTGACTGAGATACTGCTGATGAAACTCGCAACTTAGTTCACATAGTCATCCCAATATTATCTCAAGGCAGCTTCTAAATAGATATTTAAACCAATATTCACCAACATGAGCTTTCTTGTTCAACTTCCCTATTGGCACCCACTTATAATTGTGATAACATGGCTAAAATTAATTCTAAGTTGGGCGCCTGGGTGGCTCAGTCGTTAAGCGTCTGCCTTCGGCTCAGGTCGTGATCCCAGGGTCCTGGGATCGAGCCCCGCATCGGGCTCCCTGCTCGGCGGGAAGCCTGCTTCTCCCTCTCCCGCTCCCCCTGCTTGTGTTCCCTCTCTCGCTGTGTCTCTCTCTGTCAAATAAATAAATAAAATCTTTAAAAAAAAAATAATTCTAAGTTCATGTGTGCCTACTGCTAAAACAAACACACACTCTTATTTTAATAATACACTCCATACTGGAATTAGAGACAAAGTTGAAAAAATCAAATACGTTTCAGTAAACTAAATTTATTGTAAGGTTCCGAAGGGACAACATACAGGAGTGTACCGTCCTCTTTTCTACGCCACAAGAATGTCTCTTATCCTGTATACATTAGTTCAATTAAGGGTTCAAGTTTCCTTGCTATTCAATATAAAGTATTCCTCTGACCTACTAAAGTGTTACAGTTGATAATATTGACAAGGATTTTTTTTTTCTCTTCACTTCTGGGCACATGGTTACATCCTCTGGCCCCTTAGTATTAGATGTGACCATATAACTTGCTTTGGTAATGAAATGCAAGCACAAGTGATGTGTTTCAC
This sequence comes from Mirounga leonina, assembly GCF_011800145.1. Classification (NCBI taxonomy): domain Eukaryota; kingdom Metazoa; phylum Chordata; class Mammalia; order Carnivora; family Phocidae; genus Mirounga; species Mirounga leonina. Next base: position 59,630,569 of record NW_023270807.1, on the reverse strand, counting down.
TTTTAGATTAAATCTCTAAGAGCCAGAGTACCGTTCATCATACACTTTCTTTCCTGCTCTTTTTAAAATCTGTCTATAGTGACAGATTAGTTTTCATATTATAGATGCTAATATAAATAAAATCATATGGCATGAACTCTTTTGTCTAGCTTCTTTAATTCTGCATATTTTGATATCCATACATTTTGTTGAATATCTCAATAGTAAATTTTTTGTTTAGTAGAATTAATGTGGTATAGACATAGCACCTTATGTTTACCCATTCACCTGTTGATTGACATTGACATTAGGTCGTCTCTATTTTGGTCTATTAGAAATAAATCTTTTATGAACTTTTACATACACGTCTTTGCATGGGCACATGCTTTCATTTGTCTTGAGTAAAAGCTTAAGAAACTGTTGTTCTATTTTCCAAAGTAGTTGTACTACTTCTCATTGCAGCCAACAGTGTATGAGTGTTTCAATTCTTCCATATCCTCACTAAAAATCATACTGTGTTTAATTTGCCCTTCCCTAATTATTAGTAATGGTGAACATATTAATGTGTTTGCCTTCTGCGTATCTTCTCTGATGAAGTTTCTGTCCAAATTTTTCCCCTATTTTTTATGTCAGTTGTTTTCTTATTATCTAATTTGAGAGTCCCCTAGACATTCTGGATGCAGTTTATCTGATACAAGATATGCAAATATTGTATTCTAGCAAATATTGTCTTTTCTTTCTCATAACTGTGATTTTTTAAGAGCTGGAACTTTTTTTTTAATTTTGAAGATGTTCAATTTATCAATTTTTTTTAATGAATCATGCTTTTGGTGATGTATCTAAGAAATTTTTGTTGCTAAGCCCAAGGTAACAAGATTTTAGTCTATTTTTTTCCTAGCTTTTTGCACAGGGTTACGATCCTTTGAGTCAACACTTGTTTACCGTCCAAGGCATATATCAATTTCTTTTTTTTTTGGCACATAGATATCTAGTGTTTCTCCAGTATCATGCCTTTGAACCTTTGTGAAAAATGAGTTGGCCCTTTTCCTGCACACCTTCCTTCAGCAGTGGCGGATTGTGCAGACATGACCAAGATGAAGGCTCGAGATCTTCTCAGCAAGAAGAAGGAGGAGCTACCTCACCAGCTGGAAGAGCTGAAGGGGGAGCTGCCCCAGCTTGTGTCCCCGAAGGGACAGGTGGCGTGGCTTCCAAGCTCTCCAAGATCCAAGTTGTTGGCAAATCCATGCCCGTGTTCTCACAGTCATCAACCAGACGCAGAAAGAGAACCTCAGGAAATTCTACCAGGGTAAGGAGTACAAGCCCCTGGATCTGCGGCCCAAGGACACACGTGCCATGTGCCGCCGGCTGAACAAGCACGAGGAAAACCTGAAGACCAAGAAGCAGCAGCAAGTGCGGGGTCAGGGCCTGAGCATCAGCATCAATAGAACATAAACAAACTTGAGAAAAATAAATACATAAAAATAAACAAACAAACAAATAAATAATGAGTTGTCCTTATATGTGTCAATCTGTTTCTTGACTCTATATGCTATCCCATTGATCTGTTTGTCTATCTTTATGAAAATACCACATGGTCTTGATTACAGTAGCCTTAGAATATGCTTTTAAAACATAAATCCTGCAACTTTGCTCTTATTTTCAAGGTTTTTTTTTTGAATAGTCTCAGCTTTTTAAATGTTCATATAAATTTTAAGAATCAGCTTGTTAATTTCTAAAAAAAAAATGCCCAGTGGAACCCGTATTGGAATTGTATTAAATCCACAGATCAATGTGGGAAGGATTGACATCCTAAATATACAGTCTTCCTACATATTAACTCAGTATTATCTCTCCACTTATTTTTGTCTATTATTTTGATATATTTATTATTGAAGTTTAATTTGAGGACTCTACATATTTTCATTCTCTACTTTTAGAACATAAGAAGTAAAATTATAACTGTTGTAAAGTACTTTTCCTTTACTTCTAATCATGGCGTCACTTTTGGGGTGCTTTTACTAATTGATTTTTTTCCTTATTATGGACCATATTTCCTTGTTTATTTGCATGCCTGTTAATTTTTAAAATTTGTGCCAGACATTGTAAATTTTATATCATCGTATGTTGGATATTTTCTTATTTCTATAAATGTTCTGTATCTTTGTTTTGGGATTCAGTTGAGTTACTTAGACATATTGTTCCTTTCAGGTCTTGATTTTATGATTGGTTGCTGCAGAGCAGTTCCCAGGAAGCTAATTATCTCCCATCAATGAAATATGACTTTCCCGAGTTTTCCATGTATTGCCTCATGAATTATGACTTTTCCATCTTACTGGTGGGAACACACACTATTCCTGTGGCCCTAGCAAATACCAGACGCTTTACTCTCTCATCCTTTTGGATAGGTCTTTGCCCAGCCCCAGGTCATTTTCTCATGTGTGTACACTGATCAGTATTCTGCTGGCCATTTGTGGGGCCTTCTATAGCTCTCTGGCATTTTCTCTGTATGCAGCTTTCTTCCCTGCAGTACTTGGGCTGTGAACTTTAACGGCTTAAGTCTCTAGGAACTTTCAGATCCATCTCCTCAACTCTTGGAGTCTGGCAGGCTCCTCTGCACAGTTTGTGAGAAAACTCTCTCAAATGTAAAAATGATACTGTCATTTCCTTCATCTGAAATCTACTTTATATGGCTTGGCATAACTTACAGGAGTCCTCATGATTAGATTCTTGCCTACTCCTTCAATCTTACACTGTTAGACTCTGACACATAGAGCAAAGAATCCTAAGCACTGCTCATAACAAAATCTCCCAAGTGGATTTTTATGTAATTTGTTATTTTTATATATTTTTAGACGTACAGAAAAGTTTCAAGAAATATAGAGATTTCCCATAATCCTTTCGCCAAATTTCCCTAATGTTAACATTTTATATAACCATACTATAATCATCAATACCAGAAAATTGACATTGTCACAGTACTACAAACTAAGCTAAAATTTTATTCAGATTTTATCACCCTTTCCACTAATGCCCTTTTTTTTTTTCTTCTGTTCTAGAATCCCATATTGCATTTACTTATTATTTCTCCTTGGTTTTATTTAAGTATTTTTATAGTTGCCAGATCTTAACTTTTTTTCATGACCTTGACACTTTTGAAAAGTACTGGTCAGTTATTTGGAGAACTTTTCCTAATTTGATTTTGGTTGATGTTTTTCCCATTTTTAAAATGAAGTTGTGCATTTTGGAAAAGAATGCTATAAAAATTATAGTACGCTTTTTTTAGTGGCTTAGGTCAGAATCTTCCTGATGTCAAAATATCTTAAGAGTGGTGATGTTAATATTGATCACTTGTTCATGTTGGTATCGGCCAGGTTTATCCTTTTTAAGGTTACTCTGTTTCCCTTTGTAATTAATACAAATCTTGGGGTAGATACTTTGAAACTCATCAAATATCCCATTTCTCCTCAAACTTCCACAACCCTCTGCACTTCTTGTCTGCAACAATTGTTGCTGTGGTATTTGCCTAATGTTTGGCTTCCTCTTTTCCTCTTACCTTTTAAATTTTTAAATTGGAATTATTCTGGGAAAAAGTACTCTTCCTTCTCCCCCATTTATTTATTAATTAAACATTGATTTATATCAATATGAACTGATGCATATTGAATTCTATGGACTATAATTCAACACTATCATTATTTTATAGTTCAAATCATTAGGCCAGCAGGTTCTACTTTAGGTGGATTCCTGTATTCTTTTGTCAGCCTTCCATCCTTCTATGAAAGCTTTCTTACTTTCTAGCACCCCAAATATCTGTATCTATATTTAATTTATTTATTTAAAGATTTATTTATTTATTTGAGAGAGAGAGCAGGGGAAGAGTCAGAGGGAGAGACAATCTTCAAGCTGATTCCCTGCTGAGCCCCAAGCCCTATGTGGGGCTTGATCCCAGGACCCTGAGGTCATGACCTCAGCCAAAATCAAGAATCTGCCGCTTAACTGATTGAGCCACTCAGATACAGATAATATCTGTATCTATATTTAATCTATCAATCAACCATCTATCTAATCTCTTGCCATGTATTTATACTGACACTTCTAATTCCATCATTTGAGCTTTCTCCTTTAAAAAAAAAAGATTTTATTTATTTTTGCATGAGAGAGAGAGAAAGAGAATGCATGAGCGGGGGGTGAGTGGTGGGGGGACAGAGGGAGAAGCAGGCTCCCCACTGAGCAGGGAGTCAGACGCTGGACTTGATCTCAGGACCCTGGGACCATGACCTGAGCTGACTGAGCCATCCAGGTGACCCTCCTTTTCTTATTTACAACTTCTTTCTTAGGCAGTTATGTTATCAGCTCTTTTTATCAGTATTTGTATCTATATATTCATGTAATGCCAGTATATAAATAATATCAGAAATATTTATCCATTCCCTGGGTGTCTATTTTAATAATATTATTATATAGATTACAGTATTTATTCATAGTTTCTTTACCTTTAAAAAGTTTCTGAAGTTATATGTTGCTTTCCCCATTCCCTTTTATATAGTTATGTTATTGATTTGTAGTTCAGTTAGGTTAACTTTTTACTCTTGTATTCTGTTTTGGGATTCTCACCGCATGCTGGTAGGTTTTAATTCTGGGTTAAGAGTCGGAGATATATAAAGGATCTATTCACTGAAATGTCATCGCCTCCTCATCCCTACTAACTATTCCCATTCTTTTCCTCTTTCCACCCCTTTCCACCCACTCCTTGCAGGTAATCAGTATCTTTTTGAAACATTTTCCATTTCACCTCTTTCTTATCATGTTTTGTAATTATTTTTAAAATTTACTGGGCCTAGAGCCATGCTAAGGATTTTATATCACATTGTTTGATCTTCACAAAAACCCTATGAAATAGTTAATATTCATATCTCAACTTTATAGGAAACAAAGCTTCAAGTGTAAATTGTCAGGGGCTAGCTACACAGGTATGTAAATGGCTGAGCCAAGGTTTATTCGATTCAGATCTGTGTGATTCAGATCTCTCAAGTCTTTTTCAAGACCCCAAGGTATGTTTACATTGAGGCTTTCAGTGACCTCCCAGAGCAGCCAGCTATCCCTCATCTTCCTTCCCTTCAGCTTTCACAGAATCCTGCTCCTACTATTCATAAAATATTTCTGCCATTTACTATTTTTATTTAAGTGGCCACAGTTCTGCCACGTACTATTTTTATGATCATGTATATTAGTTAACTTCTATGAATCTCCATTTTAATCTGTTATAATAAATTCTTCACATGGTTGTTATGAATAATGAATTAATATTTTTAAACACTTATATCTCATATAGAACATAAAATCTAATAATTGCAAAGTATTTAAAACTAAGCCCAAGTCCTATTAATTAGTATTTAGTTAAAAATATATATTTTTGTTTCCAATTTCTCCTTTTTCTTTCAACTAGACTATGTGGAATTTGCGGATCATTCAATTATCTCTGCTGCCTAAAATTTGCCTAAGAAACAGAGCAGTACTCAGTATGTGTTTGAGAAGAAGTGACTACATAAAAAATCAAGGTCTAGGGTGCCTGAGTGGCTCAGTTGGTTAAGCGACTGCCTTCGGCTCAGGTCATGATCCTGGAGTCCTAGGATCGAGCCCCACATCGGGCTCCCTGCTTCTCCCTCTGACCCTCTTCCCTCTCATGCTATCTCTCATTCTCTCTCACTCAAATAAATAAATAAAATCTTAAAAAAAAAATCAAGGTCTACCTATAGCACTCCAAAAGTTTAAAAAAAGATTAAATATAATTGTTAATGTACCAATTATTTGAAATTCAAATTTAAAATGAATATGGAATTAAATATCTGCATTAATATATAAATATTTCTTGGGAAAATAGCATCCTTTTTTTGAAGATTGGGTGCAGTATAAAGTAAATTTCAGTAACAAAACAACTTTTCTAGAGCAACGTGCATTTTTTTCCTCCTAAATTTAGAAAAAGAGCCTTTTGGATAAAGATCTGGAGGTGAATCATTACACACAGCAGGCTCCCTTTCCTCTGGCATCAATCAACCAATAAAGCTCTTTGGTGTTGGGATTCCCAGGGACAGCCACAGACTAGGCGCGCTTCTCAAAACTGGTTCCTGAAGACACTCTGGAATTCAAGCTCTGAAATAAAGGGAGTAAAAACATCTCTCTTCACCAGAATTCTTGATTTTGTAAGGAATCATTACTATGTAGGTATTTGAACTGTTGACACAAATCAAAATGTTACCTTCCACGGGTTGTTTTAGAACTTTTACCTCCCTGTACAGGGGAGGGGGCCAAAGACAAAAGGAACCTTTCTACATGTTTAATGTTATTACGGGATAGTGACATGAAATGACACTTAAGTAGATTTAATGTACCCTGGGTCTATCCATTTATTTATCATTTTGCAGGAGTAAAAGAACCTATAGTTTAATTGTCAATGATAAGTTGCTTCATTTTTTTCTCCTCTTTTAATTTTTCTTTTAAATCAAACATATTAGGCCACTAGAGTAGTTATAAGTAATCAAGATCCCGCATTGTAGGAGATACTAACAAGAGCTGTGGCTACTAAGGGGGTCAGCCTTGCTTAGCAAGTCCTGTCTCAGAGAAGAACACTGTAGGTTCTCCAGGGGTTGCAGAGCCCATTATGGTTTATGCATGTGGCTCTTCACTTCTTGAGACAGGCAGGGCTGTGTTTACTGCCCAAGTCTCACGGGAACAAAAACAAAAACTGTTTACCTAACAAACAATCTGGTGTGTGGCTATTTGGAAATGCGCTACTAATTCTAATAAAGTCAGCTGGGTTATTATTGGCTAAAGTGACTTGGGGGATTCATTGCAATTAAAATTTCAGTTTATTCATAATGCTGATTGTTCATAGGACATTTAGCCTATGTCATAGGACATAGACATAGTACCATTCTAATCCTTAAATGGCAAGGATAATTGTAAACGTCACATTCTTGTACCTGCAAGAAATGCTACCCGGTATTGCCAAAAACAAAGTTACACCTCATTCAAAATACCCAATTAAGTATAAATAGTGTAAAATCTCCTCCCAGTTACCAGTGGGGTTTTATTTCAATTCCCAGATCATGCAAAAACTATCTTGGGTACCGAAAGGGGAGGTCTCTCAGGTCCAAACCTTTAAGTTACCACAAGGGGCTTTAAGGTTAGACCTTGAATTCAGGTGGTTTTGCAGTTTCTGTGCCAACTCACATCTACAAGCAGAAGTCTGAGACCTGAGCATTCCTGCTCTCCAAATGTACTGGGGGGCCAGCCAGGCCTTTGGAGGGCCTGTTGCCCACATACTTTGAGTGCTCCCATTGTGGAGTTGGTTGCTCTTCACAGGTAAAGCATCATGTTGGTTTTGCTCTTCGCACAGTTTCTCTTTGCTTTGTGTGTGTGTTTCTTCTTGCTTATTTTTGGCGTCATTTTGGTTTTGGTTGTTTGCTTGTTTTTATTTTGTTTTCTCAATTTCGCAAGTACTTCCAAGGAAAATTTCAGTTTCAGAGAAATTTTAGAAAGTAACTCTGATGACGTAACTTTCAACGTATATAAAACGTTGGAAAATTGATTAGTTTGTGAAATGTGTGTGTGGGACTGTGAGCAGAACTGTGCCATAAACATATTAATTTTGAAATAAACATAATGGGATGCATTCATTTAAATAGGTAGTATTGTTCTTCCCAAAGTAGGGATAAAGGTGGGATGCCGGAAGACAGCTACCAGTGAAGCAATGCTCATTCCTTAAAATTGTGTCCCTTTTATAAAACTAGCGAGGGGAGTAAATAAGGTGGCATTTGTATAGTAAAATTTCTCAAGACAAGAAAGATAAAGCTACAAATGAAATATTTTATAGCATACATTTATTCAGTATAAACCCTTAGGAGTACCTAAGAGTATGGACTTTGCACTAGTTACTGGAATTTTAAGAGTGAAACATTATGGAATCCTCACTGACCACAGTTTATGAGTGAGGAAATAATTGAAACTTTAGATGTGTAAATCTAACTTCACTTCTCTTACTGGCAAAAAAAGAGAGTTTAAATGATTGGCCCAACTTTATATATGTTAAATGTCTTGTTAAGAGAAGAAGGTGAATAAGGATAAAATTTCCATTCAGCAGTCTACCTCTAATGCTGAAGGAATTCAGAATTCAAAGAATGTGTTCACATGTGCAACATTAAAACGATCATATTTTCAAAGCTTTAGAACAAATGATATGCACTAAAATACAAGATTAAACAGAATATAAATTATTCATCTCTTCAATTCATTTAGACACTCAGGTTATTTTATATGACCATCAATCGCCTTTGTATTACGCTTTAGTTATATACAGAGAAGGAGAGTAGGTGAATGTGTTCTATTCTTTTTTGTATCAGTTTTTTATTTACATTGTAGTTAGTTAACATATAGCATAATATTGGTTTCAGGAGTAGAATTTAGTGATTCATCACTTCCATACAATACCCAGTGCTCATCCCAACAAGTGAATATGTTCTAATCCTATGAGGAAATTTGAGCCTTTCTTAAAGTGCTTATTTAAAGTAAGGCACTATATTTTTTATTAAGTTTTTGCTATAATTTCATGATGTACCACAAATAAAACTCTTATTAAAATTTTTATTTTTCTGAATTTTCAAGTTCATCTACAAAGAAAATACAGTATTTCAATACTCTTTTCCTTTCTGAATGGACTTTTAAGTTAATGAGAAAAGATAGCTTATGTATTAAGTCTCATTCTAAATACTAACCGGAGGTCAACTCCTAGCAATGCTGCTAAACATGAGATAACATAACTGTCTCTAAAATTCTTCCTCTTCCTAGACTCGTTCCCAGGTTTACTATAGAATTTAACTGATTACTCTTTCCCTACTGCGTCTGTCCATTTTTCTCCACTTAGTTCTTTTCAGATTCATTCCAAACTTACACTTAACACTCACCAAATACCTAGATATTTGAATTATTATATATGTATATTTTTTGAAAAATGTAAAGCTTGCAATATTATTTATGTTACGCTATGAAGGTACAAATCACCGAGGTACAGGTCAACTTCTTTTTTCAAAATAGTTGGGGCAATGAAACGTATGTGTGTACTTAATGAAAATTTTTGATGATGATGATGATGATGCCTTTTGCGTGCCCAAATACACATAAAAATGTAATCATTTCATAATTTATATTCTGAAGTATTTTATATGAATGGTAAGGGTTTTTTTTTTTTTTAAGTTTTAAAGTGGTGAGTCTATAACTAAGACATATAATAACCCAGCTGGCACTGAATTCCTAAACTGTCTCCTCTCTAGTGGAAGCAGCGTTTTTATAACAACTCTACCTGTAAGCACAGGCCACACTGTTGGTTCTAAGGTCTCTTCCTAGGGAGAGAAAAAAAAATGCAGAATTCATTTTTTTTTGTTTTTTTAAGTATGACACAGTAGGAAACACGATAGCTCACCTTGGTTATGAAACATACTCGTAGAATTTCAGATTTCTGGAACTTGTCACAGAGCTCAGTAATTATTTCTACTTTCCCCCAAAGCTGTCAAAACAATTTTTTTAAAAATTCATTTATTCTGTATTAACAGTCTTCAGATTTCATTTTATTCAATAGTACGATAGACCTAGTGACAGATTATATTGTTACATTTTAAGTGTTTTATCTCTTCTTTCATCTTGATGTCTTCTTCTCTCATCTTCATGTCTTCTTCTCTCCTATTCCTGATCTTTGTTAATAACATTGCCACCCTTTCTGTCATTGGAATAAAAACTGTCAAGTCAGGTTTGACCTCTCACTCACCTTCTAATCTTTATATAATGCTGATGATTCTACTTTTTTTACCCTCTTTCTACTTCAACTTATTTCTATTGCTACTGCCACACTCCAAGCCTTCAATAGATTTTACCTGGATTGTTCACGTTGTCTTAAATATTTTCCATGGTTCAAAACTATACTTTCTTATGCTGCACACAGGTTTTTCTTCTTAAATTACATCTTTGATCAAGTAATACTCCTTTTCAAAACGTAGAATTACTCTCTGCATAATGTCAAATAAAATGCACAGTTCTCAACCTTTTATTTAAGCTATTTGGGAGCCTAATTCCAGCCCAGCTTTCACTGTTCCTATTTTTTTACATTACATTTACTGGATGTTTTATTGTAAGCAAAATACTTGTTAAAGAAATTTGAAGATATAAAAAGTACAAAAAAGAAAACAACCTTGACTTATAATTCTTCTATGAAGAGATACCATAACTCATACTTACTTGTAGTACTTTTTGTGTGATGACCGTGTAAAAATATATCACCATATAAAGACACAGTTTTCCTGCTCTCCTCATTTACATTATATTGTTTTTCTTAAAAAACTTTATTTTAATTGAATGTTGTAGTCTATTTAATGATCATAAATTATCATAAGATGCACATAATTAACCTTTTCTTGTGTTATTTTTATTTTGCAAATCACATTTTCCAAAAATTGTATTTTATGTTCAGATTTATTTCCATAAGGAAAAGAGTTTAATAATTGTATCTTGTATTATTAATACTCATACACCTGACCTATTTTTTTTTAAAGTTTTTGTTTATCTCCAGTTAGCATGCACGTTATACTAGTTTCAGGTGTACAATACAGTGATTCAAAACTTCTATATGTTACCCAGTGTTCATCTGAGTAAGTGTAGTCACCATCTGTCACCATACAACGTTATCACAATATTGAGTATATTCCTTATGCTGTACTTTTTATCTCTTGACTTACTTATTTTCAATCAGTTCTTGAAATAGTCCAGTTTTCACAGCTATGGTCACATAAAGTTTTTCAAATAATCTTTTTAAAAGATTTTATTTATTTATTTGACAGAGAGAGAGAGCGAGAAGGAGAGAGAGAGAGCATGCACAAGTAGGTGGAGCGGCAGGCAGAGAAAAGGGAGAGGGAGAAGAAGGCTCCCCGCTGAGCAAGGAGCTCCATGCAGGGCTTGATCCCAGGACCCTGAGATCATGACCTGAGCTGAAGGCAGACGCTTAACCGACTGAGCCACCCAGGCGCCCCTCAAATAATTTTTTATAGAAGAGCAAATAAGTGTTTTGTTTTATAAACTCCTGTAATATTATGTTTATTTTGATTAGCTATACAGTTGAACAAAATTGTATTTGTACATAAAAATATCTTGGAGTTAAAAAATTAAAAACTAAAATGTTTTTCAGTAGTTGTCACTGTGTTCTGTTATTTATAGATAGGAGCCTAAAGTCCTGCATGATTTTTATACTTGTGTATAACATTTCATATGCATTTCCTTCTTGGTGTTTTGTTTGCCTTATGTGTACTTTTCTTTTTGTTTTCTGACTGCCTAAAATTTGATAAAGGTATTTGGTCATGTATCAGTTTTATATAACTTAGGAATCACTGGGAGTTTTCAATTTCCTGTATTTCTTCTTCCTTGTTTTTCTTTCTTTCTTTTTTTTCTTCTGCCTACTCATAGATGCCTCAATTTTTTCCTCTAAAAAAATAACTGATAGGACGCCTGGGTGGCTTAGTTGCTTAAGTGTCCGACTTGATTTCCGCTCAGGTCATGATCACAGGGTTGTGAGATCAAGCCCTGGGCCATGGAGTCCTCTTGAAATTCTCTCTCTCCTTCTCCCTCTGCCCCCCCCCTCCTCTCTAAAAAAAAAACAAAAACAAAACAACAACAACAACAAAAACCTGCTAAGTACTTGAAGGTTACTATATGAGAAATAGCCTAAGTCTGAGATGCATTTGTATGTAACATGAAAAGCAATACGCTGACACATTTTCTATTGCCTGTTATTATAATGAATAACTAGATGCACATAACATAGTATTGTATATGTGAAAGCTCTTCATAAATATTTATGTAATTTTAATCCCCTTTTCATTTGACTAGAATACATGTGAGAGTATTTTTATTCAAAATACTAGTTTTCGGGCGCCTGGGTGGCTCAGATGGTTAAGCGTCTGCCTTCGGCTCAGGTCATGATCCCAGAGTCCTGGGATCGAGTCCCGCATCGGGCTCCCCGCTTAGCGGGGAGCCTGCTTCTCCCTCTGCCTCTCTGTCTCTTATGAATAAATAAATAAAAAATCTTTAAAAAAAATACTAGAGTTTTCAAAAAATTTTTGTATATGTGAAGATTTTTTAATTATTAGATGAGAAAAAGTCTCCAAAATACCTTGGAAGTCTCTACATTAAGAAAATGAAGAATACTCCCTTAGCTAACCAATATTTTAAAATAATACCTATAACAAACTTCCTTAATACAGAGCATAATGAGTGGATGCTTGAAGGTTCCCATACCTGGAAATTGGCCCCTTGTTTCTAAAGCGAATTCTGTCACTACTCTTTACATGCTGCTCTTTAGCCACTCAATGTAACTGTATTTCAGAGTTCTCATCTTTAAAATTAAGGTCAAAGATGTTGCAGGAATCTTCTTGCTCTAAACAATTTCAATTATATTAAATAATTTCAAATATTAACAGTTAACCCAGAAGTTTCTTTGGATTTTTAAATTAATTTTAACTTCCTATTACCTTCACTCTTTATGTTTTCTGCCCCCACTGCCATCGAGACATGCCATATTTTTTCCTAAGAAAATTAGCCCATTCAGTTCCTTCCGAAATTTATTTCATTTATCTCAGATACGTGATTTTTGCTGCTGGATATCTCTAAAACATTCTGTTTTTAAGTTCAGGTTTTAGAGTTGGCTCCATTCACTAAATAATGAGCTTCCTTCTTGACTCTAAGTTACCTTGCGATATTATAAAATACACATAGGCTGGAACATGACGTGGGCCAAGATATTACACAACATTGAATAAGGAAAAAAGTTGGAGTAAATGGTCCTTTAAGCTCTTAGGATGGGGATTTCATATATTTTTATCATTTGAATTTGTCTGCTTGGTTCTTCACTCTTGCAAAAATTTCCTATAGACTTGTGGATTTCACTGTTCCCTATTTTGACATCTGACTGTTTTATCCAGTCAGTAAAACATTAAGCAGACACTAAGTATTTCTCTGTCACTCTGTTTTTGTCAAACAAAAAATAACAACCCACTGCCTTAGTTAAGTTTGGATATGTCCCTTTCTGTAATTACTGCTAGCCCTGATCTAGTTCAGACAACATTGCCATACATTACAATTGCCCATGCAAAATTTATGAATGTTTTATAATAAGAATCGTTGTATTCAATATTTACATGTAAGTTACTCTCTTTTTCTGGCCAGGCAAAGTCTTACTGAATATTGAATAAGAACTTGTCCTACAACTTTATATCAAGGAATTTTATGAATTGAAGAAAAATGGATACTAAATATATAAAAGTTAAGATAGAAACAGTAAATAATCACTCCATTTTCTTGGTTGACTTATAATACAAAACTTTGTCACCTAAAACTTTGAAAGACATGGCAAACAGGGTCTCCTTGAGGGACACAGAGCTTGGTAAAATCTGCTTATTTTGATTTTCTAATTAAAATTGGTATAAAAATAACCCTGCCAGTGCTAGCCGTTTTTCTATGTGCTTACATTAACCTCTGCTCTATTTTATGCTCATAGTGAATCCGAATCTGCCGTCAAGTAGAGAGTGTTCAGCTGGACTCTGGGAGAGGAATTATTGTTAGATACCTGGAAGTCCAGTGATTGACGAACCTGACACTTACCCTAAACTTTTAGATCTGAGTTGATGGCTCTGCTCCTGGGGCAAACGCCTTAGGGCATAGATGGCATTTTCTCTCCAAAGTTTCTGTGTATTAGGAGTAAGGTGCAATCTGTCATTTACAGAAGAGGAAGATTTCCCTATCCTCCCAAATCAGGCTATGGTAGCCTCTTTATAAATTATCAACAGATTACATTCTCATATCTACACTTTTATTATTATGCAGTCCTTTTCACAACAGAATTAAACTCCAAAGAATTTTTTCCTTAAGAGTGGCCCAGAATGCTTTAAAAAAAAAAAAGTTTCATGTGATTTCATTATATAATGTGATTCACATGAGTTATTTATAAAAATTATTGCTGTACTTGACTACACAGGATAATTTATTCGATGGGAAAAATGCATAGGCTAGATCACAGCATTTTCAGTATCTGGTTGAAAATTGATAATGACCATAATTAAAAAAAAATCTATCCACTCTAAAACTTTTAAAAATATAGCTTTCTACACAATTATTGAATCAAAGCAAAATAAAACACAAAGTTATTCAGAGAATCTGAAAAAAAATAGAAGAAATATTCTGATATATAGACAAAACTCCATTCACAGGAAAATGTGTAGTATTTTTTTAAAGGAAAAATAAAAAAGTATAATGGATGAGCATACTTCAATAAAAAGTTTAAATAATCTTAAGCATTAAATTTAAGTAAGCAGAAAAGGATTGTAAAATAATAAAATAAAACATGTTGAAACAATTTTGAAGTAATTAAAGAACAGGAAAGAAAGAAAGTAAAATAAAATCAAAAGCAGGTTCTTCCAAAAATGAATAAAATATACTCTCAGGTAATCCTTTTTAAGAGCCTGATTAAGATACCATTCATATACTGCACAATTCTTTTATTTAAAATATAAAATCTTGGGCACCTGGCTGGCTCAGTCAGTAGAACATGTGACTTGATCTCAGCATAGTGAGTTTGAACTTCACATTGGGTGTAGAATTTACTTAAAATAAAAAAATTAAAGTATAAAATTCATTTTTATATTAAAAATATATATTCATGAGGCTGTGCAACCATCACCACGGTCAAATATAGGACATTTAATTTTCTTTAAAAGAAACTTCATATATACTAATGGTCATCTCCCATTCTGCCCTCTCCTCCAGGCCTAAAAAACCACTAGTCTAATTTCTGTCTCTGTAGATTTGCCTATTCTGGACATTTCATATAAATGGAATCATACAATATGCAATCTTTTGTGACCAGCTTCTTTCACTTAAATAATGTGTTGAAGGGTCATCTATTGGTAGGATCAGATGATTTTTATTCCTTAGTCTGTTGATTTGATGGAGCACATTACTTGATTTTCAAGTGTTGAGCCAGGCTGCATATTTCTCCTACTTAGCCATTGTATATAATTCTTTTTATTCATTCTTGGAATCAGTTTGCTAATATTTTGTTGAGTTTTGTATCTATATTCTTGAGAGATACTGGTTTTTGGTTTTCCTTTCTTGTAATGTCTTTGTTTGGTGTTGGTATTCAGGTAATACTGGCCTCATAGAAAAGGTCAGAAAGTATTCTCTCTGCTTCTGCTTTCTGGAAGAGATTGCAGAAAATTTATATAATTTCTTTCTTTTTTTAAAGATTTACTTATTTGAGAGAGAGAGGGAGAGAGAGAGCAAAGTGGGAGGGGCAGAGGGAGAGGAAGAGAGAATCTCAAGTAGACTACACTGAGCTCAGAGCCTGAGGCGGGCCTGAGATCATGACCTGAGCCAAAACCAAGAGTCAGACGCTAAACCCACTGCACTATCCATGCACCGCTATAATTTCTTTCTTAAGTGTTTGGTAGAATTCACTGATTAACCCATTTGGACCTGGTGCTTTCTGTTTTATAGGTAACTGATTATTGATTCAATTTCTTTAATAAACATAGGGCTATTCAGATACTCTGTGTTTCTATATGAGTTTTGGTAGATTGCGTCTTTGAAGGAATTGGTCCATTTCGTCTAGATTTATCAAATTTGCAGGCATAGAGTTCTTCCAATATCCCTTATTATCCTTTTAATATCTATAGGATCTGTAGTGATAGTCCTTCTTCATTTCTAATATTAGTAATTTGTGTTTTTTCTCTTGTTCTCTTAGTTAACCTGGCTTATTGATTTTATCCATCTTTTCAAAGAATCATCTTTTGGTTTCTTTGAATTTCTCTACTGATTTCTTGTTTTCAATTTCATTGGTCTGTTCTAATTTTTATTATTTCTTTTGTTCTGTTTACTTTGGATTTAATTTGCTCTTTTTCTTCTATATCCCAGAGGTAAGCTAAAAACTATTTGTTTTAAATCTTTCTTCTTTTCTAATATATGCATTCAGTAATTTACATACTTTGAGCACTGTGTCAGCTACATCTGACAAATTTTGATAAGTGGTATTGTCATTTTTATTTAGTTCAAACTATTTTTAATTTCTCTTGATTGTGTATTTAGTAACTTGGAGGAGTAATTTTTGTGAAGTATATTTCCCCTGTAGTATGCAGCTTCTCATGTTCTTCCTCCAGTTTTTCTCACCCTTGTCTTTACTTCTTAGTCTGGCCACATAGTGGTCATCTCTGTATCATCACAATCCTCTTGTTGGCCAAAGATTTTGCTTAAGCCCCTTTAGCGTGTTAGATTTTTACCTTTACATTGGATGTGTGTGCTTGGAGTTTTCAGTCATAGGGAATTTGCTTTTTTTTTTTTTTGCTCCGAACTACTTTTTTTTTTTTTTTAAAGGAGCTTAGAGGTTCTGTCTTTGATTACTCCCAAGAGGATACAAGTTCAAGCATGCACACAGTCTCCCAGACTACCAGGAATGACAATATGATTTTTAAGACTGGCTTCCATAGAGTCACCTCTAAGTCAGAGTAGCTTATGTTCGTTCAGTGTTTCAGTGTTGTCAGAAGTTATTTTCAAGTCCCTTGTGCCATGAGACCCCAGCCCTATATGGATTGGTCTGTGTGCAGATTGAGAAGAGTAAAGAAGAACCTCCCTTGAAGACAGCAACAAATCTCTTCTGAGGTCTCTTAGCTGAATGGCATCCTATACCCTTTCCTTAAGCAGTCCCTACTGAAGCAATGGAGATTACTTTTGGACCTCACAGTTCCCAATAGCATCTTTGTCACAAATCTGTAGAATTAAAAATGCAGACAGATACATGACTGTCAAACATTTCATTGTTGTAATAGCTTTATACCTATAACAAAGTGCCCTTACTTCCTCATGATAACTAACATTTCCCAAAAGAACAAGCATTTTATTACTACAAAGAGTGAAAAGACTATAATGTTATAATAAAATAGGGTCTTAAACTGTATAAACATGGAGAATTCCATACATTTCCTGTGTCTTTTTCATTTCCCCTCCACTGGGGGGCATCTTATAGCAGCAGTGGACAGTCCAGACCTTTGGAACCATTAACTCACCAACTACCTACAGGAAGCTTGCATTTCATTTCTGCTAAATAACCTTGGCAGTTGCTTGTCAGTTGTTAAGTAATTCATTCATAAAAGCAAATAATATTGAGTACCAGATACCGTTCAAGGTGCTTGGGATACATTAATTATAAAACACAAAAAATTAACCACTTGGAAGTTCCATTCTAGTAGACAATAAAAAAGAAAAGAAAGTATGTATGTAAATTATACAGTGAACTGAAAAGTGGTAGAGCTGAGTAAGAGAAAGTTGAAACAGAATGAGGGAAAACATGTTCAATTTTATATTATAAGGCCAGTTTTATTTTGAATGGTATGTGTATATATACACATTCACACACACATATATATACACATTTATGTGTATATGTATGCATGTGGTGACATATATACATATGTTCATATATACATATTGTTCAATCACCTAAACTTTTATGAACACATGTATATCTATTTGTGTGTATGTGTCTCTGTGTGTGTGTATATACATATATGTACATAAACTTAGATGTATACATATATAATCTCTCTATTAATCTTTTATGATTATACATGTATATATAAGCATACACACACACAAAACTCTACCTCCTAAACTTACAATTAATTTCATTAGGACTCATAATCTTTTAACTAGATACTTAAAGTTTATATATTCTGAATTTTGTTTTTCTCTTTTTCACTATAGTCATCTTTGTGCTCTTTTCTGTCTTTTATTTATTTATCTGTTTATCCATTATTTATTTGTTTTAGTGCTGACACTTCTATAAATTACTCTGGTCCACCTCTTTCATTTCAGCTGCTTCAGCTCCTTAGAGTTCTCTTTTGCATTTTCTTCCCTTTCAGACTTGACCTCTCACTTCTGCCTTATTAGATGGCATGACATTGCTTTTATTTCCTTGCTCTCCTATATCAGTGAGCATGTAAGAGATGAGGAATGTCTAAAATTGTAAATCTTATACTTTTGCTAGCGTTTAGTAGACCACGAATCTTAGATGAGCTGTCCTTTTTTTTATTTTTTTAAGATTTTATTTTTAAGTAATGTCCTTCTTATAACATAGCATATGGCTTTTGAATATGAGCTTCATGAGACCCTTCTGTCATCTGCCTGCCCTTCCTCTAAAATGAACTTTTTCCTGAGTATATGTATTATGTTTACTTTAACCTCACAATTCTACATGTCTGGGTAGTATTGTGTGGACAATTTTTATTAGCAAGTTGAAAATCATATCTCCAGACATCCACGGTTTGTTTTGTTTTGTTTTTAAGTAGGTTCTTCACCCAAACATGGAGCTTAAACTCACGACCCTGAGATCAAGAGTCACATGCTCTACTGACTAGGCCAGCCAGGTGCCCTCCAGTGTTTAAATATATAGGTATTTACACTGAGTATTACTTTTAACAAATACATTTTATGTCCTTAACTTGATATTGCACATGTGTGTTCCTAATGATTTAAAAAAGCATATTTTCTGTGATAAAGTATCATAGTACCTATCTACCTCTTTTTATTTTTCTCTTGGTTCAAATTATTCCTTAAATAAGTCCAAAATTCCTCAGTCAATATCACTGATCCTTCCCAATGTAATGCATGAGAATTCATGAATGCTAAAGTAAGTTATTAGCCATCCCAGAATACTTTTGTTTGAGCTTAAGATCAAATTTTATGGTAGTCATTAAGGGTAAAATTATCTAATTAAATGTGTGATATAAAAGAACTGGAACATTTTTAATGGCAATTGTTCCTTCTTTTATTTTCTTCAAACAATACTCCTATAATCTATGTTTTTACATTATGCAAATATCCCCACATGTTCAATTAATAGCCATTTAGAGGAAGATAAACTATCCAAATTTGGCCACCGTACTGGTCCTCATTCTTTATTTCATCTGATGCTCCATATGTCAATAATATTAGTAAAGTTGTTATATATGTCAATAATGTTAGTAAGTTTGTTATATATCATTATATATATATACACACATATATATATAATGAAATTTATCCATTGAATGTATCCATTATACATATGATGGAATTTATGTAAATTCCATTCTACTCCCTGAAGGATTTACACATAGTGTTAGTACTTGCTTTGGATTTGTTTAATGCAAGTATCTGTCTCACTTTGTTAACAAGAGAAAGTGGAGCATTTCCCTAATAGGAATTTACCATTACGTTTTATCTGTAAAATGTCATATTAAAACAGGTATCACAATCTAAAACTAATGATGTAATGTATGGGGATTAACATAAGAATAAAAAAAAAACAGGTATCACAGTATCATCTTTGTTGAATTATGTTAGCCACAGAGCCTTTATTGGAACACATTATGTTACGGCTTCAATCTGTTTTTTAATGAATATAGAAACTGCCTTATATATTAAATATTTCAATTGTTTACATAGAGCAGGATTGATCACTCCTTCTTTATGACCTCTAGGCCCAGGTGGGAATAGAAACATCTGATAGAATCTGGTAGTGCTATTTTATGATATTATGTGATCCCCAGTATGCCTCAAGAATCACAAAATGTATCAGCCTATACCTGATGCCAACAGCTTTGCATAGGGAATTCACCATTCTCCATGATTCTCAAGTCCTCTCCCAGCAAATCCATTGTTTTCCTATCACAGTACTGTAACTAATCATATCCATTTAATAAGAAGTTGATCACCCCCAAAGGTCCAGTTAATCTGCAGAGACCTGACTCACTATATGCTATTTTATTTATTGCTGAAGACCTAATGTCTGAAATTTTAATATGATAAACAGACCTTGACCTGAATCTTTTCCTCCTCATGCCATACAACAAATATCCTAAATAATCTTCATCATTGCTTATCTATAGACTTGTTGACAGCAACTATAGTAAACCCTAAGGATCTGGGTATCCTGATCTTAATATAGGTATTCTTTCTAAATTAGCTGGAAAAAGAAGAAACAAGGGCATTATGTAGATATTTGGACATGCAAAATTGTTCTTAAAAAAATATCTCTTGACAAATAAGAAATTCGGAAAACTATTCTATCTCGTGAGCTTAATGTTAAAATTATTTTAAATCAGATAATCAGATAATATTATAAATAATATTGTTCCTTAAACTTTACCTCATATAAACAAAAAATAAAATAAAACTGTAGTGTAAGTATCTTCTCAATGTTTGGTAATCAGTACTAAGTTCTGATAAAATGTTCTCCTGCAATGGATATTAAAGATAGTGACTTACATGGTCATTCAATATGGTATGTAGTCCCAGGAAATACTGTGTTTTGAGTCTTCCTCTGTGTAATGAAGGGTATTTTGAAAGTGATTTAATTATATGCAAAAGCATTGCATTAATATCATGTGCATCCTGGAATGAGGACGATCATAACACTGTGATGACATGAGGCTGTGAGTGTGTCTATGTTGTGCTTTCTACCTCAGAGAAGTTAGCATTGAAAATAAGCAAATCTTAGTCAGTGTTCATATCAAAGTGTTGTGGTAGCTTTTTACGTACACTAAATTTTTACTTATGAGTTCACGATGATAATCACAGGAAAAATGATAGTAACAGAAAAAGATATAAATGAGAATAAGAGCATATCTAATAAAGAAATGAAATGGTCACATTTGTTTTTCTCCTAGAATGAAAGTACTGGAATTTTCCAAATAACTATCATTAATAGTTTATGGCTAAAGGACACTATTCCATCTGTAGAAGCCTTCTGAATTCACTACAGTTGTTGATGATAATTTACTACATTCATTTTTAGAAACTATAAGAATAAATCTAATTATTGCATCTGAATATGCATAAATGTTTGTTATCATAAGCTATACATCTTAGCATATTATTGAAAATGTTTTCCCCCATGAAATGAATTTTATGCATGACTGGAAATACTTCTGTAATTCTGAGTTATGGGCAAAACACATTTAGAGCAAAATAGCTTTAAAATAAAATTAACTTTTTATCGGTAATAGCTATATTTTATAATGTTTGTATTTTGAATTTTTCATGATGTCCTAGAATTTAAAAGTTGGAAAGAGCATTAGAAATTATCTGTTTGGGGGCACCTAGGTGGTGCAGTCAGTTAAACGTCGGATGCTTGGTTTTGGCTCAGGTCATGATCGCAAGGTCGTGAGATGGAGCCCTGCGTCAGGCTCCGCACTTAGCCTGGAGTCTGCTTAAGTTTCTCTCTCCTTTTCTCTCTACCCCTCCCCACCGCATGCTCTCTCTCTCTCTCTAAAATAAATACAAAAATCTTAAAAAAAGAGAAATGATTTGTTTGAGTGATGTATTTAATCCCACCTCTATTATCTCTAGGGGAAAAAATACCCCCAAAATCTCAATGTTGTTGTAAAAACAAATAAGATATTTGCTGTGCCAAAGTATTATTATTATTATTATTATTATTATTATTATATAATATATAGTATACTTTTGTATATTTTATATACATGTATGTGTAGTATGTTTTGTATACTATACATGTAAATATATATGTAAAATAATTACTGTGGTAGTAAAATAGCAGTATATAAGGTACAGTGTCATTAGGTAATTTTTTTTAGAGTCTCTTGTCCAGCTTATTATAAAACCATGACACTTGACTGTTGGTTCAGAACCCAAAGAATTGATCCATTTTTTTTTTCTTTTTTAAAATTCAGTATATCATTAGGTTTCCATACACCAACACTTAATATTTCCCCTGAACCCTCAACATAGCTATATATACAACTTAATAAGTTGAAACCCATTTGTAGTCCAGTAGTGTTTTCTTTCTCCTTTTTCTAATCTTCATAAAGACATATGCCTCTTTGTCCTCATGCTTCAGGTTAGACCGAGACACAGAATGTCAGTTGTCCCTGCCTTCCAGGTCATTTCAGGACCTCCCAGGTCATTTCAGGACCTCCCCATACCATCAGCCTGGAATTCCCCTCATAGATTTTCCTCACTGTTCTTCTGTTCTGGTTCACTTTCTACATTTACTTTATTTTGGAGGGGAACATCCATCCTCCAGCAGTTTTCTGTAGGTACACAGGAAGCAACATTTTGAGACCTTACACACCTCACAAAAGTTTTCTTTTATCTCCACATTTCATAAATAATCTTGTTGGATATAGAATTGGAATTGCCAGATATAGCTGGAATTCATTTTCCCTCTGAAATTTGAAGACTTGCCTGTTCTGTTTTGTCTTTTAGCTTCCATGGTTGCTTTTGCAAAGTCCAGTGATGTTCTGACTGTTAATTCTGTGTGTAGAACCTGTTTGGTCTCTTTGGAAATTTTTAGAACCATCTCTTTATCTAAATGGTCAGGATAATTTATTTTGGTGTGGAATTTTTTTCATTTATTTTATAGGATAATATGTAGATTTTTTTTAAAACTAGAGTTCTGCACTAATATTCTTGGATATTTTCTTGTCTAAATTTTAAATATTATTTTCTTTCCAGAGTTTCCTTTTCTTTCTATAAATTAGTACTAATCAGATGAGCTACCCCCTGATTTGATTACATAATATTTCCTTCTTTTCTCTCTTATATTTTTTCCTTGTCTTTTTTCTATGTTTTATATAATTTCTTCAGTTTTAATCTTGTAAGTTCTACATTAATTTCTCTTAAGGTCATATATTTTTTTAAGATTTTATTTCTTTATTTGACAGAGAGAGACACAGAAAGAGAGGGAACACAAGCAGGGGAGTGGGAGAGGGAGAAGCAGGCTTCCTGTGGAGCAGGGACCCTGGGATCATGACCTGAGCCGAAGGCAGATGCTTAACGACTGAGCCACCCATGTACCCCTTAAGGTCATATTTTTTATTGAAATAGTTTGTTCTTTTATACAATTTTATACAAAATTCCTTTGTATAGAACTCAGTATTATTTAATAAATGCAATAGCTTTTATCTAATAAATCTGAATTTTACTTTATATGAAATTTTCTTTTGTTCATTGTCCCTGTTTCCCTCTGAAATTTGTTTTTATCTTTGTCTTTCATGCTAGTGAATTTTCTCTTTCTGGTCATCATTGCCTTTTTATATAGTTTTAGTCAGATTCCAATCAGAAACCTCAAAGAACTTTATTTTAAACAGGTGGAATTAGTTCAGGGGATCAGTTATAAATATGGTAGAATATCTGATAATGCATTCATAGGACAATATATCACTTAAACTGAATCTGGCTGAATCACCAGCATGGGGACCTAGAAAATGTCGTCTATGAGGATGAGAATATGGGACCCAGCAGAGTGGGAAATGGTGAGGAACAAATTTGAGGGCAAAGAGTTCTAGGAATATGTATTAGAGTTCTCCAGAGAAATAAAACAATTGTCTATATCTATATAGATCTAGATATAAATAGAATATAGATATATAGATATAGACACAGATATAGGTAGAATAGTTTTATTATGAGAGATTGGCTCATGTGATTATGGAGACTGAGACATCCCACGATCTGCATCAGCAAGCTGGAAAACTAGGAAAGATGATGATATAGGTCTGAGTCCAGAGATTCAAGAATTGGGGGTGTGTGGGTACAATGGTGTAAATCCTGGTCTGAGTCCAAAGGCCCAAGAACCAGGAGTGATGATATCCAAGGACAAGATGAGATGGGTGTCTAAGCTCAAGCAGAGAGCAAATTTGCCCTTTCTCTGCCTCCTTGTTTTACCTTGGCCCTCAGTGGAATGGATGTTACCCTCCCACATTAGTGAGGGCAATTTCTTTTTTTCTTTTTTTTTTCTTTTCCTTTCCTTTCCTTTCCTTTCCTTTCCTTTCCTTTCCTTTCCTTTCCTTTCCTTTCCTTTCCTTTCCTTTCCTTTCCTTACCTTTCCTTTCCTTTCCTTTCCTTTCTTTTCCTTTCCTTTCCCTTCTTTTCTTTCCCTTCCCTTCCCTTCCCCCTTCCCCTTTCCCCTTTCCCCTTTCCCTTTCCCCTTGCCTTCCCCTCCCCTTCCTTTCCTTTTTTCTTTTCTTTTCTTTTTTCTTTTCTTTTCTTTCCTTTCCTTTTCTTTTCCTTTCTTTTCTTTCTTTTCCTTTCTTTTCTTTCTTTTCTCTGTCCACTAATTCAAATGCTAATCTCTTCTAGAGACATCCTCACGGACAAATGCAGAAGTAATGCAAGTAATGTTTTACCAGCTATCTGGGCATCCTTTAGCCCAATCAATTGACACAAAAAATTAGCCATGACAGACTAGCACACTAAAGCTGCCTGGAAGCTCTTTTGTACATGGGTAAATCTCTACTGGTAGGTTTCACTATAGGGTGATTTGGTGTGAGCCAAACACGGCAATTGATTTCTCCAAAATTCACAGACTAACAAATGTTGTTTTTGTTTTGTTTTGTTTTGTTTTTAAAATGATCTGTCTCCAGAGGTGAATCTTTTAACTTCCTTCCTGGGGAATCTAAACTGAGTTGGAAGCTAACCATGGAAAAGTGGCTAGGGAAATCACCATTCACCAGCAGATATTCACTTAATTGCTCAGCTTTTTTTTTTTAAGATTTTATTTATTTATTTGAGAAAGATAATGAGAGAGAGAGAGCACATGAGAGGGGGGAGGGTCAGAGGGAGAAGCAGACACCCTGCTGAGCAGGGAGCCCAATGTGGGACTCAATCCTGGGACTCCAGGATCATGACCTGAGCCGAAGGCAGTCGCTTAACGAACTGAGCCACCCAGGCGCCCAATTGCTCAGCTTTTGCCTAAGATTTTTTACACATGCCCTAGTGTCTGGTTTCCTTTCTGGTTTCCCATTTGTAAAGAGTGAATTCCATGTCTCCAGCCACTATAGTGGTACAAAAGATCTGGCTGAGTGATTTTGTAGGAAAGAGGTAGGGTTTAAACCTCTTTATTCAGATTTTCAATCACCCTCCTCATTTTACACTCATTTCTGCTCTTACAATCAGAGATGACTCCAATTAGTGAAACTTTCTGGGGTTCTAAGACACAGACGGTTACCTCTTATTGAAATATTTCTAGAAACAGGATTTGGCTTTTGTCATTAGTACAGCTCTCATTTACTTGTTCATTCAGTTTCCATCTTCCATCTTTTTTTTTTTTAAGTTTTTATTTATTTACTTGTCAGAGAGAGAGAGAAAGCACAAGCAGGGGGAGCAGGCAGAGGGAGAAGCAAGCTCCCCATGCAACAAGGAGCCGGATGTGGGACTCAATCCCAGGACCCGGGGTCATGACCTGAGCCAAAGGCAGACACTTAACCAGCTGAGCCACCCAGGCACCCCTCTATCTTCCATCTTGTGTTCATTTCTTTCATTGTTCTCAGTTTCTCTAGAAACTGGTGGAGTTTTGACTCTGGTCCTTTGCTTTCACTTTAGTGGACATTCAGAAATGAACAGAAATAAATGTGAGTATTCAATATCTGTGTTTCCTATCATAACATCTTAATAACAGATAATGCTGCATAGATAACAACTTTAAAAAATGAAACCTAATGAGAGCGCTGCCTTTAGAAACTAGGCAGTCCTTAACAAACTTCATAATATTGCAATTTTTTAATGTTCATCTTCTAATCATATTTTTATGTCAAGATTGTGGAACTGGCACATATGTGGAAACTTTTCCCATTTGTTTTAGAATACAACATCATTCCACGAAGACTATGGAGTTAAGAATAGTATACATATTTTTGGGGGGTTAGCTTCTTTAATCTAATGTGTCTGACAGAAAAATGGCATATTGTGTGGGTGGATGAACAATACATTCTTCCGTCTGTATTTCAGTGTTTGTCCACTGATGACCACTCCAAGAAATTGTTGTCAAAGTGCAATTTCTCATGACACAGTTGGCTTTCCTAAGTTTTTCTAGGCAATCCATGCTTTAGCGTTTAAGCAAAATTTAGTCAAGTAATTCACACAACCCACTTTTGCTTTTTTGATTACTAAGAATTATATATCACTGGGCACATATGTTTACACTATGGTATAACTTTTTTTTCTGCCTTAATTTTGAAGATGGGAAAACACCTTGGACTATAGATTTGGTTATTGCATGACACTAAATGTAGAAATTAATAATTTAAGGGTGGGGCTGCCTGGGTGGCTCAGTTGTCAAGTGTCTGCCTTCTGCTCAGGTCATGATCCCAGGGTCCTGGGATCAAACCCCACGTCGGGCTCCCTGCTCAGGGGAAGCCTGCTTCTCCCTCTGCCTGCTGCTCCCCCTGCTTGTGCTCTCTGTCTCTCTCTCTGACAAATAAATAAATAACATTTTTTAAAAAATTAAAAAAAATAATTTAAGGGTCAACCAACTTGAAAATATCAATTCAATATTTGGAAAAAAAGTAGTTGATGCATACTTTCTAAAACTTGAATATGCATAAATTGCTCATTTATGTATTGTTCATCATCTCAGTTTTACTGGAGTGGAGGTGGTTACAGAAGTGGAAATAGTATTAGCTTGCATAGGCTTTTAAAAAAATTGTTACTCCTTTGGTATAGTTTGTGAATACTGAATTGGTGTAAATTTGAGTAAGAAGTTAACACATAGTCTAGGGTGCCTGTCTAGATTGGAGAACCAGAATAATTTTCTATAAGGAATCCTTCCTCTATAATACAAAGAACATTACTATATTGTCAGTCTGGGGACAGAAGACTTGGTCAAGCTCTGCTCTGTTTGTGTGTGTTCCACCATCCTGTCCTCCAGTTCACTGATTCTATTCTCTGCTTCATCTAATCTGCTGTTGAGCCCCCCAGTGTAATTTTCAGTTTTGTTACTGTACTCTTCAGTTCTGTGACTTCTGTCTCATACTTTCTTATATTTTCTTTTTTTTTTAAAGTTATCACTGTGTTCATCTGTCTTTCTACCGAGTTTGTTGAGCATCTTTATGATAATTACTTTGAGCTCTTTATATTGTAAATTATTTATCTCTGTTTCATTAAAGTTTTTCTCTGGGGTTTTGTCTTGTTCTTCTGTTGGGAACATATTCCTCTGTCTCCTCAGTTTGCTTGAATCTGTGTCTATTTCTATGTATTAGGAAAAATGGCTATCTCTCCCAGTCTTGCAGGTGTGACTTTGTGTAGAAGATTAACCTCATCATTTAACCTTGCCCTAGCTTTTGGCTGTCCCTCAGACTTTTTTCATTGTCTAAGCAGCCTGTTTTTTTCTTGGTAAGTCCCAGTTGTTATGGGTGTGTCAAGAGTTGTGAGTGTTCCAGAGAGAGGAACCTAGTTTCAGGCTGATTGGAAACGAGACTCTCAGGCCCCAGTTTTTAAGGTATGCATTATATAAATCCTGTGGGAATGCAATTGTAAACTCTTCTGGCCTCCAGACCAGGTGATCTGGAAGTGTCTCCTTAGTTACAGTCACAAAATTAGTGGTTCCAGGTGAGCATATGAGCTTTTTTCTGGGAGGTACTGCTGAACTCTAATGAAGCCAACTGAGAGTTCAAAGATGGAATCCCCTAGCCTACACTTCATAGTTTCTAGATTTGTGGCTATTTCATTTTTCAGGCTGAAGCTTAGGTCAAGTAGATAGGTTTTTTGTTTTTTGTTTTTGGTTTTTTGGTTTTTTTTCCACAGGAAGACTAGGGGTGTGTTTCAGTCTGCTGTCTGTACTGTGCCCTGAAGGTATTAGCTTGCCAAGAACTGTCATTCCAATTGTTTCAGACCTATAGGGCTCAGAAACACAATCCTGCTTGGCCCTCAGAGCCAGGTGATTGAGAGGCACCTACTGTGTGGGTTTTACATGATGGTCAGCTTAGGCAGAGCTATGGTGGAGGGGTATTTGTGGGCAGGGTGTGCCCACCAATGCTTGAGGTTAGAGGGAGATTTCCAAAATTATGCCTGGCAGTGCCATTGTTAGCAGGGTAGAGGGAGTCCCCCAGGGTCTCCATCCCTGGAGAGAGTCCCAACAATCTCCCGTTCTTCTAGTAGATGCTTTAAGAAAAGCAAATGAATCTCCTTCACTTATGGTTTGGCACTTTTCAAACTACTACTGCTTTTGAGCTAGGTTCTAGGGTGAGTGAATCTGTGCATGAACCATTTAAGTGTGGAGTTTCCATTCTGTACAGTCCTGTGGATTTCCTGGACACACACCACTGTTGGTTTTCAAATCAGACATTTTCTTTCTCCTCAGCGTAGGTCCATAAGGGTTGGGGAGCCTGATGTGGGTCATAAACTCTCTACTTCTCAGGAAGAAGCTCTGTATTTGTGAGATCCCTCCCGACTGTGATTTGCTGTGCTGGGGACTTTTTTTTTTTTTGGACCACATCTCTGCCTCTCTTACCTATCTCTATCCTTTGTTGTGTGGAGGAGCTGTTCAGCTAGTTTTCAGGTCTTTTTCAGAGGGGATGTAGCTGTAGATTTGTTATGTCTGAAGGAGGAGATAAGTTCAGGGCCTTCCTAAGTGACCATCTTGAACTGCCACTCTATTGTGTTTTTAATGAAGTATTTTGTAACAGAGGAAGGCAAAGGATAAGAGAAAAGTAAAGCACGTTTATTGCATTACATCATGAGCAGATTGCAGTTGAAAGATCCTTATTAACCCTTGGAATCAGAATATTTACTCTGGTAACACAGAACAAAGGATATAAAACAGAACAAACAGTTCAATAATGTTAGTTTTAGTTCTTAAGATAAGGAAATGATTTGCCACAAAAGCAATTAGGTTCATCAGAGTCCTAAAATGTTAAGAGACTATGCTTCATGGCAGTATCTGGGATTCTTTGCAAATGTTCCTTTACCTTTTGAAACCAAAGTTTCTCATCATTAAATGGGAAATAAAAGTAAAGCTTTCACTCCGGAAGAGTTTTTATAAGGATCAAAGAAAAATGTATGTGAAAGTGCTTGCAAATTATAGACTCAAGAGATAGCTTATGCATATTAATATCAATTCCATGTAAAATATTTTACAACTTACATTTATTTAATAATTTCAATTTATACATTTTTTTCAAACACACTGTCACATACGTGTCCATAATAATAATATAATAGGTTTTATTACTCCCATTTCTTAGATGAAGAAAGGGCTAACTTTTCAAAATAACATATGACAGAAATAGACTCAGTGTTAAAATTAATATTGTCATTTAGTGCTACATTTTTCTTAATAGCATCATCATGTTCTATAAAAAGTTTTATTGTAATCTTGCTTAGAAACCTTATGAAAAAGGTATTTTATATACACACATATGAAAAGGGAAATAATATTTAGTGAGCTATAATGCATGAGCCATTTATGCATTTTATAATATCCAGTGTCTCTAAAAGTTCTAAGAGTCCATGTTTTTAAAAAATATACATTGTAAAGATGAAATTAAACATAAGAATATTTAAAGACGGTCCAAAGTCACATACCTATATACATCGTAGAACAAGAATACAGCCTCAAGTTCTGGACTATGGAAGAGCCCTCACTTTTGCCTGTATAAAATGCCCTCCATAAATGCTACAACCACTGACAGGTGGATGATGGTGTTTGTGTTTGTTTTGTTTTGGTTTTTATCCCTGGCAATTCACTTAAGCACTCCGAGCTCTATGTTCCTTCTACTCTTCCACTTCTCAATGTTTTTGTTTGCTTGTTTTGAGATAATTTGAGGTCATAAAAAAGCATTTTTGTAAACCACAAAGTGTATAAATATCCTTTTGTGACATGTAAATGTTGGCTCATGGAATGATATCAGAAAATGATAACATGCTTTTATTTTCAACTCTGGAGTCATCACGCTGTTTTCATGTGAAGTGCATATTTCATATGACTTGGTGAGGACTTATTTTTTATTGAAATAAATTTGACACAATATTATATAAGTTTCAGGTATATAACATACTGATTTGATACATTTTTATATTGCAGTGTGACTGCAATATAAAATTGTTAGTTTTATATTGCAGTCACTAATAACCAACAATTGTTAGTACTACCTGACACCTCTATTATATCATGTCATCATCATTTCTTTTTTTGGTGAGAATAATTAAGATCTATTCTCTTAGCATGTTTGATGTTTAAAATACAATATTGTGACCTATAATCACTCTTCTGTGCATCAGATATCCAGGAATTATTTATCTACTAGTTGCAAGTCTGCACCGATAAACAGCAGCTCTCCTATACCCCACCCCCAGCCTTTAGCAAACACCATTTTCCTCTGTTTTTATGAGTTGTGCTTTTTTTAGATTTTACATGTAAATGATTTTTTTGAAGCCACATTTGAGTTTAGATTGTTCTTTATAAAATGACATTTCTGCATAATTGTTTTTTTAAAAGGAAAATTACATATAACTAATGTAACTTTCCTCAAATGTCTTAATTTTATTTTTATGACAGAATCAATTCAAGCTTGAGTATCAGCATGTTGTGAACTACTATTTTAATTGCCAACAATGAAATGAAATGCAATTCAATTAAATGTAATTAAATTAAACATACCTATTATTGTTCTGAATATAAAACAACAGAAAGCAAATGCATTTATTCCAAAGAGAAAAGTAAATAAAATACTTTACAAACTCTTTAAACTAGTTTTGTATAAAAGGACAAATTTAGGCTACTTTGCTTAATACAGTGAAATTCTAGTTTAATCTTATCCATACCTATCCAGCTATTATTTACAGAGTCCAATGAAGGTTATTAATTATTAGGTAGGTTAATAAATCCTGGTCTTTAAACATCTGGCATTTAAATTACAAAATAAAATGGCATGTTGTGGTTAATCAAAATGAATTGATGTTGGAGAAAGCATGCCTATCTGTAACAATTTCTTGACAAATGTAAACCTGAAAATAACTAAGACTAATACATTTTAAACTGCAGCATTATTTTCAGGGGTATAACCATTTTCCTTCATCTCTAAAATATCACAGATCCTACAAGTTAAATTAGACAGTGGTTAGATTTGTATAACATTATACATTTTAGAATATATCAAAATGTTTTGGTTATAAATTTTATTCATTTAGAAAATCCAACAGGAAGTTAGAGAATGTTTCCCATTCCCCACATTCAGCAATTCCAACATTTAATTCACATTGTGCCTTTCAAATGAAAATGCATGCACTTGTGCACACATACGCTTACACAAACTAATTTAGCAGTAGCAGAATTTCTACCTAATAGTTGTTGATAACTTTCCTTTAGGCTTGGACATTTCTCACAAATTTATTCATCCCTGATTTGTGTCCATTCAGTATTCCTTAAGATTGCCAGTTGTTCTCCTAAAGTAATATAGATGATGATAGATAGATAGATAGATAGATAGATATAGATATAGATATAGATATATAGATCAGCAGTTCAAAATGATGGCCATTTATTTTCAATTTTTTCAAATAATCACTGTCAGTCATTTTGGACTGCTATGACAAATTATCATAAACTGGGTGGCTTCACAAACAACAGAAATTTATTTCTCAGCATTCTGGGGGCTAGAGGTGCAATAAGCATCCCCTTCCTGGTTCATAGACAAGACTTCTTCCTTGTGTTCTTACGCTGCAGAAGGGGACGGGAGAGCTCTAGATCTCTTTTATAAGGGCATAAACCCCATTCATGGGGGCTGTGCCATCATGACCTAATCACTTCTCAAAGGCCCCACCTCCAAATACTATCACATTGGAGATTAGGGTTCAACATATGAATTTGGGGAGAGGGGTACACACATTTAGTCTATAACAACCACTCTGTTGATAATAAGAAACACATATTGAATATTTACTATATCCGAGAACTTCTCAGATAGCTTTACATTTAAACCTTAAAATAACCCTTTGCAGAAGGTTACTGTTATCCCCATTTATAGGACATGGGACTTACAGCAGTTAGTGAACTTGTCCAAGGCTACAAAACCTTTAAATGTTTGAGCTGGTATTCAAAACCAGCACTCTTACCCTCCTAACTATATACTGCTTTTCCAGCCAACGTTGCTTAGCTTGTAAGATGGGCACAAAAATATTGGAGAGAACGAAATTTAAAAATAAAAAATATGGATGTCAATATTATTTCTTTGAACATCATAGCCATCTTGATTTTATTTTACTATCTTGAATCAATTAGAAATCACAAGCATAATTAACTTTTAAATAATATATTCGATATAATTTAAATTCCCATGGTGTTTTACTCTCCTTTATAAAGAAATCTACAAAAGTTCACCTGAAGGGTATATTCTGACAGGTGAGTGTTAAAAGGTAATATGAAGCTAGACAGTTTCTATAGCAAGATATTCCACCTATAGATATGTTCCAAGAAAATAATTGTATTAAGACAGCATATTGAGATCTTAGGGCAGGCTGTGAGGATATTTAAATGTAACAAGCACATACCATGCAATGTACAAATATAAACCTCATTTGCATTTTTCACACTGAAAGAGCTCTTGGGGAGAAATATATAGAAAGTATTAAATTGTGCAAAAGAATATGTCTTATAAAAATGCCATTCACTCAACAGAAGGATCTCAGTTTTAAGATGACATCGTTCCTCCAAAAGTATATTAAACCTCCTCCCACAGTTATTATGTTGGGATAGAGGCAAAGTTTTTACCAAGTCTTATTCGATCTTGCAGACTGATTCCAAAACCACTAAGCCATAAAAATAACAGAAGGAACAGGCTAATCCTTTTATTGCTTTTTTTTTTTTTAAAGATTTTATTTATTTATTTGAGAGAGAGAATGAGATAGAGAGCATGAGAAGGGGGAGGGTCAGAGGGAGACGCAGACTCCCTGTCGAGCAGGGAACCCGATGCGGGACTCAATCCCGGGACTCCAGGATCATGACCTGAGCCGAAGGCAGTCGCTCAACCAACTGAGCCACCCAGGCGCCCGCTTTTTTTTTTTTTTTTTAATGGCCAAAGAATTAGAGAAATTGGAGCAAGTCCTTATTTCTAGAATCTTACAACTGCCTTTTCTCTGAGGATATGATTGGCACAACCAGCAAAGACAGCAGTAAGTCATAGAATATGACTCAAGCTCACAGCTGCAGATGATTCTCAGGTAACGGCACTACTCCTTACATAATAAGAAAAAGAAGAAGAAGAAGAAGAAGAAGAAGAAGAAGAAGAAGAAGAAGAAG
>NW_023270807.1:59434700-59597423 GCF_011800145.1 Mirounga leonina | reverse complement strand
AGAAGAAGAAGAAGAAGAAGAAGAAGAAGAAGAAGAAGAAGAAGAAGGACAGCACTATTCCTAGTGATTGTTAGAAAGTAAGATAAAAGAAAGCAGGAGAGTAAAAACAATGCAAGTAACAGAAGCCAGAATTCAAATTGAATAAAATACCTGTATTTCATTAATCAGTGAACTAAATATAAGATATACTCATACCCAAGTCAAAAAAGGTTGCCTAGTACAATATGTCAAGGACATCTCAACCAACTTTGTAAAAAAAATTTAGTAATGCTGTTCTATTTGGTTATCATTTTATTTTAAAGAAACTTTAGGAAAGCAAAATATAGACTTCTAAAGACAAAAAATAAATATATATTAGTGTTAGCAAAACTTAGAGAAATTAGAAATAGCTTTATAGTTCATTGCTTTGTGATATTTATAGGCAAATTCTTAAGTTCCACTTGAAATGGTGTTAGGTAAAAAGAGGAATTTAGGGACTATATAGATGTAATTTCTTCTGGTTTAAAATTCTGTATATTGCATAAATAATTAAACAAGTGTCATCCCTTTGTAAGAAAAGTGTTGCAAACAACTGACTTGGTTTTTTCTTTCTTTTTTTTTACTAAAATATAGGATTTATGGGGCGCCTGGGTGGCTCAGTTGGTTAAGCGACTGCCTTCAGCTCAGGTCATGATCCCAGAGTCCTGGGATCGAGTCCCGCATCGGGCTCCCTGCTCTGCGGGGAGCCTGCTTCTCCCTCTCCCACTCCCCCTGCTTGTGTTCCCTCTCTCGCTGTGTCTCTCTCTGCCAAATAAATAAATAAAATCTTTTAAAAAATAAAATAAAATATAGGATTTATGACTGCTTTCCCATCAGCAAGTCCTTTTCCATTTTAATAGTTTGATTTCTACTCAGTTTATTAAGTTTGCTCTACATTTTCTAAAGAAGACAGAATACTGTAATGGATACTGTAATCAAGTAATGGAAAGAAATGGAGGGGTGCCTGGGTGGCTCAGTCGGTTAAGTGTCTGCCTTTGGCTCAGGTCATGATCCCAGGGTCCTGGGATCGAGCCCCTGCATCAGGGTCCCTCCTCAGTGGGGAATCTGCTTCTCCCTCTCCCTCTCCCTCTGCTCCTGATCTTTCTTTTGCTCTCTCAAATAAATAAATAAAATCTTAAAAAAAATAAAAAGGAAAGAAATGGAAAGAGAACAGACATCCAGTCGGGTAGAACTGGGTTTGAACTGTATTTCTTAAGGTATGACTATAGATAAAGTTCTAAACGACCCTGTGTCTCAAATCCCTAATTCTGTAAAATAGGAATAATAGTAGCTATATCGAAAAGTGTTTACAGGATTTGAAATTCTGTTTATAATGCATTAAATTATGATTGATGTTGTAAACCTGCACTCTTCAATATGGTAGACTCTAGCTGCAAGTGGCTATTAAAAGCACAATGTGGATGGACCTAGAGGGTAATATGCTAAGTGAAATAAGTCAGACTGGGAAGGACAAATACCAAATGATTCTGCCATAAGTAGAATCTTAAAAACAAACAAATGGATGAACAAAATGCAAAATCAGACCTATAAATACAGTGAACAAACTGATGTTTGCCAGAAGGGAGGGGACAGAACTTTTGGCAAAAGGGTGAAGGGGAATGGGAGATACAGGCTTCCAGTATAGAATGAATAAGTCACAAAAATAAAAGGTGCAGCATAAGGAATATAGTCAATGATGTTGGAATAGTGATGTAATGAGATAGATGGTAGCTACACTCGAGGTGAATATAGAATAATGTATAAACTTGCCAAATCACTAAGTTTTACACCTGAAACTGATGTAAAATTATGTGCCAACTATACTGAAGAAAAAAAAATGAAATATGGCTATTGCAACTGAGGTACTGAATTTCTAAATTTATTCAATCTATTAATATTAATTTAATTTATGTAGTGGATTAATATTAACTAACTCTATATTAGATTTTAATTAATATAAATTAATATGAATTGAATTAATATAATTTAAATTTAAAACTGATCATTATCATTTCAAAATGTAATCAATATAAAATTTTTGATGAAATGATTGATAGAATATCTGGCAGAAAATTTAATGATGATTGGAACAACTTGGATATGTGAATCTAAGTTTTCAATCATAAATTTTATGATATCTAAATAAAAATCAAGCAATGATGAAATGTATTGCCTGATTTGAGATTTACTGCAAGTGTATATATAATATATATTATATATGTATGTGTGTATATATATATAATACACACCATATTTCAAAAACTCGATACAAAAAATGACTGTAAAATATTCCTTTAATAAATTACTGCCATCATTGCAAATGGCAAGATTTCATATTTTTGATGGCTGAGTAGTATTCCATTGTATGCATATGTGTGCATATATATATATATATATATATATATCTCACATCTTCTTTATCCATTCATCTGTTGATGGACATCTGGGCTCTTTCCATAGTTTGGCTATTTTCAAGAGGTTTGTATTAGCATTTAATATAGTCAGCCTCTGGCCATCTTCAGAACTGCTGAGCCAAGGTAAATTATATTGGCTCTGTCCTGATTCTTCTCCTGGGTTTGCCGTGGGATACTCTTTGTCCCTTCCTTCATCCTTTAGGCTCCAGTGTCTCTTCATCAGGGAAGCATCCAGCACCTTTAATTTCCCAAGGGTGCTCCTCCACAGCATTTTGTATTTCCTCCATAGTTCTTATCCCAACTACATTCACTTATGATATTTCACTATTAATCTCCTTTCCCATCAAATAATGTGCTCTGTAAAGACAAGACAAG
This sequence comes from Mirounga leonina, assembly GCF_011800145.1. Lineage (NCBI taxonomy): Eukaryota > Metazoa > Chordata > Mammalia > Carnivora > Phocidae > Mirounga > Mirounga leonina. The sequence continues at coordinate 59,594,616 of NW_023270807.1, read as the reverse complement.
GATTATGTATATCTTTACTCATCAATGTTTCTGCAAAACAGAACACCTAGTAGATTTCAAGTATTTGTTAAAAGTGAGTAAATATGTTAATGCATAAATTATATAAATTAATATATGATGTAAATTTATAATTCTCACTCTCTAAGAAGTATGGGGAATTCTTGACCACATGTAATTAGACTTGTTTTTCTATTTCTGATGTCAGTTTTTTTTTTATTATGTCCGGTTAGCCAACATATAGTACATCATTAGTTTTTGATATGGTGTTCAATGATTCATTAGTTGCATATAATACTTAATGCTCATCACAACATGTGCCTCCTTAATTCCCATCACCCAGCTACCCCATCCCCACACCCCCCTCCCTTTCTGTAATCCTCAGTTTGTTTTCCGGAGTCCAGAGTCTCTCACGGTTTGTTTCCCTCTCTGATTTCTTCCCATTCAGTTTTCTCTCCCTTCCCCTGTGGTCCTCCATGCTATTCCTTATGTTTCACATATGAGTGAAACCATATGATAATTGCCTTTCTCTGCTTGACTTATTTCACTTAACATAATACCCTCCAGTTCCATCCATGTCTATGATGGCTGAGTAATAACCCATTGTAACTGTGGAAGGAGCCAAGGTGTACTTCAACAGATGAATGGATAAAGAAGATGTTATCCTGTCAGTTTTGATCATTCTGATTTCTGGATCCTGTTCTATTCTTGCTATATATAATATACACTATAAAACTTTTAATGTATAATATATTTATTCATTATAATACATAGTATATATAAATAACTTTATTTTTAGGGCAGTTTTAGATTCACAGCAATATTAAGAGGAAGGGACAGAGATTGCCTTTATACCCCCTGTGCCCATGCATGCACAGCCTCCCCCATTATCAACGTTCTCCAGTAGAGCAATACATTTGTTATAATTGATGAACCTATATTGTCACCTAAATCTATACTTTACATTAGGATTCACTCTTGGTATTGTTTATTCTGTGGATATATAAAGAAATATCTCCATCATAATAATACCATGCAGAGTATTTTGGTGCCCTAAAAATCCTCTGTATTCTGCTTATTCATCCCTCTCTCCCACCCCCTGGCAACCATTGATCTTTTTACTGTCTCCACAGTCTTGCCTTTTCCAGAACATCATATAGTTAGAATCATATAATATGGAGACTTTTCAGACTGTCTTCTTTCACTTAGTAACATACACTTAAAGCATATTGTCCCCATGTCTTTTTATGACTTGGTCGCTCACTTATTTCTTTAAAATTTTTTTATTTGAGTAGATTTGACACACAATGTTATATCAGTTTCAGATATACAACATAGTGGTTCAGCCACTCTGTGGGTTATGCTATGCTCATCACAAGTATTGTAGCTCCCATCTGTCACCATACAATGCTATTACAGTACCACTGACTATATTCCTTGTGCTGTACCTTTTATTCCTGTGACTTATTCATTCCATAACTGGAAGGCTTATCTCCCACTCCCATGAAATAGCTTATTTCTTTTTAGTGCTAAGTACTATCCCAGTATCTGTTTGTATCACAGTTTACTTATTCATTCACCTACTGAAGGACATCTTGATTGCTTCCAAATTTTGACAATTATGAAGAAAGCTGCTATGAACACCAGTGGGCCCATTTTTGTGTGGACATGTTTTAACTCCTATGAGTAAGGAGTGAGACTGTTGGATCATACAGTAAGAATACTGTAGGCCCCCCTTATCCAAAGTTACACTTTCTGCAGTTTCAGTCACTGTGGTCAGCCATGGTCCAGAAACAGATGATCCTCCTTCTGACATATTATCAGAAGGTCAGCTATAGCCTAACGTCACATCACAATGCCCATGTCGTTCATGTCACTTCATCTCATCATGCAGGCATTTTATCATCTGACACCACCACAAGAAGTGAGCACACTACAATATTTTTAGAAAGAGAGAAAACACCTTCACATAACTTTTTTTTTTAAAGATTTTATTTATTTATTTGAGAGAGAGAGAATGAGAGACAGAGCACGAGAGGGAAGAGGGCAGAGGGAGAAGCAGACTCCCTGCCGAGCAGGGAGCCCGATGCGGGACTTGATCCCGGGACTCCAGGATCATGACCTGAGCCGAAGGCAGTCGCTTAACCAACTGAGCCACCCAGGCGCCCCCACATAACTTTTATTACAGTATATCGTTATAATTGTTCTATTTTATTGTTAATTATTGTTGTTAATCTCTTATTGTACCTAACTTATAAATTAAACTTTATCATAGGTATGTATGTTTAGAAAAAAACATCGTATATGTAGGGTTCAGTATGATCTGTGGTTTCAGGCATCTGCTGGCGTTCTTACAATGTATCCCCCATGGATATCAGTGGATTGCTGTATGTTTACTTTGTAAAAAAACTCCCAAATTGGGGCGCCTGGGTGGCTCAGATGGTTAAGCCTCTGCCTTCGGCTCAGGTCATGGTCCCAGGGTCCTGGGATCGAGTCCCGCATCGGGCTCCCTGCTCCTTGGGAGCCTGCTTCTCCCTCTGCCTCTCTCTCTCTGTCTCTCATGAATAAATAAATAAAAACAAACAAACAAAAAAACCCTCCCAAATTGTCTTCCAAAGGTGGTTGTACCATTTTGTATTCAATTATCCTTGTCAGCATTTGGCTTTGACAGCATTTGGCCATCCTAATACGTGTGTAGCGATATTCCATTGTTTTAATTTTCATTTCCCTGATGATGCATAATGTAGAGCTTCTTTTCATATGCTTATTTGCCAACTGTCGATTTTCTTTGGTGAAGTGTCTGTTAAGGTTTTTTGGCCTATTTCCAAATCAGATTGTTTGTTTTCTTATTACTGAGTTTTAAGAATTCTTTGTATATTTTGGGTAACAGTTCTTATCAGATGTGTCTTTTGCAAATATTTTCTCCCAGTCTGTGGCTTGTCTTCTCATTCTCATGATAGTATCTTTAACAGAATAGAAGTTTTTAATTTTAATGAAGATCTGCTTTTGTGGATTGTGCCTTTGTCATCTCCATACCCAAAGTCATTTAGGTTTTTCTCCCCTGTTATCTTTTGGATTTTACATTTGGATCTGTGATCCATTTTGAGTTAATTTTTGTGAAGGGTGTAATGTCTATGTCTAGATTCTTTTTTTTTTTTTTTTTGCATGTGGATGTCTAGTTTTTCCAGCACAATTTGTTGAAAAGACTATCTTTGCTCTATTGTATTGCCTTTGCTACTTTGTCAAAGATCAGTTGAATATATTTATGTGGGTCTATTTCTGGGCTCTCTGTTCTGTTGCATTGATCTATTCATCTATTCTTCTGCCAATACTACCCTATCTTGATTATTGTTACTTTACAGTAAGCCTTGAAGTTGGGTAGTGTTAGTCCTTTAACTTTGTCCTTCTCCCACCATATTGTGTTGGTTAGCACATTTTGAATCAAGATTCATTACACATCTAAGAGAAACTTTAACTTTTGTCTACCAATAAATGTAGACTTGAACCTTAAGAAAACTTAATTTTACACCAGACGGAGGTGAAAAAGAATGTCAGCACTTTTTTATGTTACATAAAATGGCGCTTCTCTCTGTGTACAAGATGCCCCTACAATGTACCATCTGCTCTGTGAATTCTGTGCTCCTGGTCAGTTTCCTTTGTCTTTCTAGTCCTTTTACTTAAAAATATTTTGTTCCATACTGTGATAACTGCTTAAAGAGGATATCCACATTGAGTAGAATGTTACATTACCTATATACACCCAAGAAATGCCCTTCTTTATGAGAACAGATCAGTATCTAAGAAATTGGCATCCAGTGATGTGTCTAATTAACAGTTTATATTTTTTCCTAGCTTGTCTGAGTCTCCTTAATTTAGATGTTTAGCTCATTCATTTTTATTCTCTCTTTTAAAAAAAAAATAGCCCTAAAGGCTATTAAATGTCCTTTTGTTTACCAAGTTTTATTATTTAGTATTTTTTATTGAAGTAAATTGACATTCAACATTTTATTAGTTTCAGGTATACAACTTCATGTTTCAGATATTTCTATTTACTGCAAAATGATCACCATAGTAAGTCTAGTTAATTTTCATCCCCATACATAGTTAGAAAATTGCCTTTTTTTTTTTTTTTGTGATGAGGCCTCCTAAGATCTACTATCTTAGCAACTTCCAAATATGCAATATGGTATTATTTACTATAGTTGCCATGCTTTACATAATCTCTGTATTCCAGTTATTTATTTTATAACTGGAAGTTTGCATCTTTGACCCCCTTTACTCATTTTGCCCACTCCCCACTCCCCACCTCTGGCAACCACCAATCTGTTCTCTGTATCTCATTTAAGTAAGATCATATACTTGTCTTTCTCTGTCTGATTTATTTCACTTAGCATAATGCCCTCAAGGCCCATCCATGTTATTGCAAATAGTAAGATTTCATTATTTTTTATGGATGAATACATTCCATTGTGTGTATATGTATATCTATATAGATACATATATGTCTATATACCAACAGATACCATCTTCTTTATCCATTCATCCATCAATGGATATTTAGGTTGTTTTGATATCTTGGCTATTATAAATAATGTGCAATGGGTGCATATATCTTTTCAAATTAATGTTTTCATTTTCTTCAGATAAATACCCAGAAGTGCAGTTGCTAAATCATACAGTATTTTTATTTTTAATTTTTTAAGGAACCTGCATACTGTTTTCCACAGTAACTGTACCAATTTACATTCCCACCAACAGTGCACAAGCATTCCCTTTCTCTGCATCCTCTCCAACACTTACTTTTTGTCTTTTTGATAATAGTCATTCTGACAGGTATGAGGTGATATTGTGGTTTTGATTTATATTTCTCTGATAACTAGTGATGCTGAGCATCTTTTCATGTGCTTGTTGGCCATCTGTATGTCTTCTTTGGGAAAATGTCTGTTCAGATTCTCTGCCCATCTTTTAATTGAATTGCTTGATTTTTTGCTATTGAGTTGTTATTTAGTATTCTTTATTATTTAACTGCATTAACTATTAAGTTATGTTTTAGGTATATAAAAGATAAAAAAATTTAATAGCCTTGAATTGAATTGAATCTTTTAGCAATATGTACACATATGCACACACACAGACACATATTTCTATATTTAATTAAGTTTTGTCTTAAAGTTTATTTGGTTGAATATAAATAGTTATACCACCATCTTTTGATTAGTATTTGCCCAGCACATATATTTTTCATATATTCACTTTGAAGTTTATGTCCTTGTATTTTAGCTGTTTTTCATTTCATTTTATTTTTTGTTTAAATTTAATTTAGGTAACATATATTGTATTGTATATTGTATTATTGCTGTCTTTCATTTTAAAAACATGTGGCTACAGTCTTTTCTTTTACTGTTAACAATCTTTATCTTTTAACTGACAATGTAGTCCATTTCTATTTTAGTAATGAATGAGAAACTTAGATTCATTTCTGACACCACGTTTTGAACTTGATTTTTATACATTTTCTTTGAAGTTATTCCCATTTCTTGCTCACTTTATGCACCCCTTTCTTAGCTACTCTTATTCAGTTATTTATATCCCAAATTGATTATTTCTCCCAATTTGTTTGGAAATTAACATTCTGTTTCAATTATTTTAAATTTATGAATTTTCACATTCATATATAACTAAGTTAAAAACAATATTTTCCACCTTCTTTGGGAATTTGAGGTAAAGTATTACTTTAAAACACTTAATTTTTTACTTATATATCATGTTTTATATTATCATTGTCCAATACTTTGACCTTATCTTAAATTTTTATAGACAAAAGTCTAATTTGAAAGCTGTGGTCCAGGATGCCTGGGTGCCTCAGTCAATTGAGCATCTGATGTGGTTTCAGCTCAGGTCATGATCTCGGGGTCATGAGATCAAGTCCCGCATTGGCTTTGAACTCAGCAGGAGTTTGCTTGAGATTCCCTCTCTCTCCCTTCCCTTCTGTCCCCCAACTCTGCTCGCTCTCTCTCTCTCAAATAAATAAGTCATTCTTAAAAAAAAAAAATGCTGTGGTCTGGTAATTCAGGTAAGTCAATTGTTTAACCTCAAGTGTAATGCTTTCTAAATTTTTTGAGAGCCAGAGTGCCTCTCTGTCAGCATACCCTTTCTTCTTGAAATAAGCTTTTAAATATTTCATTAATGAGAACTTATTAATTAAGACAAATGATTTCCTTTTTTTTTTAAAGATTTTATTTATTTACTCGAGAGAGAGAAAGTGTACAAGAGCCGGGGCGGGGGGAGCAGAGGGAGAGGGAGAGGGACTATTAGACTCTGCACTGAGCATGGAGCCTGAGGTGGGGCTCTACCCCAGGACCTGAGATCAGGCCCTGAGCCAAAACCAAGAGTCCGATGCTTAACTGACTGAACCATCCAGATGCTCCAAAACATGATTTCTTTACCTAGAAATGTCTTCTGTTATTCTTGCTATTGAGAAATGTTTGTTAAATATAGAATTCTAGGTTGATAACATATTTTTTTCTAACACTTTACATATTATTTCATTAACTTCCAGTTTCATTGTTGATTTTGAGGAGAATTTTGCCAATTTAGTGTTATTTCTTTATGAGAACCTTTCTTTTCTCTCTCTGATTGCCCTGATTTCTCTCCCTGATTGCCTCTGTATTTGGTATTCTCAAGTTTCAATAGGACTGACAATGTATGAATTCTCTTTTATATGTTCTCCTGGAGATTCATTTTGCCTCCCTAATCTAAGATTTTATATCTTTTAGCAGCACTACTAAGCATTATATCTTTGAATATATTGTTTCTATCATAATTTTAAAAAATATTTTATCCAGCTGGAATCTCAATTATGCTTATATTGGACCTTTATACTCTTTCAATTTTAAAATTTACTATCTCTTTGACTCTGTGTTACAGGTAACTTCACAACTATTCTCCAATTCACTATGTCTGCTAGCAGCAGTGCTTTTATTCCATCTATTTAGTTTCAGAATTCTCTACTATATTTTCTTTCTCTAGGAGTTTTATTTGTTTTTCAGAAATATCAATATTGAGGTCTCTCATTCCTTTATGAGATTTTCAATTCTTTTATTTTTTCAAAGCATTAAAAGTTTTATTTCTCAAACACACTAAACATCTTTATAATTTCCAGTCATCTACATTAGTGGAATGTTTGATTCTATAATTATTCTTTCTGTTGAATTTATTCAGACTCATTCATTTAACCATCCTGGTGGTGGGTCTATAGAGGTATGTCATTTTTGTTTTAATTTCCATTTTTGCTATGCTTTTTGCAACTTAAAATTATTCTACTCATATACTCAACATTTAAAAATACCCACACGTCAAGTTTTTGTTCCCTTTTTATAAATAATGTCTCATTTTCTCATATGTTTAGCAATTTTTGATTATGAGATAACAAAAATATTTAGAGGACTAAGTTAAGAGTTTCTTCATCTAACTCTGAGAAACAAACAGGGTTTTAGAGGGGAGGGGGGAGGGGGGATTGGTTAGCCCGGTGACGGATATTAAGGAGGGCATGTACTGCATGGAGCACTGGGTGTTATATGAAAACAATGGATCGTGGATCACCAGATCGAAAACTAATGATGTGTTGTATGGTGACTAACATAACATAATAAAATTTAAAAAAAAGATGATATGTCATGTCTCACAGTTATTTTTTGATATTAACAACCTGAGATCATTTAAAACTTTCAGCTGTGGGTGCCTGGGTGGCTCAGTCAGTTAAGCATCTGTCTTCAATGCAGGTCATGATCCCAGGCTCCTGGGATTGAGCCCATCGTATTCCCCCACTCAGAGGGGAGTCTGCTTCTCCCTCTTCCTCTGCCCCTCCACCCCATGCTCATGCTTGCTCTCTCTCCCTCTCAAATAAATAAATAAAATCTTTAAAAGAAAATTCAGCTGTATATTTTGTTTTTGTTGTTTTAAGCTTGAATCCCACCCACAAATGTTTATGTATGTAGGTTTGCATTTAGGAATTCTTTGTGAAGAACTTAACTTTTTTCATTCTTTTCACAACACAACAAAGTTAAAGATGGACATGTACCACTTCTGCCTCCATCCTTGGATAAGGTTTTAGTTTTTTTGTTTTGTTTAGTTTTTTGTTTTTTGTTTTTCCCCGGGTTTACTCTTTGGTGAGAAAACAACTTTGAAGAAAAGGCAGGTGTCCTGGCTCTAAGTTGGGTATCCAGTCCTACTTTCAACCTTGCATTGGTTCTTGAATTTTACCAATAACTTAAGGAAGCCTGGAAGCTAAAGGAGCTGAACGAAATTTTATGCCATTTTTAAGTAAAAGTTACTAATTCCAAATCTGCTTACTTCTTTCCTCCTGTTCTTAATATCTGCTGTCCATAGTCGCCTCCTCTGCCTCAGGTCTGAACAATTAAAATAAGACTCAATGTGTATAGTAATAAAAAATATGTAATTCTATAGAGAGCCCTTATTCAGAAATTTAATCGATAATTACTCATTGCTTGGCCAGTTGAAAAGATGTGGTTTCATTTTTTTACTGATGTCTAGGAAACCATCAATAGATTTCATGGATATGTCTTTCCACAGCTTTCATTAACATTCTTATACTTGATTATATCAATTGCCTGAAGTCATACTATTTACATGAAATGGCTAGTAGACCCAACAACATTGCCAAATTATAATTTTTCTCTTCTGTGAAGAAGTGGCTTAAGTTTTAGAGAGGGGAGTTAGCAAAATTTGTTTAAAGTTTCCTTAAGAATAATTTAGGATAGTAATAAATTATGGATAAATTTAACCATTTGGCAACTAAGGCTGCATAGCAGCTTCTCTTTTAGGATTAGAAAAAAAATATCATTGTTTATCAGGGTATTGGATTAATAAATTGAACAGGAGTTTGAGGACTTGATGGAATTTAATTATCTTGCTGCCCTGGATTCTCACACAAATTAGTGGGAATCTCGCACAAAGTGAGTTTACAGAGATTACAGGAGATTATGCAAAATCATTCTCAAGTTTATGTTAATTTAGTGGAATGGAGTGATTATTTCCCTTTTTTTTAAGATTTTTTAAATTTTATTATGTTATGTTAATCACCATACATTGCATCATTAGTTTTTGATGTAGTGTTCCATGATTCATTGTTTGCATATAACACCCAGTGCTCCATGCAGTACGTGCCCTCTTTGATACCCATCATCAGGCTAGCCCATCCCCCCACCCCTCTCCCCTCTAGAACCCTCAGTTTGTTTCTCAGAGTCCATAGTCTCTCATGGTTCGTCTCCCCCACCGATTTACCCCCCTTCATTTCTCCTTTCCTACTATCTTCTTTTTTTTTTTTTTTAAACATATAACGTATGATTTGTTTCAGAGGTACAGGTCTGTGATTCAATAGTCTTACACAATTCTCCTTTGGTTTTAATCTTTCATTTTGCTCTGTTTTGTTTTTATGCATGCCTATGGGCCAAAGTTGAATTCAGGAAAGCTAAGTGTTTACATAGTGTTTACCTGCTATTTATAGTATAATCTACATTATACCTCTGTTTCTTTTTATGGTTCTTTCTCCAAAAATATGTTCATTAAATGGTATACATAAGGCATGAATCCTTCATCTTGGTGTCCTACTGCTTTCTCTTTATACTCAGTCCCTCAAGTACAGTACCAATTATCATGTCTAGAATCTAGGTATACTAATATACTAAATAAATGTAGTAATATACTAAACACCTGTTTGTGTTTAACAAACTCTTTCATGCAGTCTCATTCTATGTACTTACAGACATGCTTCCAGGTAATATTCTACCTGTGCCTGAACATCAACTGATTTTACTCCCAGGTCCATACTCTTACTAAATTTATGATTTCTCCAGATTGTCTCAGCAATTTTTTCTTCTATAGTCTTAGACTCAATAATTTTTAGTGGGTTTTTGTTTTTGGTCATCTTTCTCTGCCTACTTGAAGACTTTTAATTTAGTTTTTGAAAATTTCTATATACCATCTCTTTATCTAGGTTTTCTCCATAAACAATACCAGAGTTTCTTCATCATTTATTTGAATTATTTCAACACCATCTAACTGCCTTTTGTTATGTTAAAAAAAAGATGATTTAAAATTCTTTAGAAGTTTAAATTACAAGTTCTGCCACTTCTCGCATATTTTCCTACATTAATTAGTCTTTCTGATCTCTTCAAAAAATATACTTCACTATTACTGTTTTTCAGCTAAATTCACATTTAACTGTCATTGTTTCATAGTAACTGCGCATAGTTATTTTACAATTTATTATAACCATCATTGTTTAAACTCTTTTTTTGCAACATACAAACACATGCTAAAAATACCTTATATTTAAAACATTAAATTATTCCACATACAAGTTAAAACCGCCTCTTTTATATGACATAACTTATTTTCATAAAAATAATTTTTCCTTGTCCATCTTCACAAAAGCTTTAAACCTATCTCTGTTCTTGTGTTCATTCTCTTTTATAATGGTCAGCTGTTTATGTGTCTGCATTGCACAAGACTGTTACTGCCTCAAGGACAGAGACCATGACTTACTCATCTTTATTTCCCTTTCATCTAATACAGTGCCCAGTAGATAGTACTTGTTTGGTAATTGCTTGTGAATTGAATTGAAATCGGTTTACAAGTGTTTCTCAAAATTAAAAAGCCAATAACACATGGCTCTCAAATGATTCTAGTAACTGGAACTGAATATGTTACATCTTCTTTCATAGATTATCATCTATTGTAACATAAATATTGACTTTTGAAGTATTTTTTTTAAAGATTTTATTTATTTATTTGACAGAGAGAGAGATAGCGAGAGCAGGAACACAATCAGGGGGAGTGGGAGAGGGGGAAGCAGGTTTCCTGCCGAGCAGGGAGCCTGATGCAGGGATCGATCCCAGGACCCTGGGTTCATGACCTGAGCCGAAGGCAGATGCTTAACGACTGAGCCACCCAGGTGCCCTGACTTTTGAAGTATTTTAACAGGTGTTTGAATAGTATATGCTATTGCAATTTTAATTCATTATAAGCAGACATATTTTGCATAACTTTTGCATAAACAAAAATATAGGAGCCATTAAAATTACTATTTATTACCACATTATATTATTTTAAGTATTAGGCACAATGTTGGATTAAATTTCTCATTGTTTTTGATGAAAGGAATATAAGTTCTCTTTACTCTGAGATTTTCTTAAGAAATACTATCCCTAACTTTAAATAAATAAAATATCCCCTAATATTTTTTCTTATTAACTTCTACAACTCAAGGAGAGAGGTTAAGAGAGGGGACAAGCACTCAACTAAAGTAATCCATTAATTAATAAGAACAAGTTTATGCCTGATAATTCAGATTTTAACAAATTCATATAATTAATAAAGTAATTTTTAAAATTGTTTCTGAAGATGGATAAAGGACTGCATTATTGATGATAGGCATTTTGCAATTTAAATAAGATTTATTTATTTATTTATTTATTTATTTATTTTAAAGATTTTATTTATTTGACAGAGAGAGAGACAGCAAGAGAGGGAACACACGCAGTGGGAGTGGGAGAGGGAGAAGCAGGCTTCCTGCAGAGCAGGGAGCCCGATGCGGGGCTCGATCCTAAGACCCTGGGATCATGACCTGAGCAGAAGGTAAACGCTTAACCGACTGAGCCACCCAGGCGCCCCTAAATAAGTTTTAATGAAGCATACACTTTCTTTTTAAATGAAGTAAAATACAAACAAGGGTTTGGTCATATATTAAGTGTACCTGATTAAAGGTATTAGTTGAAGATATTGGATACATTATTGAAATTTCTTTCTCTCCTCATTCTGTTTCTTTCACTCTGTTTCTCTCTCTCTCATTCTTTAATAAAGTCTTAAAGTATAACAGATATTTCACAGAATACTTTGCTTTCTTCATTTTCCCTGTGACAGTAGGGAAGAGCCATTTCTTTTCTCTTGTTTCTATAAATGATGAGAAGTTGCTTATTAAAATATAGTTCAATTGATTAAAGATTATACTCTACTGGCAGTCACTGCTTCCAAGGATGTGCCTATCCTTAAATCTGTTATTCAGTTTCCCTCTCTTGTTTCATGTGGCAGCATATGCATCTTTCAACAGATGTAAAAGTAGAGTAATTGACTGGAACAGAGATACACTAGGCTTAGGAATGTCAAATTGCCCAGTTTGGGAAAGAGAGTAGGTACAATTTGTATTAGTCTACAAAATGATCCCCCTGAAGTTTGAAACCTGTAATCTGCATACCCAGCAGATGTTATGGACCTCGCTGGGCTATACCATGGCTTTTTCTAGCTAAATTCAGATGAGTGAGGACTTTAAATTATTATTTGCACACAGAGCTACTATGTTTAGAGTTAGACTTATAAAGTAAAAGAAAGTTATACTTTCTGTGTTTATTGGTCATATTTGTATTTTCTGTCTTAAAATATGTAATAGCTGTTTTAAGATCAAACAATACATTCCATCAGCAGTCCAGCTAATGAATGTGTTACCTGAGTTTTCTTTACAATGGATCCATCTATTTACTTGTATATTGCATGCTATTTTCCAGACAATTTCTATTACCCTTGATCTTACATTTACTTTGCAATATCCATGCCAGTGAGTGGATTGTTGTTTGCCTTCCTGAGCATTTGAGGATTAAACAATAAAAGCAGGTCTCAGAATTCGTTTGGTGTGCACAAAATTTGACTGGTGTACCCAAGAAAAGGTAGGGTAGGCAGTTACTCTTCCTCCCAAGTTCCAAGATGATTTCTGTAACCAAGGAAAGAAGGGATCCTATTTGGTCCATTAATATCATTTCAGATATCTACCACTCGCAGTAATGATGGGCTTTCAGTAAAGATGAGGAGAACAGGGTAATCTTTAGACTTCCTGAATATCACATGTGACCATGGGTCAGAAGGGAGGGAACTGGTTTCTGTTTCTAACAGTGAGGTCAAAGCAGAACTGGCCATTGCATAGGAAGTAAACACTCTGAAATTAGGAGAGATAATGCATCCTGATAATCTGGAGAGTAAGTTTCGAGTGCTACATTTTGGGATGATAATCACTTGTACACCAGACTGTGAAGCAGGAAAACATTACATACTGTATCTATTAAAATGTTAACCCTTCTGGTTACTTCTTTACTCTGCTGTGTACCAGTAAGAAGCTGAAACTTCTTGGGGCTCCTGGGTGGCTCAGTCGGTTGAGCACCTGACTCTTGATTGTGGCTAAGGTCATGATCTTAGGGTCCTGATATTAGGGTCGTGAGTGCATTGGCCCATGCTTAGCACAGAGTCTGCTTGAGATTCTCTCCTTCTCTCTCTGCCCCTCTCATGGCTCATGCACTCTCTCTCTCTTTCTCTCTAAAATAAATAAATAAAATCTTAAAAAAAAAAAAAGGAAGCTGAAACTTCTTTTATCACATGAGAAAGTAGAGACCAGAAAAGTGAAGTAGATTAAAAAAGATCACATAAAAATTTGAGGTACTTCAAAATCAGGCCTTGAATTTCAGACTCTTGGCTACTAATCCTTTGTTCAATGTGTAAAAATTATAGTGACCTCTAAGAGTTACATAGAGGTTGATGGAAAGTCCTGGTTGGGGGGAAGTTTACATAGGAAAGGTAGGGCCTGCAAAATCTTACATTTTTGATCCTGATGTCACTGGAAAAATTAGCACAGAATATATATAATAAAAATCAGCTTGCTAAATTGTACATGGAAAATTAAATTCCCTAGAGGTCCTGAACAGACGGGATATTCTCAGTGTGACTTTCTGCTGAGTTCTGTTGCATGTCGTGAAACAGTTGCCGATTTTTTTCAGCCTCCCCAGGTGCACGCAATGCCATTGGCTCTTCCAAGACATAAATGCACCATCCTTAATTCTGGAGATTCCTCTGATGTGTTTTTCACTTTTTGGTTTACTTTGAAATTTACTAAATATTTCTAATAGTGGATAAAAAGGAATAAATAGATTTTTTTTTTGGTTTCAAGTTTTTATTTAAATGCGTTAGTTAACATACAGTGTAGTATTAATTTCAAGTGCAGAATTTTGTGATTCAGGAATCATTTTATTAATAACCTGACACTTCTTTTTTCCATGTGTGCTGTGAAATATTTCTTGACTCTTCTTGATGTATTTGACTCAGTATCAAGATTCTTCTCACCTGGCTTAGAGATTCTCAGTTGCATTATGTACTTAGACATAGGAAGAGAGAATTTGCTCTGCATTTGTAAATTAAAAGGTCCCAGATATCAGAAAAATATATGTATATACACATATATAGTTTTCGACATAAATCAATAAGTGGACAAATGGCACTCTTGCTATTTGGGATATGATGCTTAACACTGTCATAGCGTGATCTAAAACTTAAACACCCACCCTCAGGGGTTCACTAATCAAGTCATCTCGATATCTCTAGCCCTGTATTTTTAAAACAAAAGGCTATTGTACTCAAATGTTAAACAAGTTTTGAATGGTGCTACTACTGATATTATAGACTGATACTGGTTACAAGTATGGGGAGGATTTCAAGGGTAAGGGTACTTAGTTGTGAAAAAAAAAAAAAAACTAACTTGTCAAACCCTGCCTTTCAGATCTCATGAATGCAACAGATTATTGCAAAATAAACTATGGATGCATAATTTTATTATTTTATTACTTCTATTAGTGTTACCAAGGTTTAACACAATATTGCAAAGACATGTATAGCAGCTGTAAAACAATTTTCTATGTTAAATAATTAACATTACTCTTAAAATTTGAATATAGGTAAGTTTAGAAATAACACATGGAAAGTATGGTACTTATTCATCACATTAGCAAGTAGAAGGACATTGAATATTAGAATTGTGGATATTTTCATAGAAAATATTTTAATAACTTTCAAATATTTGCATAAAATTTATTCTTATTTAACTAGTTGAGATTTACAATTCAAATATTCACTAACAATAATTTGCTCTTTGCCTTTGAGTTTTATTGGATAGCATCAGATATTTAAAATATTTGAACTTTCTGCCATTTGTATTAATTTACATTTAATTAAATTTATTTACATTTTGGAAGTTTTAGTGCAATTATTTTTGTTTTTGTTTTTAGACCAGCACTATTCAGTAATATAGCCACTAGCCATATTCTTAGACTTAAAAATTGAAGCATGATATTTTCTTTCCACTAAACATAGCTTTATTATTTTGGTGAAATTACATTTTGCTTTAAACATTGTATTGCATAATGTATTACTGTTGTGTTGTAACACACGTGTCAAGAGTATGTGTAATTTCTAGAACTATACATAAACACTAATCTAGTCAGCATCAACAGATTAATTCAATTTAAATAATTTATTCTATACACCAACGTAACATTCTAATGTTTTTGAATATGTTATGTAACATGGGTTACAAAGATACTAAGTAAATCATATTTGACCACTAAATTTAAAAATATATTAATAATAATATAATTAAATTTTTCTAATTAAAAAAGTATGGAGAATTTTTAAATTGAAAATTGGGTGACATTGTATTGGTAGTACTATAACTAGAACATTAAGGAAAAAAACAGGTAAGGGCAATAAAAATAAATGACAAAAGTGGCAGAGATTACAATTCCATACCACTCTTGACAGCACATTATTTTTTTATTTAAAAAAAAATTATTTACAGAGAGAGAGTAAGCAGCAGGATGGGCAGAGGGAGAGGAAGAGAGAGAGAATCTCAAGCAGACTTCCTGCTGAGCACAGAACCCAACACAGGGCTGGACCCCAGAACCCTAAGATCATGACCTGAGCCGAAATCAAGAGTCAGAGGCTCAACCGACTGAGCCACCCAGGCACCCCCTGACAGCACTTTATAACATAACACACCCCATCAATAGTTGTATATATGGTTACAAATGGAAGTTGTGGATAGAGCTGAGAAATTCAAACTAAGAACAGTCCATCCTAAATGCATACTCTGTTGAAATATCTATCATTTCTTCTAATGGTTTAGAATCTTAATAGAAAAAGTATTCATTTTAGTTTCATTTTTATTCATAGCTTTGTTCATTTACAGTTACTCTATTAAGCATCTAATAATATGTTTTGAAATATTTTCTATTGTTTAAAATATGTATATATTCTGAAATATACTTTTATAATCCTCTGGGTTTGGTCAATTTGAAAAACATATGGAGAGTCAAATCTCAATATTTGTTAATGTCTTTTCCTTGACTTCTGGATATTTTCTTTTTTGGGGGGGGGGCTAGTATTTTCTAATTTCTTTAACTTACTTCTAAGTTCCAAAGGACAAAATTCATAATTTTTAAAGAAAATTGTCATTCAGTGTTAATGTGATATAAAGCAATGCACACTTGATAGGAATGGAATTTACAATCATACATAGAGGTTTCTAGCACAATGCAATGTTTCTTGTCCTGAAAAGAGACAACTAAGTCTTTTTTTCAATCTATCATGGTATGTATTCATCGTTAGCTCAAAGGCCATTACAGAATAAATTGCCTACATATTTAAGCAATTGAATAATATAATTTGAAATTGTGTAAGTTGATAATAAAGATCCCGTAAGTATGTTTCTTGTGAAATTACAAGAAATAACTAAAATATATGAGACAAGAATTTTGAAGAAGGCCATAAAGGATAGATGGCATATAGGACTGAACTATTAATGTGATGTAATTTTCCTGTTTATAAATGTTTTATGATAAACGTTCTATATACATAGAATTCAGTGCATTATTAATGTCAACATGTAGAATTGTTGCCTATTCTCACAGATATTTTCTACAGTGCATATAGATTTAAAATATGAATCTTAAATTATGATTTTTTTATTATTGTGTTTTGCAACCAGTTCTATATTTGTAAGACATTTTCTGAGTCATATTCAATATGTATTGAAAATAATTTGTTTAAAGATACCAAGCATCTTCTTTTTATTATAGAATTAATAATTGTAGAATTTGGCATTTTATTTTGCATTTAATTTAGGATTGTTTTGATTATATTGATTAATTTTTCAAATATAGGAAATACTATAATTATGTATGGTATTAATCTTAGGAAATCCTTTGAGTTTCTGTTTCCTGTGAATAATGTTGATTATTATTATTGACTAAAATAATATCACAAATTAGTTATATATGTATAGTAAGAAATGCTTCTCATATATATTATACAATAATATTTTAATAGTTTTCTAAATAATTACAAGATTTCTAACTAATATAGATTAGCTACACACACGTGATATAGAGAAGAAAACCAGTGTACCATAAATCCTTAATCAAATATGAATTATTACTTGAAAATAATAATTATATTATCTTCAACTTTATGCATTAGATCAATTATAATCCCTAAGGAGCTTCACAATTATTATTCTTCAGATTGGTTTTTGTACTATGTGAGAAGTACCTACTCACAGCCCTGTAGTTTACCATGAGGGAAAAGTGCTCATTTTGTGCTTTCTGAAAATGCAAACTAAATTATGCTAAAGAAGATATAAAATTGTGTCATCTACATGTAAATTGGTTTTGGAGCCTGAGGGAGGGATGAGTTTTGTATATATTATGTTAAGATTCTATCATAGTATCTACTGGATTAGACTTTATTAAGTACAATAAAAACAACATTTTTTTCTAGAAACTAAATTGAACTGAAGTAGATAATTAATTACTGAAAATCTTTAATTCCTTCACAATGCAGCTATGAAAGTAGTAAAAGTGTAATGTTTTTTGAACATTAAAGTATATACCTTTCTTACCTAATGAAGCTTTTAACCCACTAGCTACTACATGAATGAAGGTTTTAAAATTCAATTATACCTTAAAATACTTTCCAACCTGAAACAGCTCATGAAACAAGATTATTTTTACTGTTCTTTTGTCTAACCAGAAAGAGCTTTGCTATTGACTCTTTGAAAAGGTCTCAATTTTAGAAGTCGTTTGAATTCTTTTATTTATTTTTTATTTTTTTTAAAAGATTTTATTTATTTATTTGACAGAGAGAGACACAGCGAGAGAGGGAATACAAGCAGGGGGAGTGGGAGAGGGAGAAGTAGACTCCCCGCTGAGCAGAGAGCCCGATGTGGGGCTCGATCCCAGGACCCTGGGATCATGACCTGAGCCGAAGGCAGACGCTTAATGACTGAGCCACCCAGGCACCCCTCAAGTCAGTGTTTTACTTGGTAAACATGTCTGAGACCATGCATCCCTGGCTGCTAAGCACCATGGCGGACAGGGCTAGAAAGGTAACAGCTTTATTTTGAGCAGGGGGCAAAGACAAGGCAGCACAGAAGTCGTTAGAATTCTAACTAAAAACTTCTGCAAATAGGAGTAACCCACAAATTTCCTTGAAATTGAAAGGAAAGTATATTTGCTTATATTTGTCTGAAGCATATTTTAGCTAAACCACTTCAAATATACTATTGTTGAAACGTGAAGATAATACAGTCTACAAATATTTGTCATTGCACTGGGATTTGAGGGTGGAAAGATCTATATTTTAGAATATTAACAACCTAAATATAATTTTTAAAATCAGTTTGTTTTATTTTTAATCCTTTATTAATAGTGATGAGGCTATCACATGGTGATAAAAAAATATAGACCTACCCAGTTAGAATGTTTGCTAAAAAGTGCTTATTTGTTGGGAGCCTGACTGGCTCAGTCAGTTAAGGATCTGCCCTTCAGCTCAGGTCATGATCCTGGAGTCCTGGAATTGAATCCGCATCAGGCTCCCTGCTCATCAGGGAGTCTGCTCCTCCCTCTGCCCTTCATCCCGCTCATGCTCTTGCTCTCTCCCTCTCTCTCAAAAAAAAATAAATAAAATCTTTTAAAAAAAATGCTTATTTGTGACTGTAGAGGTAATTAACAATTTAAGTGTAAACTATTAAAAACTTGGTGATTATTTAGTCTAACATTTCTTATTCATAAATTAGTTAGGAAACTAAGGCTAAGATCTGTTAAAAAATGTACACAGGGTTACATAACAAGTTAGTGACAGGGCTGGGGTTACAACTTTGAACTTTTAATAACACAATAAATCATACCTTGCTGCTGAAATAACCACGGTCCACCAAAATTTCTGCCCTCCTTCCATAGTATCTAGATGCTATGAAGAAATAGCTACTTACTCCCTAGTCACTATAACATCCAGATTTGGCTATTTGATTCTAACAATGGAGTTCAAGTGAAAATAACCTGTATTATTTCCTGATTAAAGCTTTTAAAAACTTGGTGTATCTTTAATTCTTCCATTGAACCAGCTGGACACAGACAACAATGAACCCCCTAATAGATGACAATGCCACAAAATCAAAGATTAGTTTTCTGAATCACTACTGGGAGGAAAACTGCCTTCTAACTTGTAGCTTCAACCTTGTTATCTTGAGTGAGAAACTTTTATTGTTAAGCCACTGAAATCTTGGGGCTAATTTGAAAATGCAGCTTGGTAAACTAATACAATATCTTTTCTTATGAAATTAGATGTTTAAATAGAATCAACTCTACTAGCTTTAATTATTTTAACTTATTCATATATGTTTTGCTTATAAAAAAAGGAATAGAACGTAGGTGAATTTTTTTTTTTAAGATTTTTTTATTTATTATTTATTTGACAGAGAGAGAGATAGCGAGAGCAGGAACAGAAGCAGGGGGAGTGGGAGAGGGAGAAGCAGGCTTCCCGTGGAGCAGGGAGCCCGATGTGGGACTCGATCCCAGGACCCTGGGACCATGACCTGAGCCGAAGGCAGACGCTTAATGACTGAGCCACCCAGGCGCCCCGTAGGTGAATTTTTAACTAATCTTTTTCCTGAATTATCTTTGTATCATGCCTTAAATTTTATAAACTAATAAAAACCTACAAAATCATTGTCTAATAAATCTTAACTATAGAGAACAAACTGATGGTTACCAGAAGGAAGAGGAGTATGGGTAAAATAGATGATGGGGATTAAAGAGTGCACTTTTGATGAGCGCTGGGTGATGTACGGAATTGTTGAATCACTAAATTCTATACCTGAAACTAATATAACACCATATGTTAACTAACTGGAATTTAATAAAAACTTGGAAGAAAAAATATGCATTAAAAATTGAAAAAAATGGTATTTCTGTTGTGATTATTTTGTTAATAAATATTTTTGTTTTTAAAGTTGTGGTTTTTATTGATATTGATAAATATTTGTATACCATTTGGGGCTTATTGTTCTGTGTTCAGACTTTTGATTATCACAGATATATGGTAAAATTTTCATAACATATTACATTTAAGTAAGAGATGACAAGTTTATTTTATAAAATGTAGTTATAAATAGATATATTATCTCCTTTAAATCTGTCAAACTTAGAAGTTTTGACATTAAAATATTAAAAGTAAATATTGATATTTATGCCTATTCTCTAACAATTGTTTCCAGTTACCATACTGAGATAAGAAAGGATTTGACTGTCAAATCAAACTAAGATGAATCTGCAGTCTCACAGAGTGTGAGGCTTTAATAATATTTGCAAATATACAAGCAAACAAGAATCAGAGGTAAGGCAGAAAAAGATCTGGGACACTGAGGACAGCTCCCAGGGCTTTCTGTCCCATATCAGACATGGGCTCTGGCCCAGATAAATCCTGGATGTTTCCAATGGAGTTTCTTTTTTTGGATCACCTTACATAGCAGATATTTTTTTTAACATATAATGTATTATTTGTTTCAGGGATACAGGTCTGTGATTCATCAGTCTTACACAATTCACAGTGCTCACCATAGTATATACCCTCCCCAATGTCCATCACCCAGCCACCCCATCCCTCCCACGCCCCTCCACTCCAGCAAACCTCAGTTTGTTTCCTGAGATTAAGAGTCTCCTATGGTTTGTCTCCCTCTCTGGTTTTGTCTTGTTTCATTTTTCCCTCTCTTCCCCTATGATCCTCTGTCTTGTTTCTCAAATTCCTCATATCAGTGAGATCCTAGGATACTTGTCTTTCTCTGATTGACTTATTTTGCTTAGCATAATACCCTCTAGTTCCATCCACGTTGTTGCAAATGGCAAGAGTTCATTTTTGATCACTGCATAATATTCCATTGTATATATATATCCCACATCTTCTTTATCCATTCATCTGTTGATGGACATCTTGGCTCTTTCCATAGTTTTGCTATTGTGGACATTGCTGCTATGAACATTGGGATGCATGTGCCCTCTCAGATCATTACATTTGTATCTTTGGGGTAAATACCCAGCAGTGCAATTTCTGGGTCATGGGGTAGCTCTATTTTCAACTTTCTGAGGAACCTCCATACTGTTTTCTGGAGTGGCTGCAACAGCTTGCATTCCCACCAACATTGGAGGAGGGGTCCCCTTTCTCCACATCCTTGCCAACATCTGTCAGTTCCTGACTTGTTAATTTTAGCCATTCTGACTGGTGTGAGGTGGTATCACATTGAGGTTTTGATTTGTATTTCCCTGATGCCGAGTGATTGTTGAGCACTTTTTCATGTGTCTGTTGGCCATTTGGATATCTTCTTTGCAGAAATGTCTGTTCGTGTCTTCTGCCCATTTCTTGATTGGATTCTTTGTTTTTTGGGTGTTGAGTTTGATAAGTTCTTTTTTTTTTTTTTATTCATGAGAGACAGAGCGAGAGAGAAAGGCAGAGGGAGAAGCAGGCTCCCAAGGAGCAGGGAGCCCGATGCAGGACTCGATCCCAGGACCCTGAGATAATGACCTGAGCCGAAGGCAGACGCTTAACCATCTGAGCCACCCAGGCGCCCTTGATAAGTTCTTTATAGATTTTGGATACTAGCCCTTTATTTGATATGTCATTGCAAATATGTTCTCCCATTCTGTCGGCTGTCTTTTGGTTTTGTTGACTGTTTCCTGTGCTGTACAAAAGCTTTTTATCTTGATGAAGTCCCAATAGTTTATTTTGCCTTGCTTCCCTTGCCTTTGGCGATGTTTCTAGGAAGAAGTTGCTGCGGCTGAGGTCAAAGAGGTTGCTGCCTGTGTTCTCCTCAAGGATTTTGATGGATTCCTGTTTCACATTTAAGTCTTTCATCTATTTTGAGTCTATTTTTGTGTGTGGTGTAAGGAAATGGGCCAGTTTCATTCTTCTGCATGTGCTGTCCAATTTTCCCAACACCATTTGTTGAAGAGACTTTTTTCCATTGGACATTCTTTCCTGCTTTGTCGAAGATTAGTTGACCATAGAGTTGAGGGTCCATTGCTGGGCTCTCTATTCTGTTCCATTGATCTATGTGTCTGTTTTTGTGCCAGTCCCATACTGCCTTGATGATTACAGTTTTGTAATAGAGTCTGAAGTCCGGAATTGTGATGCCACCGGCTTTGCTTTTCTTTTTCAACATTCCTCTGGCTATTTGAGATCTTTTCTGGTTCCATACAAATTTTAGAATTATTTGTCGCTTTTCTTTGAAAAAAGTTGATGGTATTTTGATAGGGATTGCATTAAATGTGTAGATTGCTCTAGGTAGCATAGACATTTTCACAACATTTGTTCTTCCAATCCATGAGCATGGAACATTTTTCCATTTATTTGTGTCTTCCTCAATTTCTTTCATGAGTATTGTCTAGTTTTCTGAGTACAGATTTTTTGCCTCTTTGGCTAGATGTATTCCTAGGTATCTTATGGTTTTGGGTGCAATCATAGCAGATATTTTTTAGTTTAAGAAAAATAACTCTTTCACACCCGAGATCCTCACCTAGTTTATATGATATTGTCTGGAAAGCAGTGCACATAAATCAACAGATCCTAATTTTTTTTACCGTAAGTGATCCTAAATAAGGGGTATCCTATAAGAATATTCTATAGGTAAGAATTAACCTCCTGAAAGACATAACCAACCTACTTACCAGATGGTGTAGTTATTACTATGTTAGGGAGACTATTCCTGCTTACCTGCTTTTTTCCCCCCACCCCACTTCCAGGAATTTCTAGGAAAAATATGAAGAAATGGATCACAGGCCAACTATTTTAACTTATCCCACTGTCTTCAATATCATCTTACTACATGTTAGGTATCTTTTTTATACTTTCCTTGCCACATTTTCTCCAATATCTCATATAAAATAATAAATCAACAAATACCCACAATGACCATGATTTGAACTTTCCAAAAGGAAGTATACATTTCATCTACAAATAATGTTGGTTGTGATCATAACTCCTCACATATTTCTTGATATTCTTTTTTTCAGCTTGCTTACGATTTTCTTCTATCAGCCAGAATTATTTGGAAGTTTTACTGTGTGTTAATGATGATATTCAAGTATATATAATTTTTTTTCAAGTATATATAATTTTAAGAACTAATTTACTTATTGGTTTCCATGAGTTTATGTCAGTTGCAGTCTTTATTCAGTTTCCCAAAACTATTTTCTCATCTTGGGAATAGTCATTTATGTAAATCTTGTTTTTATTTAATTTTATCAGTAAATGTGTACAGCCTTTGCTACACTTTGTTATGCTCTATCAGAGGTATTAACGTAGTAACTGGCATTTAAACTATGGATCAGTTTAAATCACAGTACCATTCTTTCTTTTTCACCCCAGCAAGAAAAAAATGTTTTCCCTTGTACCATGCATTACTGATGTTCTGTGTGCATAGTAGGGGTTATTATTTAGTTTAGTAAATTCTGGATTCTCTTTGGTTTGTATATGTAATCATATCCAGATATTCTACAAGTTTTTTAACACTTTTTGGGAATTGTTCCTTTCTCTCTCCAATCCCAATCAGTTGCCACAGAGTGAGAATAAATTCCTATTTTACCCATGGTACCTGAGCCATTAGAGAACATTGAAAAGGACCATATTATTCAGTTACACCCTACCACAGGGGTAGTTGATACAACCTGTTTATCTGGCTTGATTCTCTAGCATACTCAGCCACTGACCTCTAAAACAGATTCCTTAGTGATTAGATATCCAGTAGTCTCCTGAGAAAGGTTAAAAGCCAGCTAAAAGCATCACTGAAGGGAATGGTGTGACATTACAGTTATTATTCAGTGGGTCATTTAATTGGATCATTGGTATATCTCCAGTTGTACCACTATCCTAGAATTGAATTTCATCAGGTATCCATATTTGGTTAACAATAATGATTATTTGGTCATGATGATGAGCCTCCAGAAAAGTTATTTCCACCTGATACAATATCATAAATCTAGGTTTTAATGTCCCCAAAGGACATTTGGCATGGTAGAAATAGTGCTGATTAAGCCAACACATATTTGACACTGAATTTTGATGAAATTCATTAAAGTTCTATCTTGAGAAACCATTCTGTATTCAAAAACATCATGAGTCCCATGATGGCCAATTGGACATATTCAAAGCCAAATACAGCTCTTTTTTTGGTAAACTATATATTTTCCATAAATATCCTTTGCTTACACCTGGAGTGGAGTTGTCTATAATTCTATGCCACCAAACACACTTAAATTCATCTAACTTGATGCTGTTTTCAGTCTACATTGTTCTTAAATGAACTCTGTCCACATCCACAGTTTACACGTTTTCCTGAAATGTTTTTCATATTTTACCAGTGAAATGGATGCCATTGTCTTCTCTCTTTTTTTCTTAGTTAGCTGGGCTACAGGCTAATCAATTTATCTATGTTCTCAAAGAACCAGCTTTTGGTTCCATTGACTTTATTGTTTTTCTGTTTTCAATTTTATTTATGTCTGCTCTAATTTTTGTTATTATTTTTATTCTTGCTTAAGATTTAAATTATTATCTATCTAGTTACTAAAGGTAAAGCTTAGGTTTTTAATTTTGGATTATTATTCTTTTATATGTATTTGAGGCTATATATTTTGTCCTTTGTACACTGTTTCCCTTGTCTCCCAGACATTTCATAAGTTGTATTTTAATTTTCATTTAGATCAAAATATTTTCTCTTGGAACTTCTTCTCTGACCTATATGTTATTTAGACTCACGTTGTTTAATCTCCAAATATTTGGGTATTTTCTAGCTATCTTTTTATTATCGATTTTTGGTTTAATTTCATTGTGGCTTGCAAACATATTTTATGTTTCCTATTCTTATAATTTGTAAAAGTTTGTTTAATGGCCCAGATGTGGCCTATCTTGATGAATGTTCCATGTGAGCTTGAGAAGAACGTGCATTCTGCTCTTGTTGGAAGGAGTATTGCATGCATATTAATTAGATGAAGTTAATTGACAGGATTGTTATGTCATTTTGGTGAATTGACTCTTTTCTCATTATTTAGCACCCTTCTCTATCCAAGATAATTATCCTTGTTCTGAAGTATGCTTTGTTTGAAATTAATGTAGGCACTCCAGATTTGTTTTGATTAGTGTTAACATGCTTAGTGTTTTGATTAGTGTTAACATGCTATATTTCCCCCTTTCTTTATTTTTAACCTCTCTTAGATTTCTTGTAGACAACTGTTATGGGTTGAATGTTTGTGTCTCCCCTCTCCTCCCTACTCCCCAGATTCATATGCTGAACCTTACTCCCCAGTGTCAGAGTATCAAGCGGTGCAACCTTTGAGAGGTAATTAGTATTAAATAAGGTCACAAGGGTGGAGTACTCATGAATGGGATTAGTGCCCTTATAAGAGAGTTTTCTTCCCCTCTCTGCTGACTGCCACGTGAGGATACAAAAAGCTGGCAATCTGCAGTCCCAACTTGGAGCCTCACCAGAACTCAGTCATGCTGGCACCTTGATCTCCAACTTTCAGCCCCTAGAATTATGAGAAATGTATTTCTGTTGTTTATGAACCAACCTATTTATGGTATTTTGTTATACAGCTGCTTGAGGTGACAAAGACAACATATAGTTGAGTCTTTTTACATACATTAGGGCAATTACTTTGCTTTATATGGTATATTTAGACCACATTAGAAATCTTATTAATATAGTTTGTTTATATCTACATGTTTATAACTGTAATTTGTTGCATTTGTTTTTTATTTTTGTTTTCTCCTTTTTTTTCTGGCTTTCTTGGCTTTAATTGATCATTTTATATGATTTAATTTTATCACCTCTCTTAGCATATTAATTATACTTTTAAAAAATGAGACATTGACTTAGAGGTGAAATATATATTTTTAACTAATCTAGTTCCACCTTTAAATAACACTGTAACTTGTAACAGAGTGCTTCTAATTCTTCCTTCCTTTCCCTAAGGACAGTGCTGTTATTCATTTTACTTATTTATAGCCTATAACCACTCAATACTTGATTGCTATTATTCCTTTAAACAAGCATTTTTTAGGCTAATTAGGATAAGAAAAATAAAATATTTCATTTTACACTTACTTATTCCTTTTTTGTTATTCTTCCTTTGTTTATGCAGATCAAATTTCTGACTTACTATCTTAACATTTCTTCTTGCATGACAAGTTCATTAACTGCAAATTCTTTCAGTTTTTGTTTGTCTAAGAAAGTCTTTATTTATCCTTCACTGTTGAAGGATGATTTCAATGTATATAGATTTCTAGGTTGGTGGTTTTTTTCTTTCAACATTTCAAATACTTCAGTCTGCTCTCTACAGTTTCTGATGCAAAGTCCGATGTAATTATTTTACTTGTTTTTCTATAGGTAATTTTTCCCCCTTTGGCTTCTTTCAACATTTTCTCTTTGTGTTTTTTTTTTTTTCCCCGCAATTTATATGTGATATGATTAGGCAAGTTTGTATGTAAGTATGTACATATATTTGTATTTCCTTGTATCCATTCTATGTGACTTTATAGAGCTTCCTGGATCTGTGGTTTGGTGTCTGTCATTAATTTTAGAATGAATTTTTGGTATTATTTCTTCAAATGATTACTTCTAATGTTCTCCATTCTTTTTTCTCCACTTTCTGGTATTTCAGTCATGCATCCATTACATGTTTTGCCATTGCCCCACAGTTCTTTAAGGTTCAGTTCTTTTTTTCTTTACATTTAAATTTAAGATGTTTCATTGACCTATTTTTAACCACACTAATTCATTCCTTTGCTGTGCCCTGTCCACTGACAAGTCCATCAAAATAATCATTTCTATTATAGTTTTTTTAAGATTTCTATTATTTTTTAAAATTTTTTTGGAGTTTTTAATCTCTGTGCTTAAACTTCTCACCTGTTCTTGCATAATGTCTACTTTTATTCTTTAGAGCCCTTAATATATTAATTGCAGTTATTTTAAGTTCTTCATCTGATATTTCCAAAATAAGAGTATAACCTGAATCTGGCTCTGTTTCCTTTGTCTCTTCAGACTGTATTTTTCATTTTAGCATGCCTTGTGATTTTTTGGGTGAAAGTCAAATATGATGCATCAGGGAACAGAAACTAAAGTAAATAGGTTTTAGTGTGAGGTTTTATGTTAACCCGGTTAGGATCTGGACAGAGCTAAACATTTGCTATAGTTATAAATGCCAGAGGATTCAGGGCTCTTTAGTATTCTTGTTTTGTCTCCACTGTTGTTTTTAGACTTCCTTTAGAACTTCTCCTTAGCAGAGCACCTGGGTGTCTTAGTTGATTATGTGTCCAACTCTTGATTTCAGCTCAGGGCATGATCTCAGGGTCCTGAGATTGAGCCCCACTCAGGGCTCCATACTGGACAGAGAGTCTGCTTGAGATTCTCTCTTTTCCCCTCTGCCCTTCCCCCTGCTCTCTCTCAAAAATAAACTAATTAATTAATTAAAAAAAAAGGATATTCTCCTTAGATACAGTTTGACCTTGCTGTTCTTTCAGCTATAATTCAAAGTTATTTTGCTAGAGGACTGTTGGTTGGGCAGTAAGGTATGGGTGATAAGTATTCTGTAATCTTATAAGTAAACCTCCATCTGTGTGCCTGGGTTGTGACCTTCAAAAGTGTTTGTTAGCTTTTTTCTTACCTTTTGGTGGGACAACAAGGTCATAGGGATTGGAATGGAACAAGTGTCTCCTTACCAAGTGGTAAAGTCTTTTCCCTTTGGCAGGAGGCCTTTGCTATGGAGAATACTCACAGCATATTTCACAATGGTTATTCTTCCCCTTTCTCTGTTAGCACCATGAGATAATTTTTCTTCACTCTTCATCATGACAACCTGGTGGGGTTTCTAGAGTTAAAACCCATTAAAGTATGTGAGCCTCCCTAAAACTACAGCTCCCAGAACTTTCTCACTGTCAAGCTAGTTCACACATAGACTGCTAATTCATCAAATTTACCATGTAAATGTTTCTGCCAGTTTATGGCTGTAGTGGCTTTCTTCAGGTAAGCCAATCTTGGCCACAACTCTTGGATTTGCCTGTCTCTCTGGATTTCAGAGTAGTGTTTTGCCTTGTGACCTCAGTTCTCTGATGGGTCCAAGAGAATCATTGATTTCAACTTGTTCAGCTTTTCCTTGATATAAGGATAGGAATCATGACATCTGCGTTCTTTACATATGACAGCTTAAACTGGAAGTCTTTATATCCAGTTTTTAGTACATACTCATTCAACCAACTAGTCCATATTTTACCACTTGTTTTAAGTATAAAAACTGTTTCAGTTACCCACTCCAATTTTCAGTGAGGAAACTGCTCTGAGATTGATAAACAGTATTTGTCCATTAAATATTATTTCCTTACTCATGTCTGTACAATGGTATCAATGAAATGCATACCTTGGTTAGGAGAAATATATGCAAATGGATCGAATGAATAAAAAATTTTCTGTTTCAAACCTTTAAACTTATCTTCTAAAGTTCTTATTTTATAAGGCAAGCAAATCTTAGAGTAGATTAATGACAGTCCAAGTTAGCATTCACTTATAGGGCTACTGGTAGATGCCCTGTGTAATCCACTTACCGGCTATGTGGCAACACTTATATATGGTAATTTTAGCAGTAGCCATTTTTGAGCAAGTCATTACCTTTTGACATTGGGTGGGGGTTTGTTGCTGTTGTTGTTGTATTGTCAATTTTATCTAGTGCAAGGGAGATATGTAGTCTTTCATTTCACTGTACATAACATAATCACCTGTATGCTTGTTCATTTCATGAATTCCAGGAGATAATTCTAAAGATTTGATTTAGGCCTTTGCCTTTGCATTCCTATTTCCTTCTGAGACTGCAGCTGTTTTTGTTTGTTCATTTGTTCATTGTTTAGTGGACTCATTCATTCTTACCCTGAATTCCCATAGAGATTGCCTGTGTAAAAATGTAAATAATCTCTAAATAAGCTTCTAGAAATAGTAAATATATTTGCCTAGGATTAAAACAAAACAAAGAAATACAAACAAACCCCCCAAAACAAAAACAGCCCTGTATTCTAGTAGGAGAATTTGTTCCTCTTACAAGTATAGATTATTAATGCTGAAGCAACTTTGCATGTAAACTAGGTTGAACAAATAATTGAATAAATTTAGATAATAAGATTCTGATTTCTTACTGAGAAGTTATAAACAAGCAAGGAATCTGTCTCATATTAACCCTGTTGCCTCTAATTAAAGGCAGAAATAGTATGAACTCAGGTTCATTTTAATATATATACAAATCAATTGATATAGAATACATATGGATATATGTGTATTCATGATTTAGTATACACACAAGTATTTCCTTGTGCAAGTTGCTGACATGGCTCAGAAGCAATGACAACCCAGTAGAAACAAGCACACCCAGCATTCAGATCTTGGTTTCCAAATACCGCTTTCTACTAAAAGTATCAGAGCTCCTAGGAGAAATGGTTGATTTTAGTGCTAGGGAAGAGATTATACAAGCAGGCCTGCGGCATCTTGTAGTCCCAGAATGTAAGGGAGTTTAACAACAACAACAACAAATTAAATTAAATTAAATTAAAATAAAGGCATTTCAAAGTCGACACTAAAGCCAATCTAAAAGTACTTCCAATGGTAAAAACAGGCACAATTTGAGAAGCAAAATGAATAATAGTAGTGTTGGATTTTAACCCAAAGAATACGATAAATATCTGAGTCTATGATGATAGAAATAAATGATTGGGAAAAATGAATGCAGGAGAAAAGACAAATGTTCTTTCATGAAAAATTCCAAATAACAAATGTATATGGTTACTCGTCCAGAATTATTTACTCCTCCAGGATGCTTCCTCTTTCCTTGACTATATGCTGGACTTTTTGACTTTCTTTCAAAGAATAGGTAGGTTCTTGATGTAATGTATTGTGATTAACATAGCATAACATAATAAAATAAAATTAAAAAAACGAAAAACAAAACAAACAAACAAAAGAAATGATAGCTAAATGCAATGTATTCTGGATGACAGATGTTAATAATGGGGAAACTGGTGCAGGTTTATGGGAACTACCTGTGATATTTTTGCAAATTCCTTGTAAACCTAAAACTGTTTTTAAAAATAAAATTTATTATTTTTCCTTCTTAACTGAAAAGGCGACTTTAAATGTCCCCTTTATCATTGCATATTTATTTTTTTAAATTTTTTAATTCTTATGTTAATCCCCATACATTACATCATTAGTTTTAGATGTAGTGTTCCATGATTCATTGTTCGTGCATAACACCCAGTGCTCCATGCAGAATGTGCCCTCCTCAATACCCATCACCAGGCTAACCCATCCTCCCACCCCCCTCCCCTCTAGAACCCT
This sequence comes from Mirounga leonina, assembly GCF_011800145.1. NCBI lineage: Eukaryota > Metazoa > Chordata > Mammalia > Carnivora > Phocidae > Mirounga > Mirounga leonina. The sequence continues at coordinate 59,564,030 of NW_023270807.1, read as the reverse complement.
CAGTTTGTTTTTCAGAGTCCATCTCCTCTCATGGTTCGTCTACCCCTCTGATTTCCCCCCCTTCATTCTTCCTGAGATTCAACAGTCTTGCACAATTCACAGCGCTTACCAGAGCACATACCCTCCCCAGTGTCTATCACCCAGTCACCCCATCCCTCCCACCCCACCCCCCACTCCAGCAACCCTCATAATATTATAGGAGGTGGATAGGTAGATAATGAAATATTTTTTAACTGTTGCAGCTTTGTGCGGTTATCCTCAGGAACGATATGTCAATCCATCTCTAAAGAATCACTAATAAAATCTCTATAAAAAAATAATAATAAAATTTATTAGAAATAAAAAAATAAAAGAATAGGTAGGTTCTGGCAAACTTTTTCTTTAAAGAGCAGATTGTAAATATTTTAGGCTTTGTAGGCCATAGATCTCTATAGGAACTATTATGTTATTGTAAAAACATGTGAAAGCAGCCATAATTCATAATACATAAACAAATGGGTGTGACAATATTCCAATAAAACTTTATTTACAAAAACAGATGAAAGGCCTGATTTGACCAGTAGGCTACAGTTGTCCAACCTTTGGAATAAAGCATGGAAGAGGAAAAATAGTAACTTTGTAGTGGAGAAGCCTGTCCAACACTACCTTAACCAAGTAATGAAAATTCACACCAACACTGATAAGGCATCTAGATGTTATGTACTCCCTGAAAGAAGATGAGAAGGGCACTTCACTTTTGTAGTGTTCATTCCCCAAACATACAGCTCCAGTCTAATAATGATAAAATATTAGACATATTCAAATTGAGGCACATTCTATAAAATACCTTTTACTGTTCAAAACCATCAAGGTCATAAATAGCAAAGACCTAGAAACACACCTTTTAAAGTTCCCTGTCAACATAGCTTTTTATATTCCAACTTGAATAAATTTATATCTAATTATGAGGATTTACAATTTATAATTGAAATTTATAATTGAAAACTGCTTGAATAGCTATTGGATCTTTAAAAAGATTTTTAAAAGATAGAATGAGATCTATTTTCCCAATGCTTGGAGTGGGGGAAATCCAAGGCTTTTGCAATGATGTGGGTCAAATGGCTTTAGATTAGTGTGCCAAACTTCTTGTGATTACATTTTGGACACTCTAAATGGCTCCAAGTTGAAACTTGAAAATGTTATGGTGCTATAGTCTTTTTGTGTCCATTCAAAACTCATATGTTGAAACTTGACCCCCAAGGTAGTGGTATTAGAAAGTGAGACCTTTGAGTGGTGATCAGGTCATGAGGGCAGATCCCTCATGAATGTGATTGTGCCCTTATAAAAGTTGCCAAAGAAAACTCTCTTGCCTCTTCTACCATGTGAGGACACAGCAAAAGAAGTTTACATTTATAAATCTGTAAGTGGACTCTCACCAGACACTAAATCTGCTGGCACCTTGATCTTAGACATCTCAGCCTCCATAACTCTGAGAAATATATTTCTGTTGTTTATAAGCTACCCATTCTCTGGTATTTTGTTATAGCAGCCTGAATGGACTAAGACACATGATGGTGGACAAAAGTCATTGGTACTGTATGATTTGAAAATTGACTGTAAAGAATCGTCTCAGTTGTAGAATGATTATCTGGATGTATGATTGAAAAGACTGGTGTGTGCAAATGGGAGGCTCCACATTTTCCATTGAACGCCAACTAAGTGCTTTTTTCCCAGTTTTACATGGATGTGCTAAAGAAAGCCTTTTGGAATTTTCCAGGTCTTATGCTATAGTAAACATTAAGAAATATAAAATTTTAGGATAACAACAAAAGATCACTGCTCTGATTGAGGAAATGGTGGAAATAGAGGCATTGATTTCCATTAACTCCCTTTTTAATATCCCCGCTAGGCTGATGCTCTATTCATATTATTCATAGAGACTCACAAAAAAACATCAGAGATTAAACAATCTGGTTTCCCACATCACCTCAACCAAATCTGATATGGTTAATACCACACAGAAATTGCAACAAGCCAAACATGATTGATAGAACTTAATGCACTGGTCTAATGCTTAATTTTCAATTTCTACCCTGGAGTACAGTCAGATAAAATTTGTGTTTTAAGGAACAGTGTTCAAAATTTAAGGTTTTTCCAAAGGGATATTAAATTTGTCTGCATACTGTCTGAACCTAGTGCAGTGGGACTTGGACATCATGACTTTCCAAAGTAAGTTTATATACTACACTGATGATATCATAATTCCTTAGAGGAAGAATCACAGGATTTAAGAATTTAGTCGCCCATAACACAATTAGAGAGTGGCTCACTCACCCAGCTAAATTCAAGGTCCAAGCCAGTCTGTGAAGTGTTTGTCAACTGCATTGGCAGGCATAACTTGGAATATCCTGTGTACTACTGTAAGAAATAATTATTTCTTATTGATAGTGCCACTGAAAAGAAGAGACTGATGAAACTGTTTGGATTTGGACAAAATCACATTGCTCACTTGAGAATACTGTGGACCTCTATTCACAAAGTCAGCAGAAAGAGCTGTGAATTTGAATGGGACTTTGGACAGAAATAGCCATTAAATTCTTCGTAAAGGTTTGTGGCCCAAGAATTCCCATTGGGATCTATGACCTGACTTTTCAGATGATAATGTATAAATAGTACAGGCCAGCCAACCAAACCAACAACAACAGTAACAACAAAACAACAGTGGTTGGCGATACATAGGTAATAAAAATAAAAAATGGGAAGAAATTATGGTGAAACTGAAAAGTTTCACACTGCGAGTTATCAGCCACAGGTAGGTAGACATATCCTCATGTCAAATCTATAAATTGTGAATGTGGAAGGAATAGCCACAAGGAATGCTATTTATAAATTACATAGGCCTGAGCAGAGTGGTCTGAAGAGTGGTATGGTGGCCACTTAACATTAATGACCTACTTTGAAGTTTCTGAGGAGCCACTTGTAAGAAGCCTCGTGACACACCCAGACTGAGTTATACTTGAGGCTAGAATATCCCCAACTGACAGTTAGATGGAGTACACAGTAGTGTACTTGTGCACATGGTATGCTCAAAGTAGCTTTGTGTACACATGATATACTCAACCTGTGCTGAAGCCCAGGTTATACAATGTCAACAGTATATGTAGTTGATTAACACAGGTCTCATTGTGTCGAAAGTTTAGACCTAGTCTCAGATTATATGTCAAACAAAAATTACATTCCTTTTTTTCAAAGATTTATCTATTTATTAGAGAGAGAGAGAGCATGCATGTACAAGTGGGGAGAGGAGCAGAGGGAGTGAATCTTCAAGCAGACTCGCTGCCGGGAGGGGAGCCCCATGTGGGTCTCGATCTCATGACCCATGAGATCATGAGATCATGACTGAGCTGAAAACACGAGGCAGATTCTCAACCAACTGAGGCACACAGGTGCCCCCCCGCAAATTATATTCTTGAAGACAAGTTATCATAATTAGATTTGCTTGACTGAATAGGGACACTCCCTGGTGTGGAAGTAATTTTTATATTAAGGAACAAATATTTATGCAGTGCTTTCTATGTGCCTGACACTGCACCAGTAATTGGAGTAACAAAGCCATTGTGGCAAAAGCTGTAATGCTCCTCCCGTATCCCATGGTGATCACCAAGCATTCATTAGCTCTTTTCTAAGACATTGGCCACAGTTGGCAGTCACTATGGGAGATTAATGAAATACAAGAGGACTGAATGTATCCCCAACCTGACAGAGCACCACAGCTGTCAACAATTCCTGAAGAGGGCTGTAGGCTCACCCAGGAGGAACTATTGGATATTTTGATCACTCTAGTATTTAATGTAGTTACTGAGTGGATTTACAGTTGTAGTAGGAATGCTCTGTCTTTATCTCTGGGGATGCATGATATCTGGTTTTTGACACTTGGCCAAGATAAGAGCAGAAGGATGTATGATGTGCTGTTTAAAGTCTGATACCCCTGCTGATCCCCAAGGTTAGCTTCTTTACTGATGGTTTACCTCTGGGCTAGTTGGTTTGAAAACCTTGTCTTGGCTACTTGAGGGCCATTGAGATCTTTTTCTGACTGCTCGCTCCAAGTCAAGATTCCTGCCACAGACCATGGCAGTTCAAACCAGAGACAGTGTGGTCCAGGTGCACAAAATGTGTATGTGCATGGAGCTGTGCTGTGAGGTATTTCTCAGATCTGTGATGTTTGCTCGACTCTCTCCACTGCACTGTATCCTTTACCTTTAAATGAAGGCCTTATGTGAATGTACTCTGCAGGGTCTGGTGGAGCCTTTGAAATATCCAAACTTGGAAAACAATATAAATGCTCCTATAGATCAGTGTTAGAAACCCAAACTATCAGAGTACATTTATGGGAAGGATGTCACTGGACAGCGTGGCCTCATTCTTGTTCTCTACTGACATGGACACCATGGATAAAATGGGAACATGTCCTATCCCCTTGGGATAAAAAAAATATATTTTTAATACAGGCTCTTCCTATGGGGATACAGAGAATATTACATAATGATACTGAGAAGCTGATGTCACTAAAAATCTGTGTATGATACCTGGGGTACAATTAGGTCCATAAATTAAATAGGACACAGAATTTAATAAATCATGTTCTCTACTTACCTCTACTGTCACTGAGGATGGGTGGTAAGTAAAGATATTTCTGTTGGAAGGAATGAAATTGATCCTATAATTTAATTCATAGATGTTGAGTTAAACATTACTTTAATTGACGGGGCTATCTGATGTAACAAAGAGTATAGATTTATTAATAGAATTAAGTAAAAATAAAATATATGCAGCTAGTGATTCCCAGGATTAGAAAAGACTTCAGGGAGCCAACTTGAAGCCTGCAGCTGATTTGTCAACTATGAAAAATAATAGGTCAGGAAAAAAATGAAATGTTAACATGTCAACAACCATAACAAGATCATTGTCTAAACATGTTACTAGTAGTTAAAAGCAGAAAACTCCAGGTGTCTCTATCTGTACAATATATGTAGCATGATATATCTGGTCTGTTTTGATTGCTTATTAAAAACAAAAACAACAACAAACCTGGACTTTATGGATTTATGTGGCAGGGCTAACTGGAATGATGAAAGATAGTCATGTAGCTGTATAAATGGGGGAATCTCAAATGGAATCAAATTAAATGACCTTATTTGTGCCAGCATTTTCTCATATATTGTCCAAATCTCTCCTATTAAATTGAAACAAAAAAAGAGTCCCAATAGAGGAGAAATATAAATTTGGGGAAATTGCATTCGGCAGTTTCTTGATCCTTTAGGAAAAGAACATTTCATTTGTTTCAGGGGCTTGCTTCATCATTTGAGTCTTTCATAAAGATTGGTGCTGGGTAAAATGTATGATTTTTATTAAGTCTGCTTTGATAATTTGACCATTTGAGTTAACACAAAGCTGATATTAAAAGTATACTTTCCAACTCAAGAAAAAAATTCAAAATATATAAATATAATACAATTCAAATGGAAGCATAATATTGAGAAAATGAATTTGTAGCTTAAAATACACACAAACACAAAATGAACCTTTTTTCATGCATATTTTAAGAAAATTTCAAGTAAGGGCTTATACATATCTCATTAACAATCTTAAAAAATAAAAATAAGAAATTTCTCCAGTAAACATAATAAAAAGAAAAATATAAAGTATTTTTAATTAAGATAAAATTAAAATCCTATAAATATTAGTGAACTCATCCAATCAGTTTTAAACTCATACACACATAAACACACACACACACACACACACACACCATGCATCATTGGCCAATACAGTTCTAGCGGTGAAATGAAGGGTTGGTTTCACATTAGAAAATATGTTAATGCAGGGTAACATGTTACTGAGTTAAAAAGAGAAAACTACATGATCACATGAATAAATGCATCACAGATCTTATAGGTATTTAATACATTCAACACCTATTTTATGAAAATAACTCTTAGGAAATTAGGGATGGAAGAACATCTATAAAAACAAAAAATATTAAATAAAGCAGAGAGAAAAAGAAACACGGACAAAAAATTGTAAAGAAATGAAAAGTTTACCTCCAAGATTGAGAATAACTCAAAGATATCAATGAACGCCACTTCTCTTTAAATTATACAGATATTCATTTTTTTCTTTTACTTATTTAACTTTTTAAAAATTGAGATATAATTGACATAGAGCATTGTATTAGTTTTAGATATATGACCCAATGATTCAGCATCTGTATGTATTGCAAAATGATCACCATAAGTTTAGTTAACATCCTTCACCACATACAGTTATAAATCTGTTGTTGTTATATTGTGATGAGCCTTTTAAGATCTACTTTCTTAGCAACATTCTGATATAGAGCATAGTATTATTACCATGCTATACACGTATTCCTAATACTGTAAAGTAAGAAAAACAAGTTATAAATATTGGAAATAAACAAGACTGCTATAGTTCATAAATAATAGGATAGTATGTGTTGGAAATTAAAAATAATATACAAGATAACTATTAACATTTCTAAAAAGAGAATATTTTAGCAAGTTTGAAAACACTTAAATAGTGCCAAATATTAATTCTCAGAATAAATCCTAGGAGAAAGCTGCAAAACTTGAGTAACATAAATAAACCTAAAAATGTTTATTAGTAAAATAATTATAAATTATATACATAATTTATATATTTAATTTGTATATAATGATATAATTATGTCATGGAAAAATATAATTAAAAATTTCATTACATTTTGGGGAAAAACATGATGATGCTCCTTAAGAAGTCTGATGCCCAAGCCTTGCCACAACAATTCCATTGTTGGTTCTGTTCTACAGGAACTACTGTACATATGATAAAATTGTAAGCAAGCTTATTCTGTGAAGCACTAACTATAAAAATAACACTTTTTAAAAAACCTATTCTCCAGTAACATAATAAGTCCGTAATTTATCTCTAAGATCGGATACTGTGCAACACAGTGAATATTATAGGTGTACATGTATATAAATGGATAGATCCTACAAATATAATTTCATAAAAGTAATTGCAGAACATAATGTTACATTTGATGGAAATTATTTAATGTGTAAAGATGTACTATATGATAATATATTTTTATATGGATTAAAACCCATATAATAACATAAGCATTCATAGAATGGATATACAGCAATTTCAGATAATGATTATCTCTTAGGAGGGTAAGGGATAAGTAGCACCGGAGGGTGGCACAGTTTCATTAATATTTGTGTTATTTGGGGTGCCTGAGTGGCTCAATTGGTGGGACTTCTGACTCTTGGTTTTGGCTCAGGTCATGATCTCTGGGTTGTGAGATGGAGCCCCTTGTCCCTTGTCGGGCTCCATGTTGAGCATGGAGGCTTGTTTGAGATTATCTCTTTCTCTCTCCCTCTGCACTCCCTTACCCCTCCCAACCCCCACACTCACATGCTCTTTCTCTCTCTCTCTCTCAAAAAAATGTGTTATTTAACTACTTAAAGATACTGAGAGAAAGAAAGAAAGCAAATATATCCAAATAACTCATTTTAGTGAAGAGTATATTTTGAATCTGTCATACTATATTTTGATTTTTCATTTTCTTTGAAAGAATTTATGATGAAAAGAAAAAATCTTTCTGAATTTATGACTAGAAATTAAAAAATTCTTAAATTTGTTTTTATGGAGAAATAGATTGAAAATATTGATATAATTGTTAACCTATGCCTAGGAATTTTCTCTTACTGGAATTTTATGATGTTTTTCCCTTCTTTTGAAAGTTAGATTTTATTATTTTACCTCAAAATAACTTACAACTCCACAACATAAAAGTGACCAAAAATACTCATATATGCATAGTACAAATTCCTATATTTATGATGAATAGAGCCAGAGGTAATGAATCCTTCATTGTTTTCTCTGAGTCTTATGATGGGAAAATAAGAGAAGTGAATAACTGAAACCAAATATTTAAAGAAATGATTGCATTGTTTTTCTTTTTAAGGTACCTTGCTATAAACTCTGAGATATGTGGATGGGCTAGAATGAATTAAAAAAAAAAAAAAACCTAGCCACTAATTCTTAATGTAAGGTTATACTGTGTTTCTGACTAACAAATCATTTTTATATATTAAATAAGCATTACTTCTGAGCAGAAGCACACAACAACAAAAGTAGATATTGCTGAATTATCAAACAGCCCTCTCAGCGAATAATTTCTGTCTCTCATTGCTGAGATTTCTTCCAGCTCTCTGAGTTCTTGCCCCTCCTCTGACTTTGTTGTGTACCTTACCCTTTGATACCCTGTGGTACTCCAATAGTGTTTTCATTAATGCACTTATTTAATTATAGTTTGTGTTCCTTGTGACTCTTGCCCTCTAACAAGAAGAATCTGTCTACTGATAAATTCTATTGTGCGTACAGTAGTATCTAGGACATGGTTTGTGCCCCCAAAATATTTGTTGAATGAAAGAATTGAATAAATCTGAATATTATCAGGACAATGAATGCATTAATGAAACAGAGGGTATAGTTATCAACTATGGACATTCAAGTGCCCACCAAGTATAATAATTGTCTGGAAGTAAGTAGTTGCTGTCATAAACAAATTTACAGGAAATGAAGAATGCAAGCACTGGAGATTAGGAAGACTACCTCAAGTAGCACTGATAAAGTATGGAAATAAAATTCTCATTTCAAAATTCATCATAATACAAATGATATGCAAGATCTTTCTTGACCTGGACAAGATAAAATTTACTCTTTGTCTGAGTGCTGAAAACTAAGCTCAGAAATTTAATTTGTGATACTGCATTTTAACAGTAGTTGAATGCATGACTTTGCCTTATGTGACAGTAAATATATCGATAAGAAAATAATGTGTATCCAACAATTAGAATAAGCACATCTGAAAGTATTGAGGGGACAGAAAAAATACTAGACTGAGACTTCCAGTATCTTTTTTTTTTTTTAATTTTATTTATTTGACAGAGAGAGACACAGTGCGAGAGGGAACACAAGCAGGGGGAGTGGGAGAGGGAGAAGAAGGCTTCCTGCTGAGCAGGGAGCCCGAAGCAGGGCTTGATCCCAACCCTTGGATCATGACCTGAGCTGAAGGCAGATGCTTAACAACTGAGCCACCAGGCGCCCTGAGACGTCCAGTATCTTCGAAACATTTTCTTATATGTCTGCTTTCTAAAAAAAACTTTTCCTTCTCTACAGCAGCAAGTTAAAAAAAAATATGTTTCTTTGTCCTACACATTACTGTTTTAGATTGTTAATCAGAATGCAAATGCAACCTAGCCAGGTGGTATAATGTGAAATTAATGTAAGAAGAGAGGAGTTACACTCAAATAGAATTCCAAAGACTTACAAATTAAATCAATGGACATTGGGAAATAATTGAGGGAGTTGATTTTAAGATGCTTGGCCAAAAAAAAATTAAACATAAGTTTACTTAAATGGAACATATATAAATCTGAACCAAATTCTGGCCTTTCATGAGAGGCCAGAAAACCATTGGTACAATACAGAGGAGAAAGAATATCATTTCAGTAAGAACTTCCATTCACTCACTCCCTTGTAAACCCTTCCACATAGTTCTAGTGATTTGCCTTCATTCATGACATGAAATACTAAAATCTTTTTTTTAAGTTTTTTATTTTAATTCCAGTATAGTTAACATACAGTGTTATATTAGTTTCAGGTGTATAATATAGTGATTCTGCAATTCTATGAAATACTCAGTGCTCATCATGATAAGTGTACTCTTAATCCTCTTCACTTATTTCACCCATCCCTTCACCCACCTCCTCTCTGGTAACCATTGGTTTGTTCTCTATAAAACACTATGATCCTTTTCTTTCTTTCTTTCTTTTTAAGATTTTATTTATTTATTTGGCAGAGAGAGAGAGCATGAGAGAGAGAGAGCACAAGTAGGCAGAGCTGCAGGCAGAGGGAGAAGCAGGCTCTCCGCTGAGCAGGGAGCCCGACGCGGGGCTCGATTCCAGGACCCTGGGATCATGTCCTGAGCTGAAGGCAGACACTTAACAGACTGAGCCACTCAGGCGCCCCATGAAATACTAGGATCTTTTAACAACAATCACTTTTGTATGATTTTGCTGGATTTGGAGTGCTAGTTGGAAGAGCAGCAAATGAAATGGTATCATTAATATCAACAAGGATAAAGGAAGCTCAAGTCAATTAACCAAATCATCAAATGCCACCAGAAACTAGGACTATTTATCAAAATGTGCATCAAGGTGGCATAGGAATTAGCTCAAATGTAATAGTCTAATCCAATGATTCATATTGCTTAGTAGGCAAATGAATCACCAGTGTATAATGTTAAAATGTAGATTCAGAGTGAATAGGTCTACATTTCTGATGCATTGCTGAGATCTTGCATTTCTTTTTTTTTTAAGATTTTATTTATTTATTTGACAGAGAGAGACACAGCGAGAGAGGGAACACAAGCAGGGGGAGTGGGAGAGGGAGGAGCAGGCTCCCCGCTGAGCAGAGAGCCCGATGCGGGGCTCAATCCCAGGACCGTGAGATCATGACCTGAGCCGAAGGCAGACGCTTAACGACTGAGCCACCCAGGCGCCCTGAGATCTTGCATTTCTTTTCTTTTTTTTTTTTTTTAAGATTTTATTTATTTATTTGAGAGAGAGCATGAGAGACAGAGAGCACAAGAGGGAAGAGGGTCAGAGGGAGAAGCAGACCCCCCGCTGAGCAGGGAGTCCGATGTGGGACTCGATCCCGGGACTCCAGGATCATGACCTGAGCCGAAGGCAGTCGCTTAACCAACTGAGCCACCCAGGCGCCCGAGATCTTGCATTTCTAATAGGTGATGTTCATTTGCTTATTATCCATGGAACTACAGATTCAAGTATCATGGGTCTCACCCAAGGAGATCTCTGTCTGAAGTTAATGAATCATAAGTTTCTGAGAAATAATATTGGTAGGCAACCCCCAAAAGCATTGTTTAATGTATATAATGAAAACTTAAACAACTACTTATCAAGTCCAGTGAACAAAATTTAGCATTATTCTCCATCCTAATGTTAACATGTACAGTTTCATATTCAGTGGTCCTGACCTCACCCAATTTCTAGAACTAATCAGTTTATGGAGGGTTGGCATTTTGAATGAAAGAAAGGCAAAGTCCCTGTTATAATCCCCCAAGTTCATAGAATAGATTGTCCTGGTCTCCTTTAATGATATCCATGCTCATTTACTGTGAAAAGAGAAATCTCCAACTTTTTATAGACTACTAGATCTCTGTTATTCAGAGTGAGGCCCAGCCATGTAGGTGATTAATGTATTTTTATCTGAATTGACTTCACAGTAGGTTCACTGGGTCCCAGAACTCATCATGCAGTTATTTCCCTAGTTCCCGAATCTAAGATTAGAATTGCTATCCTCAGCAACAGGAACAATTCCCACTATGCCTTTCTAACCTATAAAGTAAGAACCATCATTGTAGAAGACCCAACTGAAAGCTATTTCAGCCACCATACTTCCTTGTCAAATAGTGCATCAAAAGCAAGGTTGAATCCCTGGGGAAACAGCAGAGAGCAGAGCCACAATCAAGTGTTTGAAATCAAGTTTTCAATTGATATTGTACAAAAGAAAATGCTGAAGAGTCTTATAAAATGACAGTGTTATTATGTATCTAATCAGATGGTGAACTTAACTGACACTGCTATTCTAGATATATGTTTGCTAGAATAAATTAATACAAGTTTGGCACCAATGTGCAGCTATTTACATGAAGTGACTTTTCTCCATGCTAATTAGATATATGAAATCAAGCAGCTTTCACTAAGAACAGTAGTATGACTACCATTTTCCCTCAAAAGGAGTCCAACTTCAACATTTTTGCTTTAAACTTATATAAGGATTTTGGTTATGTTGGGACAAGAAATCTGGACAGCATGAAGTAGCAAGGACCCTAGTGTCTTGTTAAGAATCTTGTGTAACTGGGGCACCTGGGTGGTTCAGTCAGCCAGGCAGCAGATTCTTGATTTCAGCTCAGGTCATAGTCTCAGAGTCGTGAGATCGAGCCCGGCTTTGGGCTCTGCACTCAGCTAGGAGTCTGCTTGTCCCTCCCCCTCTGCTCCTCCCGCTGCTTGTGCTCACTCTCTCCCTCTCTAAAATAAATAAATAATAAAATCTTAAAAAAAAGTTTCATGTGTAACTGATGGCAGAAGAGATATTTCACCAAAACACAGTTTGTCACACCAATCAGGGATCTGAGAGTCCAAACATCTAGGGATAAAGTAGTGCTTATAAACTGAAGGAAAAATTACTCTACTTTTAGTACTTCACCAATAAGGATGAGATATAGCTTTTGATGGTTCACACAGTTATTCTTGTTTCCACCTATATATATAAATATATATATATGTATATATATATTTATATATATATTACTTCATGGTTATTCCCTATAAACCAGTTGATGTATACACACAGCACACAAAAAATTAAAAGTCCAAAATCTGATATATAAAAATCTGTAAATAATTTGTAGGTAACAGAAAGAAGTGTATCATTGTGACATTAATACCCACTTGGTATTGGCACTGAAAGACCACAGAGAAAGAAAACTTCCCCAGAATTCAACCCTGTAGGCAGTGAATCTAGTTTTCAAATTCACCCAGGAAGAGAAATAGATTGAGGTTAAAATGCACCTCTACTGATTCTTGGTTAGTTTCAATGCTCTGGTTAAGTTGGCAAAGATTATTAAGAAGCAAAATTGGAGGATACTTGAAAAGGAATATTGAGGAAGTTTTTGTGGGAGAACCTCTCCAATTACCCCAAATCCAGAGGATATCATTTCTTATGTGAATGTCACAGAAGTCTTCCATTGCAGAAAGGCTTCTTAACAATCAGAATGCACAGGAATCAATTCTGTATATGTCAAGCATCCATCTTCCAAGAATATCCAATGATTATTTTGGGGGCTCACAAACAAAACCATGTGTGTCAAGGATAGAGATCATGCATGAGCTTAATAATGTGGAGTCCCTTTATGAATCTAACCTGCTGCTACCACTACTGAATGCTCAGTTTGCCTGTGAAAGCATTTTTGCCTCAAGTTCCAATATGTTACCTCACCAGGAAAAGACTAGCCAGTTATCTGTTGGAGTAATATTTATAATGGGCTCTATTTTAGGCAGAACTCTTTAGTTACAACTCACAATTACATATACACAAAATAGAATTTATCAGCTCATGATACTGAAAATTCTGTGGATAAACCTAATGTTAAGAATATCCAATTCCAGGGGCGCCTGGGTGGCTCAGTCGGTTAAGCGACTGCCTTCGGCTCAGGTCATGATCCTGGAGTCCCGGGATCGAGTCCCGGGATCGAGTCCCACATCGGGCTCCCTGCTCTGCGGGGAGCCTGCTTCTCCCTCTCCCCCTCCCCCTGCTTGTGTTCCCTCTCTCACTGTGTCTCTCTCTGTCAAATAAATAAATAAAATCTTAAAAAAAAAAAAAAAAAGAATATCCAATTCCAGGTGCTCATGCAATGTCATCAGATATATATATATATAATCTCACAGTTCTTTATTGATTTCATTCTCAGTCATCTCTTCTTTAGATAGAATTAAAAATGGTCAGTGGCAGCTTACATAGTATTTAAAGTTGAAGATCACTGAGAAGGTCTTTCTATTGTGCCATTGGTTTCTTATGGCTGGTTTTTTTTGTTTGTGTCATGTTTCTACCTCTCAGTAAAATTCTATCCAGGAAAATGTGATTCCTTGACGGGCAAGCCTGAGAGGATCCATCATTGTAAGAGTGAATGTGGAGTCAACTGATTGGTAAGCCTGACAGAAGCACTGCCTTTGGGAAAGGCAGTTATTAAATGAAAAAACAATGAGCCAAGAAGAAAAATGGAATTACAGACAAACATTAGAAATAGAGGAAGAAATTATTGGTCCATACTGGTACAGAAACGTATTTTCTGTTTAGATTTGCATCCTCAATCTGCTTTTCCTCAGAAATGACTTCAAGCTTACTAGAAGGTAATGTTCTCATATTTTATATAACATTGCTTTTGACTTAGATATCCAGTTAAATGAAAGTAATTGAAATAATAAATCAATGAAGAAGGCATGGATACCATCAATCACTCTCATCCAAAGTAGCTAGCCTTATAGAACAGAAATTGCCCGTTTGGATATGATCCTTTGTGAGTTTAGGATGCAGTCCGGTAGGATGCAGTTTAGGAGTTGAACAAAAGATCAATATATGGTTGTATTTTCCCTGCCAGCTGGAATGTGAGAGCTTGGGAAACTAAGGGTATAGTTGAGGTTGGCACCAATAATGGATATACCTAATGACTACTCGATATTTTGTTTCTTCTCTCTTTTACCTCTGTTGATTTAAATCATGGATCAGCAAACTATATCTCCAGGGCCAAATCCAGCCATCTGCCTTTTTTATAAGTAAAATTTTATTGGAACACAGCCACACTCTTTCATTTACATATTGACTGCTTTTTATCCCACCACAACAGTGTTAAGTGGTTATGACAGAGACTACTTGGCCTGCGAAGCCTAGCATATTTACTACCTGGATATTTACGGAAAAAGTTTGCCAAACCCTGATTCTATATTTAGATAGTCAAAGAATGCGTATACCCCATGAATCTTTAATTATTCCATTAAGGTGGAATCTAAGAATACCATGTAGACTTTCTGGACATGATCAAAAGGGATTCTATTGTTTTCTGTAGTAACTAACTAAATGTTAAGGGCAATCAAAATTTAAACTACACACTGGGGACCAGAAAAGGTACTGATGAAAATCCAGGGAACCTCCAATGGATATTAGCAAAAATCAGTAATAAAGTTTATTTGAAGGTAACTGCAGTTCTATAGAGGAAGGATTCTGAAATCTCAGATATGTACAAATCATGGAAAGGGAAAACTCACAAGAGCATAACACCAGTGACCTGAGTAGTAGGTCAAAACAAAATGAATATGGAATAGGCATGGAGGAGGAAAGTCATAAACCTCAGCTACACGGCTACTTTCACAACATGATGAAAATTATGTCTCTGTATCTATGGTTTATCATCAATGTTCCATTTGACAAAAATACAAATTTTTTTTCTATTTCCTGACCTCACACTAGCATGTATCTCTAGTAGTAATTATTAAATTCACTATTCATTTCAAAGTATTAGAATATAGACACAAGGCCATAATATCACTAAGGGAAACATGGATAACTCCTGTACTAGAAGGCTTCTTTTCTGTCCTACTTGGGAAGTGTTTTTGGTTATGCCTAGAAAGTATTATGTTCACGTTTGGCATTTTTAGAATTCAGTCAGTGAAAATAGAGTATGGGTCTGTGAACCAAAAAGCCAATATGTGGATTCTGATAGCAATCACATTTATTTGCAAACCTCTATCTTCTTCCCTTCTCATAATCATTTAATTTTTGTGGAACTGCTTGTCCCCTGTGTTCACTACCCTGTCTCCCTACTCACCCTGCCCCCCACAGGCTTACTTTTTATAAGAATTAAACTTTTGTTAGGTGACCTGAAGTAAAGCAAGGGTCAAAATCATTTAGTGGTACATCCTAGAATATAGCCCATACATTCTTTTTTTTTTTTCAGATACCAAACATTTTTATTTAACTTATTAATTAATCAGGAATCCAGTGACATTTTTTAAAGGAGGGGAATAAAGCTAACAATAGTTCAAAGGCCAATCCAAAGGGCAGACATAGATATAGGCAATTAGGAATGCTAAAATCAATTAACTAATAGACACAAAACTGACCAATATCTACAGGACAAAAATCAATTTTATCTCCATTGGACAAAATTAATTTACATCTCTATTGACAAAAATAATTTTCATTACTGCCAATTTTATTTAATTTACAAAGTTGTGAAATAGCTCAAAGACAATAAAAAGCAAAGATAAATTTAGTCAGATTAACTCAAAGGGTGTACTAGACAATACCTAATATTCCACTGACAATGCCACCAGCAAGCCTTTGTCCACTTTAACATCCTTCACAATTTTTCTGACCTTTCAAAGGGGGAGAAAAACTGACTTTTGA
Source organism: Mirounga leonina (assembly GCF_011800145.1). Classification (NCBI taxonomy): domain Eukaryota; kingdom Metazoa; phylum Chordata; class Mammalia; order Carnivora; family Phocidae; genus Mirounga; species Mirounga leonina. Next base: position 59,547,938 of record NW_023270807.1, on the reverse strand, counting down.
GCTATGGAAGTCCACGTTTAGCCCACACATCGTTATTGGTAAGATCCATAGAGCTAAACTGCTCCTTGCTTTTAATGAGAGTTTGTTACCCAGCTCTTCCTGCAAACTTGGGAACTTTATACTTTTTTAATTTGGAAATTAGCATGATTTAATTTCTGTACCTGAGCCATAAAAATATATGCACAAATGAGACAGTGCCCTTGTCTTTAAAGAGGTCACATTCCGGTTGCGGAACAGATACTTAATAAATTCTATAATACCATTAATTTATCATTTTATCCAGTAATTAAAGCCTAGTAACTGGGGAATATTTATTTACCCATCCATTCAAGGGCATGCATAAATTACACTTTCATTATTTAGTTAAGAATGTCAATTTTCTAACTTCAGGCTAGGTTGCCAAACACTGTGATAAGCACTAAAAATTAAATGTAAAAATAAATAAATAAATCATAAATAAATAAGTAGAAATTACCTCTATCTTTAAAATATTTGTAGCATGAAAAATAGAGATGCAATTCAACATTCACACTGAAGTGATAAATGCTATGAGAATGTAATACTGCTATTGAGGTACAGGGTGTAGCATATGTCAGCAAGAAGGGTGAAGAAGGATTTTCTAGGAAAGATTATGATCTTGTTTTCAAACAATGCATAAAGTACAGCTAGACAGAAAAGTAGAAAGCATGACAGTCCAAGACAAAAGAACTTTATTATGAAAGAACTTTATTAAGTTAGAGAATTATAAACAAGCTGGAATGGATTAAGCCTGCTCTTAGTACTCTTAACAAACATGTTAATATTTTAGAATCTTTCAAAAGTGATGTCTAAAAATTCATCTCCTCAATTGCATTTTATAAATTCTAAATTTATTTTTTGATTACAAACTAAGTTACTCTGTAATATGAGATACTCCCTTGTTTTAAGGGCATGACTAAATTACACACACACACACAGGTGACCCTGGAACAACGCTGGGGTTTGGGTGCCAACCTCTGTACAATCAAAACTTTGCCTAAAGCTTTTGACTCCCCAAAATCTTGACCACTAAGAGCCTACTATTGATCAGAAGCCTTACCTATAAAAGAAACAATTGACCCATATTTTGTATGTTATATGTATTATAGACTGTACTCTTATAATAAGAGAATCTAGAGAAAAGAAAATGCTATTAAGAAAATCATAAGGAGGGTGCCTGGGTGGCTCAGTTGGTTAAGCGACTGCCTTCGGCTCAGGTCATGATCCTGGAGTCCCTGGATAGAGTCCCGCATCGGGCTCCCTGCTCAGCAGGGAGTCTGCTTCTCCCTCTGACCCTCCCCCGTCTCATGTACTCGCTCTCTCTCATTCTCTCTCTCTCAAATAAATAAATAAAATCTTTAAAAAAAAAAAAGAAAAAGAAAATCATAAGGAAGAGAAAGTACAGTTACAGTACTGTGCTGTATTTATTGAAAAGAAATCCGTGTATAAAGGGACCTGCTCAGTTCAAACCTATGTTGTTCAAAGATCAGCTATATATTAAACCATGAGATAAATAGCCATTAATTGTAATCCAGTTGTGTCAATCATGTAGAGGAAGTACAATCTAAAAGTTGTACGTTCATTGGTAGCATAAATTATTGGTACTGTAATCAAATGTTTTTTCTCTTAGTCTTTGTTTACTTTAAAAGCAAACCTTCATTGCTTTTTGTTGCATATTCATATCTTTTGAGTATTTCTGTTGAATAATTATGTGCTACATTTTATGTTTTATTCAATATATCTGGTAAAACTGAAAGAGATTTTAATAGTTTTCTGTCAAATTCATGTGTTTGAGATCTTATTCTTTATGCATTGTATTGTTGTGAACATTAATAAAATGAGGTCTATATTTTATAGGAACTACTTGTAAAAAGTAAATTTTTCTTAAAATGCCATTTTATCTAGTCCTTTCAAAATCATGACTGATATTTTTGTCTTTTGAGGGACTTCATATTTTTGATGGAATTAGAAATTTAAATTTTCCCAATCATTTTGAGTTTCCATGAGCTCTGTTAATGGCTAATGAGTTGCCTGTTTATCTAACAATTTCAATCTATGGAAGTTGCAATCATCATAGGATCTTGATTATTTTTGTTCTACAGCAGGAAACGAAGGTGATAAAGAAGCATCTATAAGTATTATAAGATTTTTTAAAGTCCTTCACTTATTTAGTGAATCATTTTTGAGTGTCTATTTTTAGCTTTACAATTTAAAGACTACTATTAGCAATTGTGAACTAAATTGGATCACTTGATGAAATGAGAAGCTCCTTGATATTTCTATACCATTCCTTAGCAGAGTAGCTGAATCAAAGTAAGCACTAAGTAAATACCTACTGAAAAATCGATTGAATAATGGCGATGATTCTCTCCAACTGTACTGTTTAAATCCTCAGTGAACCCCAAATCTCAGGCGCCACTCCCAGTAGATCTTTAATGAATTGCAGAAGTGATTGATTATTTGTTGTTGCGTGACAAGCTCCAACATCTTGATTAATATAGAAAGAAAATGAAAATTACCTACCTGCTGGCAGCATTTTCTCAGATGATTCTATTACTAATTAATGGTTCTTGGTTTGAAGGATTATTGCTTCTTTTGCCCACTGTCATCTACATGCAAATGTGCAGCTAACTTAAAACAAACAAAGAGAAGAAAACAAAACAAAACACAAAAACTATCCTAGTTTCCATAGTCTTAAATGTCTTTAGCTAAGAGAGACTATCTTCTTTGTAAAATTTAGTGTCTACATGAACCAGTAAGTTGGACTATTTGTTATTTACTTCCATTTGGTGATTGGGGCTGAGTTTCATTTTCTCTTGAGGCTTAGATTATTACAATTCAGATAAAGTGGGATGGAAAGGAAACAGCCCTCTTGTAATCTCATATGTCCTGGAGAATGAGTGTCTAAAGGAAGAAGTGAATGTGAACAGCAATGTCGACATTTCATTACATTTGTTTTCTGCGGTAGCAATTCTTAAAATATGGTTTGGAGACCTATGACGTTTTCTGAAAATTTTTGGAAGATTTCCAAGGTTAAAATTCTTTTCAAAAATAATACTAAAATTTTATTTGCCTTTTCACTTTCACTGTTTCTCTCTTTAATTTACCTTCTCTCATGAGTGTAGAATTTTTCAGAGACTACAGGATGTATGAAATCACAGTAGATGGAATGTAGAAACAAATAGAGAATCCAGATATCTTCTCTTTAGACAGACGTTAAAGAAAATTTCAAAAACATAAAACAATGTTATTTTTCTCATAGTTTTTTTCTGGATAATATTGCTATTTTTCATTTAAAATGTTATTTTTATTAACATGTAGTAAGTTCATTATCATTTCAAATAAATTAATAAAATAATAGTTTGTAAAGCCTCAGTTTTCTTTCTTTTTTTTAAAAAAAAAGATTTTACTTATTTGTCAGAAGGAGAGAAAAAGCACAAGCAGGGGGAGTGACAGGCAGAGGGAGAAACAAGCTTCCTGCTGAGCAAGGAGTCGGATGAGGGACTTGATCCCAGGATTCTGGGATCATACCTGAGCCAAAGGGAGACCCTTAACCAACTGAGCCACCCAGGCGCCCTCAGTTTTAATTTCTAAATCAGTAACTATCAATAGATATAACACACATGAACAAAGGCTCCTTCCTTCTTGAGTAGATTTTACATGTGTAATAGGGTCTAAAAAATAGAGAGAGAATTGCTGCCAAGAAGCAAGAAGTTGACAAACAAGAGATACAGTCTTGAGTATGGGAAGAGAAAAAAAAAAAAGTCGGAATAGTCTATCGGAAATCCAAGGCTATATAGTTTAAATTGCTTCAACAAATGACCAAACTCAAACTTCTTATTCTGCAAGATTTCCGTGTATGGTACTGTATTCACAAAGGCCCTCTCTCCCCCACCACCTCACATGCCTACACTATCATTACACTTTTCCTGTTGAAAGTCTCTCCTTTATTTTCCACTAAGAAATAATATTCTTCTTGGGGAAATGGAGGTCATGCAGGCTTAGATTAAGACAGATTGAAACAGAATGTCACCATCTTGGGTATGTGGGAGGGAAGATGTTAGGGAGCAAGGCCCAGAGAGAGTCAATGAAGGAGCCATAAAAAGCTTTAAAAACTCCAGGTGTTTTCCTCAAATTTGGAAGTCAGAAGTGAAGTTACTTGAAAAACACTTGGCACTAAAATTAGGTAAGTACTTCTAATGTAATAGAATTAAATTTTATATTTCACTTAAAATGTTTGAAATAGAAAATTTTACAGCTTCTATAGTATTTTTATGGGCTATTTTAAGAATTCAGCATTTCTGCTTGTTGCCATGTACTTGAAATATCCTAATCTGTATTGTTCATTATTGCATTTTGCTTTAGTTCCACGTATTTATGCACTATAAAAGGTCGTGCATATTATGACATCTTAAATGTAAACTATTTCTCTAGCTAGTAGAGTGGAATTATTATGCTAATGAAATAGACAATTTTGGATATATTCTTGGAAAATAAAGTTTACCTAAATGCCACATGTGATTTATCATCCATAACTTGAACACTGAATTTTTAGCAAAGAGAGTTTGCTAAGGGGATAATAAGGATTTCTACATTAGTTTTGCTGACATCAATTTAAAGATCTTTCAAATAATATCAATCAACTTCTTGAGATTTTTTTTAAGGGAAATGTGCTCTAGCATGATTGTTTCATCAGCCAAGTTGTTCTTCTTCACTTCCTTCGGGGCTGTAGGACATTATTGTGCAGGTATGGTACCACCCACCACTTAGCATAGAATTCACAAGGATTCTCAGGTGAGGAGTATTCCCTGGAGGAACTCACTGTGCAGCCTACACTATTATGTGCAATAGCCATGACTCCCTTTCCAACACTATTGCTGGGTACATCGAGAGGTGGACCCTCGTTTTATGTGTATGTATATGCACGTAAAGTAGATGTATTTATGTATATAAAATAGTATTAAATGAAAATTTAAAGAATATAGATACCTATTATTCTATTGATTTGGGGCAGAATCTAATTTTTCACCCTTGTTAACTCGCCAATTTTGAGAATTTGGCTAGTATTATTTGTTCAGTATTTCAATTGGTGTTTCTCCCACGGAAGAAAAGCAGTCAGTCCTGCTATTCCTTAAAAATCTACCATTATTTTTCACAATTGGAGGCACTTGTGTCATAGCCATCTTGAAGAATTCATTCAAAGTCTCCCACAGAGCCACACACACAATATTAATTTACCTACCACTAAAGCTTGCAGCATGTCATTGACTCCCCTTGGGATTTAAGCCTACCACTACATTCACTATGATTGTTGTCGTGAGATCAAGATCCCCTGAAATAATTTCTTCCAGCTTCAAAGCTCTTCCATCATTCAAAAACATACAGAAGAAGGAAAAAGAAAGAGACAAACAAAACCCCCAAACACCCTATTCTGGGTTAGTTTGAAGCGTTAAGTTCTTGATGAATTGATACCACAATAGCTTTTGTTAAGTAGAAATACATCCTTTCTTAATGATCAAAAACATGACTGAAACTTTTAATAAAATAGTTTTATAAGAACAGTGGACTGTAAGGAGCCTGCTTGGGCTTTTTTTGTTTTTTTTCACTTTATTACTTCCCTTAAAGAATTGTTTGTTTAAAACCTCACCACATCATGAAATAATTGCTTAAATACTGAAGGCCCTGTCTTCAGCTAAGATGTGGCTTGGCATTTCTGTCTGTGGTACACAGTGAACTGGAGACAAATAAAGGATTATTTGAACTTATTCCCAAGGACTTATAAACATGGTTGTTTCACAAATAAACTTTTCCTAAAAAGTCGCAATGAGGGATGAGCTTATGAAGATGGCAATTATTGAAAAACAGATTGTTTCAAGTCCTAGGTAGAATGAACAACTGATCAAGAATAGAGAGCTCTCATGCACATGACAGACAGACCAGATTTTCTCTTTACGCATATGTATGGGAAGGGGGGTATAGGTGATAATCATTAAACAACGATTACTTCACAAAGCAACATAACAAAACTAAAATTAATTCTATTTTAGTGATTAAAGGTGTACTGGGTGAGAATATCAATGTAATTTGTAAATTGATCTTAGAACTATCTGGATACAACTTCTTGCTTTTATTATTATTATTATTATTATTTTAATATTTTATTTATTTATTTGACAGAGAGAGAGACAGCGAGAGAGGGAACACAAGTAGGGGGCGTGGGAGAGGGAGAAGCAGGCTTCCCGTGGAGCAGAGAGCTGGACGTGGGGCTCGATCCCAGAACCCTGGGATCATGACCTGAGCCGAAGGCAGATGCTTAACGACTGAGGCTCCCAGGTGCCCCTTGCTTTATTATTTATTAGCGATGTGCTAAGACTGTATTTTTCTGTCTTTGAAAGGAATGAAGAATAAAATCCACATTTTATGGTTCTTAAGAATAATACACACACAAAAACAGAGAGACTTTGAAACAGGGGAGGAGGGAGGAGAAAAGGAAGGGAAAAGGAGAAAGAGAGATTTTGGCATAATTGTAGCAGCAGTGGAATTATAATTATTTATTTTTGTTGTTAAGTATTCCACTAAAATTTGATACTGTAATTGCTATTATAATAGATTTAATAAAGCAATGAATGTGACTAACTACATGAAATTATCTAGCAATGTTCTTCACATATTATAAATATCTAATATGTATTTTTGGAATGAGTGGTTGTATTTTAATTTCATCTCCCTTTATTTTATGTTTTATTAAATATGTAGTGTATATAAATATATAATATAGATGTAATAATAAAAAATAATAAAATCTACACGAGTGTACCATACCCAGCTTAAAAACTAGCATTTTCAATACCTATGAAGACCCCTGTGTATTCCTTTTGTATCTTCTGTCTCCTATCCAGAGGTAACAATTATCCTGAATGTTATTATATTCACGCTTTCCTTTATAGCTTTACATATATTTAAACTTTATGGAAATGGAATTATACTATGTACATTCTATGACTTCTTTAAACAACCAACATTATACTTCAATGGTTCATTCAAATGCATAGTTCATACATGTTAATACATATAGCTCATTAATTTTCACAGTAGTGTAATATTCCATTATGAGTTACACTTTATCAATCATTTCCTTGTAATAAATTGTTTCTGGGGTTTTTGTTTGTTTGTTTTGTCATGGTATAATTGTCCTGGTGGACTTAATGATGATTTTTCTCATATACCCAGAATCAAAAAGACTGTTGAGGCTATTTACCTATTCAGCTTCAATGAGTAATGCTAAATTGTTATCCAATTGGTACCAAATAAGTGGTACCAATTTACAGACATGCCAGTGATATAAATATTTCTCTTGCTCTATATTCTCACTAATGTTCAGGATTACAAGACTTTTTGTTTTTGAATTTTCTGAGTATAAAATGATATCTCATTAGCATTTAATATGCATCTCCTTGCAATAAATTTAAGCCAAGTGTGTGTTTACATGTTGCTAAGCCATTCTTTTTTTATATTTTGTAAAAAATACGTATTTTTTTTCATTAATTGTTGATATTTAGGAGTTTTCCTCTTTGTACTTGGGGAAGTGCGCTATTCTACTGGAGACATTCAATTCTTTTATGACCATTTGAGCAAGAGGGTTTTCACCAATAGTCATATTTTCCTGTTTCTCCTCAATAGTCATTTATAGAATTCCTCCCCACTCAGAAGAAGTAAAAGTTAAGGATCTTCAGTCATTTTTTTTCTTTCCCAATATGTGATATTAAGAGAGAACGTTCAAGATTGTGTCTTCTGACTAGTATAGATAGAAACGAGCAGGTGTGCAGGAGTTAAGTCTTCTGTCCCAGTGCTTTGCTCCAGAATCTGTAGCTCTTTTTCTGGCCCAGTAGTTCGAAGTGTATTGTGTAGGGATATGCACTTTTCCTTATGGTTAGATGGGAGATGGGTAATGATGAAAATTTATGTAACGCTGTTTCAATTCCTATGTTCTGTATGTGTGTGTGGTATATACAAAACTTGAATATATACATATTTGTTAGAGGACTTGAATATATACTCTGTCTAAATTGTCACAAGCCTTTTGAAATTACAATCATATTAATATTATTTGTCATAAAACAGAATTAGCAATGTAGAAGTATGGAAATATACTCACAGGTCATTTTGGTCATTATATGCTTATGAGGAGAGAAAGAATCATTGATTTAATAGCAAAACACTATATTATCATAAAATTTAAAACACAAGATATATAAAGCATTGTTGCAAAATTACTTTTCATTTTTTGCAAATTTTCAAACTATAACAATGTTTAAAGAACAGTACAATGATCATACCTACATTCTTCACCTGGCTTTAGTTTTAACCTCTATTACTATCTAGTCAAAGCTTTCTCTCTCCCTCCCCTTCCCTCTCCCTCTCCCTCTCCCTCTTCCATTTGTCTGGAGGTTTTCTTATCTGTGTTCTCACCTTGGGGGCTACCCATCACCTCCTCTCTTTTTTTGTGCAGCTTCTACCTAATGTTTACTAGGCTCTGGACCTGGCTAGAGCGGAACTAGGAATGTATTTCTATATCCATATAGAATTTTAAATCCACTCTATTCTTCCCCTGGTTATATTATAGGTAAAGAATAGACATTGCTTTATTTGTTCTTAATCTGTGCTGAAATTTGTCTTATGTGTTTATCACCATCCTTTAGGAAACTAGCTGAAATGCTTCTCTCTCTCTCTCTCTCTCGTTATTTTTATTTATATCCAAGCTCTTCTTCTCAATCAAATCATTTACCTTAGCTGTAAAGAATGTTTAAACTACAACAAAATAATCCCTCTCAGAGCCTCTTACACTCCTCCAGTTATCCCTCTCATTTTCTCCTATCATTTACAGCCAAATTTCTCATTTTCTTAATTTTCTTTCACTTCTTCTACTTTTGGCTTTATCTCAACTTACTCCACAGAAGTATCTCACGCTCATTTCCCAGTACCTTCCACTTTGCATAAATTTTGTTCTCTTGATTTTTCAGCACCATTCAGTACTTTCAGTGACACTATCATTGTTAAAGTGTCTTTTTTAAAATATATATAAATCTTTTGTGAAACAATTGTCTTTTAATGTAATGCCTACCTTTCTGCCCATACCTTCTGTATCTCCTTTGGGGGTTTATTATTATTCCCCATCCAGCTTTTAAATTTGTGGTTAATTATGGTTTCATCTTAGGTCCTCCTCTCTCCTTACACCATACAGTTTTTAGGAGATGATAATTGCCTAAACCTCTGATGACTACTTTCCTAGAATTCACTCACAGTTAACAATGAGGATGAAATTCACCCTTCCCAGATCCCTCTGGATAGCTAAAAGTATTTCATTCTCTGTTTGTTTTAAATCTTTATTACCATATTCCACCCACCCCTAAAATTAATTTTTTCCAGTGTTCCCTTTGTAGTGCACAATTCTTCCAGTAGTTATCAAACTAGAAACATCAAACGGGTCCATAATAACATTCATTTTTTTTCCACAGCATTATGCAGTCCTTCACCAAATCCTATGATATCAGCATCCTAGGTATCTCTGAGATTCATATATTTTCCATTTATTTATATCCCACCATTGTATTCCAAGTGATCATAATGTCTTCTCTGGACTCTCACACTGCAGTCCTAACTGATCTGTTCACATGCAGTCTTGCATTCTTCTAATTTATTCTTTACATTGCTATCAGAATATTTTTTGTTATCTAAATCTGATTATGTCATCCCCTTACGACAAGATTATACAAATGAAAAGCTGACCATTTAATTTTGGCTAAAGATGATACTGCTTGTGACCTTCAAGCCTCTGCTTGGTTTGACCTCCCTCTCATTAACCCCATCTCCCAATATATCACTTTCTCTTTTTTCTCAAGTCCAGTTAGACTGATTTTCAGTTCCTAGAATTTTCCATATTTGATATTTTCATAATAAAATTTCCAAATTTCCAATTTGATATTTCCATAATCAAATTTTAAAATTTCCATATTTGATAACTCCCATGAGGAAAAACAACATTATAACCTCTATATTGTACGTCATCTCTTCCAAAGTAGAATAAGGTAGATTAAGGTGAATCTTTTTCAGATCATATAGTAAAGGAGAGAGTGTATATATAATGCTCAGTATAAATGCCCACACTTCCAAAGTATAGTTTATAGAGTAGGGAGTTGTTAGACACCTACTTGCCTACATAACTGATGTTTTTCTTATGGTTCTCCAAGTCTGTTAATACAGTGACTATGGATCTCACTTATGCCAGCTAAATAATACATTGTTTCCATCTTTAAGTATCAGGTTCCAGAGGCTAGCGTGCACAACATAATACTGTGTTTCAGTGCATCCAGGAAGTTTATGATGAACGCTTTTATTTTACAAAGTCTTAATTAAGAACAGCAGAAGGTAAAGCTGTGTGATCATTAATATGTCTTTGTGTTTTCCCAGAAAGTGACAGATTGACCCACATCCAGTATTTAATCCCAGTGCATATTCTTGGAAATTAATAAATACCATTACACAATTAATTTATTCTCAATTTACTCTGTAACACTGAAACCGCAACTCAATATTTAATAACCTTGATGGCATGTCTAAATATAAAACTTACTGCCCTTAAAGGAATTAGACACCCTCTTCCCTCTTCCCAGTTCTCCTCTAGAAGGATGATAATATATTGCAATTTACCTAAAATTTCCATAGTACTACTACTAGTTAAAATGTATCATACCTTTTGGGATACTGGCAAAAATATTGTGGAACAACCTGGTGGTAAACTGCACAACAAATGGGAAATCTAAGAGGTCTTTTTAGTTAACAGTTGAGAGAGGATGCAGGTTTTAGATCACCTAAGTGATGGAAAAGGATTATAGAAATGACTTTTGGTAACTCTGAACATTTGCTTTCCTTCTATAGATTAGGCAGTTGGAAGATACCAGTTTTGCAGTGTGTGTGTTATGTTTCAGTAAGAAAGAAACAAAACAATAATTGGCACTCCACGACATATTTAGTTCTCAACACTGTATCATAAGACTCAATCATAAAGTATACTCATATTAGCTTTCAATGACACAACATGATCACTGAAACACAGGCCCAGAAAGCAGCCCGTGATAAGTGATTCCTGTCACAACGCAACTCTGCTTCACTAGATGCGTGTAGGGTGGATGACAGCAAGGTGCCCAGCAGCTGCAGGTGCTGAACAGATGTGCAATGGCCCGGGGGCTGGCAGGCAGAATAAATTCTTTAGGATATGCTGAAAGGAACCATCATGACTTCACATAGGTGGAAACACTAAGAAATAATAATAGACCAACTTACAGCTAAGATAGTTCTTAAAAATTAGAGAAGTTAGAAAGTGTGACTAGACTAAATGTCAGTCAGATCTATAAAACTAAAACAGTGTTTGTTTGCAGAAGAACAGGTTTCGGTCATTAATCTCTTTTTTTTCAAGCATGTCCATGTACATATATGGTTTTTGTTTTGAATATTAAAAATTGCTATTGGTTTTGAGATATTTTTGTTTCATTTTTTAGACATGTTTATTTGCTGTTGAAGCAAAGTAAATAACACCTAGATTCGTTTTAGACAAAAATATCCAGTATTCCTGCAGACCATCCTAAAACAGTAATCGTTTAGTACCTTTTTGTGATTAATTTTGTCACTGATAAGACTGTCTTCTTTACCTGACAGTTACAGTTTATCTTTTCAGTAAATGCATTTTCTCTTTTGGAAAATTGACAAGGAGCGCATCCATGTCCCTTGTAGTTAATGGTTGTTATCACTTTAGGTTTATAGACGATAGATTTTCTTCTAAATACCCTCAAGGGTGATCTTTACATGTCAGTGCTTACTTTGCTGTCATCTCCTGAATTTGGATGTAGCTGGTGGGATTATGCCAGTGCAGCAATGAAATTGCCCCGTGTCCTAGATTTTACCATCATTTATATTGATAATATTACCAAAGATATATATTATGTGCTTTATTTATGAAATTATTTATGAAAGCTGAAAACTATAGAACAATACAAACTCATAAAAGAATTAACAAAAATACATCATAAATTTATTTTATTTCATAATGATAAGACAGGTACATTCAGTATCAAAACCCAAAAATATGGCCCATCACTTAACTGTTACATTTACTGCAATGTCTCTTAGCTAAATTATTTTTTCAGTGGCATGAAAATGGAAGTAGAAGAGACTGCAATCTAGTTTAATGTTTCAATTTTAATACAAACTACTTGAGAAGCCATGGTGATATGTCTACTCTCTATTACTATGTCAAAATAGTTCCTTAACCAGACTTCTTGAATATATCCATTATGCATGGCAAAACATCACCTCTTTTTAATAACCATCTGTAAACGTTCAGGTTGACAAATGGATTCATGGAATCTCATGGTATAGTGTCTGTGAATTCCCAGATAAGAACATAAATCTGTAGGGGCGCCTGGGTGGCTCAGTTGGTTAAGCGACTGCCTTCGGCTCAGGTCATGATCCTGGAGTCTGGGGATCGAGTCCTGCATCGGGCTCCCTGCTCAGCAGGGAGTGTGTTTCTTCCTCTGGTCCTCCTCCCTCTCATACTCTCTACCTCTCATTCTTTCTCTCTCAGATAAATAAATAAAATCTTAAAAAAAAAAAAGAACATAAATCTGTAGTATAACAAGTACAGTAGTTCATCATAAGATTTAAGAAGGGTAAAGCTACTGAATGTAACTGATAGTGTTCAAGTCTTCAGGGTAACATTATTAAGAAATAACCTCAACTTTTTGAGAGAGATTTATTCTGAAATGCTCTAGATTAAATATATTTTATTTGAATATTCTATTTGAAATAGTGTCATATTCTCTTCTGCAGCAGCCCAGGAGAGTGGCAATATTGCCTTACTCACTCTTCATCTTGACTCCAATACTTCCAAAGTCTCTTCCATGTTGGAATGTATCAACCATGACATATAACATGATCATAGCTAGATCTTTGTAGCAGTGGTATTGCTGACCTCAATTTGTTTTAACACTATGAAAAATATTTCATGTTATGTTGTGTATCTGGATTTTATTGGTTTCAGTTTATTGAAGGGTGGTAAGCAGAAATTGATATGCAGTTTCAACAAACATCTCAAGTTATACATTTTTAAAGAAAATTTATTTTTAAGTAAAGTATGCTTGTTTCCATATCACACTTTAATAATACTGTATATGTGTATATATTTCACATATCCTTATCACTTTAGAAGTACTGTTACTTTTAATTTGTAAATGAAGATGTGAAAGCAGAGGTTTAGAAATAATTCTTAAGCTAGAATGGAAATCATTGGTACAGACTTACCTAATCTTACAATATCTGGAGGTCATTCTCATAACATAAAGAAAATGCCCAGCATGGAGATCATATCAATTAACCATTAATTTATTTAATATTTCAATTTAAAGGACCATGGATCTTTGAACATATCTAAAAACATGAAATTTCAAGTCTTTGTATAACAGTGACACCAGACTACAATATATGTGTCCAACAGTAAACCCATTCAACCTTTCATTTTATATGTATTAATAAATGTATAGCACTCAAGCAATATTTTACAGTGGAAAAATATACATCCCTGGATAAAATCAGTTTATATGAGAAAATTAATCAAAATGTAAACTGTTCCACAAATATCCAAAAACATAATTATGAAGGGTAAAGATGCCACTGCTCAGACATAATCATGCCAACAAGTCTCTTTTTATGAATAATATAATCATCAGTTTTTGGCAAATCTAATTAGGCTAATTTTGGCTAACCTAAATAGTCTTTGACAAGACTATTTGTGGGTTTAATTCCTAGGCCTTTAGCTTTCATATAATCTAGTATATTTTTATGACCTATCTCAAGGAAAAACAAGCTACAGTACGCACAATTCTAAAGGAAGATTGGCAGGTTACTCTGCCAGCTTTTTAACTCTTCAAACACTGGTGAGCACTATTGAAATCTCTATAACTATATAACTATAACCTCAGTATGTAAAGGACAAGTGACTGCAGATATGACCCAACTCAATCTTTCAGGTAAATGGGGAAGAATCACACTAAAGAGGAACTTGTAGTATTTGTACCAACCTGACTATCTCCAAGGTGGAGTCCATGCACTCTGACTTATTCCAGACTTCTGTGCCCCCTTTTCTCTACTCTGACCCTGGCTGGGATTGTTAGAAACATTTAGTCCATTTAGTCAAGATCATCCTTCTGCACCAGCTATTAGAATCCTGAAATGACACCGGGTTGGTAGTCACCTACAATAGTTACTTTCTGTAGTTTCTATTATAAGGTGGAAATGGGAAAAGAGAAGGTGGAGGAGAGTAATAATATTTATTCTAAAAAGAAATTAATATTTGAAGTTCAAGTCACATTTATTAAATTAAAATACTCCAATAAGTGCTATTTGTAGAGTATAGATTTGTCATGGCTTCCAAAATGAGGTTTCATTCCGCACACTTTTTCCTGTTTTGAGATGTGTGTGTGTGTGTATTTTAAGAAAATATTAGATTCCCAAGATATGAAATTTAGTATATACTTGTTATGCATAGAAGGAGGAAAGGTATCTTGATGAAGAATATAGAAGGAACCATAGTTTCCATCCCACATTTGTGTTATCCTTAGTTTGCCAACTTCAGAACACAACTTCAGAAGCAATGAAAGCTCACAAGTGTCGTGTGTGTGTGTATATTTGTGTGTTTATGTATGTGTGTGTTGCTTTTATTTTTTAAGTTGTGAAATAATAAGGTTGAATTCTAGAAATCCTGAAGTTCCCTTTCATTCTAAACTTTCATAGATCTGATATAAATTTTTATACAAAACCACCGCTAAATGTCCATAAAATAATTTGATGTTTTGCTTCTGGTGGCTGTTCTGGTTAACTGCCTAGAGGAGCTTTATAATGAACTTCTATTTGTGTGCATATATGTCTATTTTGTAATTTCTATAATAGTTACAAATAAAAGCTTAATTTAAAAAAACTCTCTTCAGTTGAAGCCTGAGAGACACAATAATGGTATATATCCTAAGAAGGAATTAAACTTTTTCTGGATACAGATAAAGACCTAATATGACCAATGGAGAAGTACAGACACTCTGAACATAGATTTAGGAGAGTAGATTTTAAACACATTTTTAACTTGGTGAAGATTCTTTGCTGCTATGTAGTTTACCACCAAATTGAGTAGGCTGACTAGAGGTTAACAAGATCATATAGCCATCTGAGGAGGAGTGTTTTTTATATTTTTTATTTACTTTGTAAAGTTATATTGCAAATCTCCTCCACTGATCTAAGATTTCTTTGAATGATCTGATGATCTGGCTTCAAGGTTAATTGCTTGCCTGTTATCTTCACAAAGTTATTACTTTGGTCATCCAGCATTGTGATTGTTGCTGTTTTGAATATTGAATTGCTGACATGTATTTCCTCCTGGAAAATAATTGCATTTATATTTGATTTTTTTGACATGCGAACAAAAATGGAACAAAACAGCAGGATAATGAGCATCTATTCTAAGTAAATTGTGGTACTGTACATGATTTGTATACATGAATTCTGTTTTAGCATATAATTCGATCTGAGCTAAGCTTCACTAAGTCTAAACGAGGTGCCTCAGAAAAAAAATCACCCTATTTTTATCCATTTATTCATTGTAAACATGACAGGTATTGAAGGTCTTTGGACAAATGTGCAGAAATAATAATATAAAATTGAAATAGATTCAGTATGTAAAATTTCAAATTATTTTATAAAATAAAACATGTAAAATCATTTCTAAGCAAAGTTTGAAACATGAAAACAGGTTAAGTTTAGCATTAAAATTAATATCCAAACTGTTGCACCAAAGCAAATGGACTGTATATAAGCTGATGCGTATTAGACTCCACCAGCTCTCTGTCCCTCACCAAATTACCTGCATCTCTAAAAAGGTAATGACCTGCAATGTGTTAGTAGTGTATCCATAATACCTACAATATTTATTTGGTCCGAAGTTGTCAATTACATGTTTTGTGAAACAAGCAAATAAATGTTGTCAAAAGATACCAAATTAGCTATAAGAGAAATTGACATTTTGTGTCAGTTCATTCTCATAAGCTCCTTGATTATAAGAAATCTCACATATAAACATTAATGATAAGCCCCTCTCTATCTTTACTAATACCTTGTGAGGCACTGTGAAATCATGGAGGAAGCACATAAATTGGGAACAAAAATAGCTGGGATTAAAACCTTGATGCTGCTCCTACTAGCTACTTCATCTTGGATAGATTACTTAATCTTTCAGAACCTCAACTCTATCATATGTAAATTGGGATTGGCATTGTTAAGCAAATTTGAAATGTGTAAAGTATCTGAATTAGGTAAAATGCTTAGTGCACTTGAAATTGCTCAAAATGCTTTCTATTATTATTACACACAGTTAACTAAATAAAATAAAACAGTAGAAGAATGTTAAAATGTCACATTTTAAATGTTTTGAAAAAAATTTGAAATATATTGGATTAAACTCTACATTTAACAAATAACTGATAGCAAGACAATAAGTAAGATATCCTAAAGAATGTACTTACTTAGAGTCCATTTTGGAAAACTTCATAAATTATGAAAGTTGTAATGATACTTTAACAATATAATCTGCATTTATAAATTTATATAAATATGTAAATGCCTGTAAATTTAATTATCTACTGCTAATATTTTAGGGAAACTTTTTGAAGCTCTTTTTTGTTTAAATATTGATCTGTCACTTACCCAAATATATGACAAAATTAGATGATATTGTATGTATATTTTTAAATGAAATATAATTAACATGCAGTGTTAGGTATTAGGTAGTAGCATATCTATAATATCTACCAATACCAGTGTTATATTAGTTTCAGGTATAAGATATAATGATTCAACAATCCCATTCATTACTCAATGCTCATCACAATAAGTGTACACTTGGTCCTCTTTATGTACACTTTATCTGTTAGATGCACACTTTTATTTCAGATAATATTGTGGTATAAATTATTTTCAAACATAAATTTCAGTAACTACTTTATTATGTGGATATATGTATAAAAATCAGATAATTCTATTATGATGTCACATTTAGTATTTTGCAGTTAGTTGCAAATGGATAAGTTAGTATCAAATTATTTGTATTCATCTCAGACTATTTCTTTAAGATAAATTATTAAAGATATTATTGGCATATTAAAGTGCATAAACAATTGAAAACTCTTATATACAGACAGATTCCCCATTAGAAAGGTGGCACCACAACCACTCTGGAAAACAGTATGGAGGTTCCTCAAAAAGTTGAAAATAGAGCTACCATATGATTCAGCAATTGCACTACTGGGTATTTACCCCAAAGATACAAATGTAGGGATCCGAAGGGGTGCGTGCACCCCGATGTTTATAGCAGCAATGTCCACAATAGCCAAATTGTGGAAAGAGCCAAGATGTCCATCGACAGATGAATGGATAAAGAAGAAGTGGTATATATATACAATGGAATATTATGCAGCCATCAAAAGGAATGAGATCTTGCCATTTGCAATGACATGGGTGGAACTGGAGGGTGTTATGCTGAGCAAAATAAGTCAATCAGAGAAAGACATGTATCATATGATCTCACTGATATGAGGAATTATTAGTCTCAGGAGACAAACTGAGGGTTGCTGGAGTGGCGGGTGGGGTGGGAGGGATGGGGTGGCTGGGTGATAGACACTGGGGAAGGTATGTGCTATGGTGAGTGTGGTGAATTGTGAAAGACTGTTGAATCACAGATCTGTACCTCTGAAACAAATAATGCAATATATGTTAAGAAAAAAAAAAAAAAGAAGATAGCAGGAGGGGAAGAATGAAGGGGGGAAACTGGGGAGACAAACCATGAGAGACGATGGATTCTGAAAAACAAACTGATTCTAGAGGGGAGGGTGGTGGGAGGATGGGTTAGCCTGGTGATGGGTATTAAAGAGGGTACGTTCTGCATGGAGCACTGGGTGTTATGCACAAACAATGAATCATGGAACACTACATCTAAAACTAATGATGTAGTGTATGGTGATTAACATAACAATAAAAAATTAAAAAAAAAGAAAGGTGGCACCATTTTATACTAACATCAATTATCTTGTGATATAGCACATCTTTATTGAGGTCATTTTTTTGTTACTGCCATGTTTTTCATAAGCCTTTCCCACTTTCATGACATGAATTTTATTAATACTTATTTTTTAGATAGTGAAGTTATATCTATTGGTTATTTCCTTTTATAATTTTGTCAATTTCATTTTCTTCTATTTTGTCTAGTTTCATAGTTGACTATAAGAGTTTCTTATAGATAAAGAAACAAACCTTATACATAAACTTTGTCATACATGCATCCATAAGCAACTTTGAACAAAAGGGAATTCAAGAAAATATATGAAAACTAGAATTTAAATAAAAACTTTAAAAAACTTAAAAAAAGAAAATATATGAAAGATATATAATCATTAATTCAAATTCACCATGCATCTAATGAAGTTGAAGATTTAGTGCTCCTCACTTACGTGGGACATACTAAGGTCTTGAAATGGACACTGGTAATGTGGTCTATGGTTGTATGATTTTGGAAAATTTGCAAATATAAAACATTTTATTGCTGTATGTTAAGACTTTTACAGCTATCTGTTGATCCACCCCTATTTCACCATATAGCACATTTTTCTGCCTGTTGAGGGATTTTTTGGATCTGGCTAAGGAAAAGTTGCATTGTGGAATACATTTAGTTTGGCTTTATTGGAATACATTTAGTTTTGCTTTATTGGAATACATTTATGTTGTTCACTATCAATTCTGTGTTTAGTTGTTATTTTGCTTGTATATAATTTTATGCTCTTTAAAAATCTTTTTGCATGCCCAGATATATAAATCTTAACATCCACAAAAGTTGTAGCCATCGTAGATGATATTTCTGTGTGTGATTAACAGGTAACCTAGAAGATAATTTTCAACAAGAAAGAAGCTCAGCCAAAAACATTATGCTAAGATATGAAGTGCATTCCTTTTTAAATGTTTGAACTGCAGTCTCCATTGAGGTCTATATAATGTTCTCAGTAATTCCAACTCCCACCCTCATCCCAGATCAACTAGGCCATTTTGGAGTGAAAGTTAAAAAGCATTATATATTTCTCCCATATTCAGGAGTACTTATCCTAGTCCTGCTACTTTTTACTAGGTTTATCCTCATGCTGCTACTGTTTATGATCTTTGATTTCAGACTCCAATATGCTATAATAACAGTCATACTCCCACACTCAACATTCTGCCCTTATCCAAAAGACTTTATCTAAACATAATTCCTTTCTAGGAAAGGCTAAACAGAGCCCCTCTTTTTGTTATGTGCATGCACAATCATGAGAGTAGGGTGGAGTTAAAATAGAGGGAAGGCTTACATTGGGTGTAGTGTTCAGATTCATCTCTTCTGGTCATATGAGTCACTCTCTGTCACATGCATGGACTTCCTCACTGGGAGCACAGTCTCCTTCTCTTGCAGTCATGGAAATAGTGATACACCAAAAAGAAATATGAGCATTTCATAGAGGTGTAAAATAGTGAAGAAGGTGAACAACATGAGTTAGATTAATATGAGGGAGAAGGGAAAGAAAAAAGATAATGGAAGAGAAAGGCCATTTGAATAATTTTGGATACAGAAAAATAAAATTTAAAAGCTTAAAAAGTATTTTGCATCTTTGTTGCTTTAAATGGTATGTGTAACTTGTAGAATTATGGTGTATATGAGAACTAAACTCTAGCAAAAATATAAAAATAAATTGATATAAGCATATATTGATAAAATATTGATTTATAAGAAATCAAAAGCGTAAGATATTTTCCTAAACCAAGCATGGCTCTTATAGAAGTATTATAGAATAGTTTTTTTTTTTAAAGATTTTATTTATTTATTTGAGAGAGAGAATGTCAGAGAGAGAAGCAGGCTCCCTGCCGAGCAGGGAGCCCGATGCGGGACTCGATCCCGGGACTCCAGGATCATGACCTGAGCCGAAGGCAGTCGCTTAACCAACTGAGCCACCCAGGCGCCCTAGAATAGTTTTAATAATAGTATATCAGAGATGCTTGTGAACAAATCTGTAGCTATTTGGATGTGTTTTACTTTGCCAAGAATGACTGACAAAGTAGATGGTAGGTCAGAACTGATAACATTTATACTACTTTCTTTATTCTAATTATTTTCTCCAAAATGTACTGAGTCTTTGTGTGTTAATATATTGTCAGACCAATTGGAACATACAGTGCAATAAGCTGCAGTGGCAAAAGTTCTTTATTTTTTTTTTTTTAAGATTTTATTTATTCATTCATGAGAGACAGAGAGAGAGAGAGAGGCAGAGGGAGAAGCAGGCTCCCCGCTGAGCAGGGAGCCCGATGCGGGACTCGATCCCGGGACTCAGGATCATGACCTGAGCCACCCAGGCGCCCCAAAAGTTCTTTAATAATGCATCTTTTGAAGAAAGAAGAGAAAACTACAGAGAATTAATTTATCCTGATGGCAACTGTGAAATCATAATGTATTGAAAAATGAATAAGGAATCACATGTTTTAGTCCAGTGACAAAGCTTGAAATGAAAAGAGAAAATGGTAAGAAATTAATCTGCACTTGGAGCCTGAAGGCCTTCATCTTATAACCCCTCTAATGCTCTACATTAAAAATAATTCTAAGTTACACTCAATATATTGGATACGCAGGTATAATTCTTACTGTTCTGGGGGAATAGTTTTATTTACTTCAGTCAATTTAGTGTTAGCACTAGTAAATATGAGCAAAGGTAAAATTCTTTATACTGATTTGCTTAGGATACTTCATTATTACATTGGTCATTAAGAAAAAAATAGATTTATATGAATGTTTGCACAGCAAACATTCATCTGGAACTCAAATTCCATTTTCAACCAAGATGTTATATATTTATTGAAGAGATATGCAGGCTTACAATTTTATATATATATAATATATATATTTATATGTATAAATATATGGGCATATAAATGTTTGTGTGTGTATATATATATATATATATATATATATATATATATATATATATACTTAAATATTTTATCTATTCACTTGAGAGAGAGAGAGAGAGCTTGCAAAATTCGGGGTGGGGAGGGCAAAGGGAGAGGGAGAAGCAGACTCCCTGCTAAGTAGGGAGCCTGACAAGGGGCTTGATTCCAGGACCAATCCCAGGACTGATCCCAGGATCCTGGGATCATGACCTGAACTGAAGGCAAAGGCTTAAACAACTGAGCCACCCAGGGGCCCCAATTTTATGTATAGATACAGAAAGATGTGTAGATAGAATTTTTCATATTTCAAAATTGTTTCAGAGATTTTGAAAGATGAGTGATTTTAAAACCATTATATATATAGATATAATGTTATTCTACCATGGGTAAAAAATAAACAAAACACATTAATTTTCATAAGACACTTTAATATTTTTATTATTCAGAGCAAATAATTATATTTAATAATTATATTTAATAATTATATTTAAAATGACAAAGAATTAATTAAGAGTTGTTTTTCCATGTAATTTCTCATAGGAACATGAGAACGTATATGTGTATTAAGACATACCATTTATCTCTACTACCCCAATGTACAGTGTTAGTTGAAATTTTGGCTTTCCCATGCAGAAAAATTAAACATTTAAAAACATTACTGCTGAAACATTCATTAAAATATATTCAAAAGCATCCTCTTTTATAAATGTAGAATCTATGTTAGGGAACCCAATGTGGTATTAAATAAACCTTTATTATATTTTTAGTTGTTTTACTAAAATTTTAGATTCATATTTATTCATTGTGAAAATTCTAAAACTATATGGATGAATATGGAGTAAAACACTAAAGTCCATCTACAAAAAACAAAAAATCACCAATTTACGCCTATCCCCAGAAGTAATGCTACACATATTCTTAAAATTACTTTGTATATTACATTCTCTTAGAGATCTTTATCATCTGTAAACTTCATTCTTTTTAATGGCTACTTACATTTCCTTAGAGTGGATTATTATATCCATGTTTATATTATAAATGATGCAATACAGACAATGATTATTTTTGTAAACAACTCTATAAAAATGATTTCAATTTTGTTTTGCTACTGTAAGCAATGTTCCAATGAACCATTTATAAACAATTTTCTCACTGTTCACATGTGATCATTTTTGTGGGATAGGATCCTGAAATTGGAAATGCTGGCTCAATGATTATACACATTAAAATTTTGATTGATGTATCTTGGTTTTTCTCCTAAACATGACATTAATGTTCATTCTCAACAATAAAATATGGGAGTACTTATTTCACCACACCCTTGTTTGTGAGAAATCAGATGGGTAAATGGCATATCATTTTTGTGTTAATTTGCATGTTCCTGAATGATAGCATGCTTGAATATCATATTTTCATTTTTAAAAGTTAAGTATGTCTTATATGGCTGCTTTTCTTAATCGTTAATAATGACTCTGAAACAAATGGCATTTATACTGTCAAGCAAGAAAAAAAATCCTTTTAGTAAGAAAGAGAAAAAGAGGGCAAAATGATTCAGTTATTTTCGGTAAACTAGTGCGAATCAATGCAAGCCAGTCAGAAGGGCGCTATTCAAGCCAGAAACATTCTGGTCTGAATGTAGATAAAGTGTGTTTGTATGTGGGTAATTAATTCAATACAGATAACTTCTATGTGGCTTTCAAGTAATAATTTTATAAACTGATCTGACAGGCCTCGTTTTGCTTTGGGCAAGGGCATTTTAAGTCATGGCGGCCATAGCAGAGGGAAAAATCTAAAGTCCACTCATAAATGATGAGCGTAGAGCGACTGTTTTTATGACATAATCTTATGAGACCTGGTTTAAGCTTGGAAGAGGGCATTCACATTACAAAGGTAGTAATGCACACATTTCATAGCACAGGGTTCAGATATTTCAATGTGGATGTTATCAGACCAATATTAATCCAGAGAAATTTCTCTCTCCACAGTGAAAACCAAAATAAATTTGTGTATTACAAAATATTAGTGATACTTTAAATTTAGCTTACTTTCCAGTTTGATCAGAAGGCAGATACTATATTCTCACATGATAAATAACTAATGATCTTTCTCAGCTATTTGAAAATCAATACCTATGTAGGAATTACTAAAGTTTCATTAACCTCAGATTTAAGAATGTCATTTGATAGCTATTTTCTGACCATACAAGATTCATATGAAAATATTAGAAAGCTATTCTAATAGGTAAGACAGATGAGGTACTAGATTAATTTTTAAGTTATAAATCCCAAGCAACCTTGCTTGCTCTTATTAAGAAACAGAGGCAAGGAGATTGGTTTCATTTGCCCTAAAATTAATAGGTAATGCTGAACCCATATCATATTTGTGTGTGTGAAAACATCCTTATATTTTCTTCACATTCCATTATGACATTTTTAGGGTGTACTGTGACCATAGTCTGTATCTTTAAAGATCCAATACAATAAATTTAAATATTTTAAATATTTTTTTCATTCCATTTACTCCATTATTTTCCAGTAACACCATTACCTGTATAGTGTGTCTCCTCTCACAGTTTTATATTTCCTCATTTACTGATAGTTATATTTATTTTTACATTTTTTTAAAGATTTTATTTATTTATTTGGGATAGAATGAGCACAAGCTGGGGTCGGGCAGAGGGAGAAGCAGGCTCCCTGGTGAACTGGGAGCCTAAAGCAGGCTGGATCCCAGGACCCTGGGATCATGACCTGGGCTGAAGGCAGACGCTTAACTGACTGAGCCACCCAGGTGCTCCTGAGAGTTATGTTTAAATTTCTTTTAACTTTTATAGGTATTTTTTTTTGTTTTTGTTGTTTTTGTTTTAAGATTTTATTTATTTATTTGAGGGAGAGAGAGAAAGAGAAGGTGCACAGAAGGAGAGGGAGAGGGAGAAGCAGACTCCCCGCTGAGCAATCTGATGCAAGACTCTATCCCAAGACCCTGAGATCATGATCTGAGCCAAAAGCAGACACTTACCTGATGGAGCCACCCAGCAACCCAATTAACGTTTAAATTTTAATTTGCTCAATTTTCTCAAGACTCTCTTGTATTTCCTGGATATAATTCCTCAACAGTGTCTCTTTTTATTCTTTGTTGTAATATAGACTTTTTTCCATGGGTGGTCTTATTTTTCTTTTACAAATGTTCTCAAGGCTCAAATTTTCATGCTTTATCTTCTTTAGCTCATCTTTTTATTTTGAATGTTTTTAGTTAATATTATACTTCTTTTGCTCTTAACTCCAAAAGACTAGTTTTATTTACTTGGATCCATGGAAATGTCATCTTTTTTCACAATTTTCATGTAATCTATTGCAAATTTTCCCATTTTTGCCTAGTTTGTTTTACTCTTTTGCACTTTTAAAATTTCAGTATTTTCGTTTTTAAGGTCCTTTTTTTATTAGTACTTTTATTTTAGTGTAGAGATTGTTTTTTCTTAAATATGTTTCAGGTAGAAAAGAGCATGGGGCATGACAAGAATTCTGGGCTTTCAAAATTTCACAGATTTACTCCATAGAAGACCCTTCATGATACAGACTTTTGTAAGAGGATTTGTGGTGGGACGGGCGTCACCTCTTACTTTGCTTACCTTGGTAAATATTTGAGGCTGTGTAACTGCCATCTTGCAAATTGCTACTAGCAAAGATAATGCTTCTGCAACCTTTTTTGTTTAGCTTTCTTTCTTTCTTTCTTCTTTCTTTCTTTCTTTCTTTCTTTCTTTCTTTCTTTCTTTCTTTCTTTCTTTCTTCTTTCTTTCTTCTTTCTTTCTTTCTTTCTCTTTCTTTCTTTCTTTCTTTCTTTCTTTCTTTCTTTCTTTCTTTCTTTCTTTCTTCTTTCTTTCTTTCTTTTTCTTTCTCTTTCTTATTTTCCAGTAACACCATTACCTTCCTTCCTTCCTTTTGTTTTTTTTTCAAGTTTTTATTTAAAGTCCAGTTAGTTAACATAAGGTTTAATATTAGTTCCAGGAGTAGAATTTAGTGATTTATCACTTACATACAACACCCAGTGCTCATCACAAATGTCCTTAATATCCATCACCTATCTCCCTTTACCTATCACCTAAATACCTATCACCCTTTCTATCTCCCTATCCTGTGATGTTAGTGAGGTTCTAAGAAGCATCCCAGCTAATCCATGTTCTAAATAAGAGACTGTTGATATTTTCTCTCAGGATGTGCCCCTTGATTTAGAAAGTTCTGTGTTTGGCTGACGTTGCCTGTGATCTATAGCTTCCAGCTTTCTGCTTCACTCTGGTCAATTTTGGTCTGCTTTTTTTTTTTTTAAGATTTTATTTACTTGACAGAGAGAGAGACAGCAAGAGCAGGAACACAAGCAGGGGCAGTGGGAGAGGGAGAAGCAGGCTTCCTGGTGAGCAGGGAGCCCGATGTGGGGCTCCATCCCAGGACCCTGGGATCATGACCTGAGCTGAAGGCAGATGCTTAACGACTGAGCCACCCAGGTGCCCCAATTTTGGTCTGCTTTTATCAGATCTTCATTCATACATAGATTTCATTTATAGGTCATTTATAGGTGTTCTCTGATTTCATTGAATAGTTTCTTTTTCCTGAACTTCTTACTCTTGGTTACTTTCAGAGAAAACATGAAGCCAGAGATTTGCCCTTCTGGAAGGAGTGAGTTTTGATCTAGAATACGTAGGAACACAGGATATTTTTGGAGAAAATAAGATTGGATTGGTTTGTCTTAAAATCTAAAAGCTAAAACAATAAAGCTAATTTGGGGAAAGCCAGTGTATCCATTTGACTAAAAATTGATATTTTAGAGTAATATAAATCTAAGATTGATGATATAGTAATGGCAGGCCAAATTGAGACTTGATAGTAAAAAGCAGTAAAAGGGGCACCTGGGTGGCTCAGTTCATTTTGTGTCCAACTCTTGCTTTCAGCTCAGGTCATGACCTTAGGGTCGTGAAAGGGCCCAGTGTGGAGCCTGCTTAAGGTTCTCTCTTTCCCTCTTTCTCTCTCTCAAAAATAAACAAATAAATAAATAAATACAAATAGAAAGCAGAAAAAGGCATGAATAGATATATTGTGAAGCTTAGTGACTTTACCGGTATCTAGGAAGGGTTTAGTAAAAATAGAAATTAACTAAAATAAATAAGTTCCTAAACTATGACTGGAATAAATATTCAAAGAAAAGGGAAAATAATAAGAAATTCATTAGCAGATGAAGATCTGTTAGCTTACATAAAAGACAAAATATCCAATATGCGTTTGATGTTTTCCTTCAATGTTATTAAAACTTCTTCTAATTTAAGATAACTTCTTTAAAATAAAAGATGAAAAATTGGATAGTCTAATAAGCCATATTTATAATTCCAAATGATCTTTCTACTTTGACCTTTTTAATCTTAAAAAAAAAACCCAGATTGATTCTAATTGTTGTACTTAAGACAATTTAATAAGACACCTGGTAATAGAATCCAAATGAAAGAAAAAATCATGAGAAAAATTGAAATCTTTCTCTTATTTTTGCACTGAGTTCTTTAACTTCATCTAAGTGAATGATATGCCACCAGGTTCTTGAAAATGGCATAACTAGATATTTTGAAACTCCTGAAATATTTTTTATCTCTTCATTATTTTTATTAATTGCAAAATGTACAGCTTTTTTTTTAAGATTTATTTATTTTAAAGAGAGCAAGTTGGGGGGGTTAGGGAGAGGGACAAGCAGATTCTACACTGAGCATGGAGCCTTACACGGCACTAGATCTCATGATCCTGAGATTGTGACCTGAGCTGAAATTAAGAGGCAGACACTTAATGGACTGAGCCACACAGGTCCCACAAAATGAGCAGCTTTTTAGTTACATGAAACTTAATTGAATTTTTATATCTACTGATGTGCTTGTAGATTTCATCCCTGTAGATAAGTCACCTTAGAAATAAACTCTTAATTTTAAAAAGGTTCTTTTTATTTATATATTTTGCCAAAGTATTTATTTTATACATCTATTGATTTTTTAATTGATTTATAATTGGCATACTATATTTTATTGGTTTCAGGTGTATAGCATAGTGATTCAGTATTTTTGTATTATTACAAAATGATCACCTCAATAGGTGTAATTACCATCTGTTCCTATAAAAAGTAATTACAATATTATTGGCTATATTGCCTAAGCTGTATATAACATCCCCATGACTTATTTATTTTATACCTGGAAGTGTGTACTTCATGATCCCCTTCACCTATTTAATCCATCCTTCTACCTGCCTTTCCTCTGGCATCTGAGGTTTTGTTTGTTCTCTGTATCTATTTTTGTTTTATTTTGTTTGATCATTAGTTTTTTCATGTAAATGAAATTGTATAGTATTTGTTCTCCTCTTTCTGACCTATTTCACTTAGCATAATACCCTCTAGGGAAATACAAATCAAAACCATGAGATACCACCTTCCATCTGTCAGAATGGCTTTTATCAAAGAGACAAGAAAAAACAAGTATTGGAGATGATGTGGAGAAAAGAGAACCCTTGTGCACTGTTGGTGGGAATGTCAATGGTGCAGCCATTATAGAAGAGGATGTCTAGCACTGGGTGTTATATTCAACTAATGAATCATTTGAACATTGTATCAAAAACTAATGATGTCCTACAGTTTGGCTAATTGAATTTAAATTAAAAAAAATAAAACAGACAAACAAAAAAACCCCAAAACCAAATAAAACAAAAAACAAAAAAATCAAAAATAGAACTGCCATATGATTTAGCAATTCCACCTGTGAATATTTACCCTAAAAAAAAAAAAAAAAAGGAAAAAGGTTCTTTTTTGAACCCTCATCTACTACAAAGAAATAAGAAGCATAGACATCTGACCTTGCTTAGCCTACAGAGCCTATTCAGTGCTTGTGAAAATATAATGATCCTTGGAGCCAAAGCAATTTGGGTTAGAAGTCCAACTCTGCCATTTACTCTTTGGATGACACTGAGATAGTTTGTTTACCCCTTTGAATCTTATTAATTAACATCGCTAAAATGGGATTGTAATATATACATCATCGACTAAACGTTTCCAATTTCCTTACTCCTTGGTATAACACATTTTTTGAGCATTTGCTCTATTTTTGGCAAATATTTAAGTTCTAGGTTTAGAGCCCTAAAACGATAGCTAAGAGCTCTGCTTTCCAGACTGGAAGTACCAAGAAAGAATAGCAATAAAGTAATCAAATAAATAAGAAAATTATCGGAGAATAGTTAAGTGCTAGGAAGACTACAAAACCAAGTAGTGGAAGATAGTGACTGAGAAGAGAAAGATTCACTTACGTGTTGTGGTTAAGGAGAACTCTATGATGAATGGCACTTGAGCTGAGACCTGAATGCTAATTAGAATGAACCACATGAAATGTTGAAGAACACAAAAATATCCAGAAAAACAAAGTTGTTCAGAGAGGGTGGGGGCAGTGCAAAATGATTGGTGGCAAGGGGGATAAAATTATAATATTTGATGGATTTTAATGAGATCGGTGTGTCTAGACAAATAATAGATGTGAGAGAATCTAGATTAAGGTAAGGCTTGAGAGGAAGGCATGAGTCATGTCATTTAAAGTTTTAGGATTTTATTTTGATTACAATAGTTTTGACAAAATCACTTATGTTCTTATATGTAAAGGGAAGATGGACACAAATAATATATTTTTTATATATTTTTCTCATGTGGTAATTCTGACCTGACATCCGATAATTATAAAACCACCTGGCATTTGCAGATCTATCTACCTCTAACTTCTTTATCCCTTAGTCCATTCATCCATCTACTCTAATATTGATAAGAGAGTTTTGTAAAGAAGAAATCAAAGACTAAAACATATATATCAATTATTGGTGCATGACAAAACAGAAACAAACTCATTTGAATAATCCAATAATATAGATTTCTAACATGTCTGTGGGGCAGGTTGGAGAGATTCTGTTGACTCAGTTAAGAGTCTGTAAGGGGGCAGGTTAAGATTGGGTTAGCTGTATGAGTAGGTAATATTCCTTGACTTAGGGGGCCAGCAAGGACATGTACTAGTCACGGCAATGGCATAAGGTGCATGAGACTAGGCTAGAAATAGGCACATGGTCACTCTCATCTACTTTTTATAGGCAATTAGCAAGTCTATAACTATGACTGAAGTCAAGAGACAAGGTAATACACTCACTTTTAAAAGGAAGAAATGCAAAGTTATATGGCAGGGAGAGTAGATGCAAAGATGGGAAGAATTGTGGACAATAACCTAATCCACTAGGAATGAAAAAGCTCTATTTTCCAGAATAGCACAAAAACATTTAAAAAAGAAAGAAGGAAGGAAGGAAAGGAGAAAGAAAAGAAAGAAAGAAAGAAAGAAAGAAAGAAAGAAAGAAAGAAAGAAAGAGAAAGAGAGAAAGTCTAATAAGTAGGCCCCAAAGAGTTATTATTTTCCTTACAAACCTCCCTTTCTCACTTGTAATCCTCAGGTTCAAACTTTATGTACATAATACCGTTTGCCGTCACAGATTCAGGCTTGAGTCAGTAAACCTTGTCTTCATTTTATATCTTCCAGAAAAATCTGTACTCCACACTCACTGGTTAAAACACTTGAATGTTTCTATCTGTAATTAAACACAAGCATTATTTTCCACATTACGGTTTAAATCTAAAATACTCAACTCTATCTAACTTCCTGCACTGATATTGACCATGTCATTTTATACCTCGACACATTTGCTTATGTCATTCTCTCTACCAAGAAATTTCTTCCAAATAGTAAGGATTCAATACACATTATGAAATTAAAGTACTGAAAAGATAACAGAAGGAATAAAATGTCATTTCATACACTAAATAAAATAGCATAAAACAAACCCATGTCACTTTAGTTTTCTTGCACAAAAATATAATTATGAGCAATGAGGAATGGGGAGAGAACTCTAGCAAATGTGGTATAAAATATAACTTAAATCTTCTTTCAAAGACGTAAAAAGGTAAATGTAAAGAGTGTAATTCTCTAATTACAAGGGAAAAAATAACCTAAAAGAGGCAAATCAGATGAATTAAAACTAAGAGCAACTTAACAAATAGAAGGATGTCAGACTTGTGAATGCTGCATATTGCTTTACTAAGATCATTGCAAAAGGATTGTTCATATTTAGTTTTTATTTGGATTAATGACAATTATTAGTAAGACAAAAGAATGAGTAATTGCATGAACTTAATGAAATAGATCTGAAGACTCCACCCTCTGACGAGAATGATGGCGTAAAATACTACAGCTCTAACTATCTGTAAAATATACATGAAAGATTTTATAATATCAAGATATCCAAGTTAAATACCTTATTAAATATCTGGTTATCAAAGAAAGAAATAAAAATTAAGGAAAAAAAAAAGAAATGCCTTCTGTGCTATGGGAACCTGAAATTAGCTTGAGCTTGTTTGTTCAAGTCAGAGGTGCACTGACTCAGTGTGGACACTTATACAAGGCATGGAATGTATTGGTTTATATATATGTATATATACGGGGGGGGGGGGCAGTAGCCACGGTTCCAAGGCAAATTACAAAGAATTTTGTACTAGCTTGTCAGCAC
This sequence comes from Mirounga leonina, assembly GCF_011800145.1. Lineage (NCBI taxonomy): Eukaryota > Metazoa > Chordata > Mammalia > Carnivora > Phocidae > Mirounga > Mirounga leonina. Next base: position 59,517,213 of record NW_023270807.1, on the reverse strand, counting down.
GCTTTATTGGTGACATTGATATTCATTATTTGAACCCAGTTTTACTGAGAATTCCACAGAACACTGTCACTGGGGCCAGTCATGTAGGAAAAATGTGCCTATGTGACCAGCAGGGTATAAAGCATCCTGACTGAGAATCCCCATTGAGTCTCCTTGTCCCAGGGCGTTCCAAGCATATATCCTTGGTTTCTGATTCAAGAGAGAAAGCATGTCCTTTCTTTTGGATTGTTCGCTGTGAGGCAGCTTTTGGCAGAGAAATATCCTTACTCTAATGCTGTGGTATTAAACCGTAAAACAGCATAAACTGTAGCTTCAGAGGCATTGTCATTTAAAGTCCTGCTAGATTTCTTTAGGCACCAAATGGGTTTGACTGCCCTAGCACAATTACAGATACTAGAACTATAAAGAAAATAAACTTGCTCAGTGAAGTCAAAATGTTTCTCACCAGCAGGCAAATTCCCTTAATGATAGGGATCTAGGGGCTTACATTTTAAGCAAGTATTTCTTTTGTCCCACATTGATTGTAATAACTATCCTGCACACCGTGAATCAGATTTCTGAATGTACTAAGGGGGATCCTGCACTTACTTCTTGGCCACTAAAAGTGCAGCAAAACTGAAATTCTTGCAAAGATGTGTGACTACTTTGTTAAATAATCAAGATTAATAAACAAGGTTAATTAAAATCAATTCACCTTCTATCCTTTTTTTTAAACATATAATGTATTATTTGTTTCAGAGGTACAGATCTGTGATTCAACAGTCTTACACAGTTCACAGCGCTCACCAGAGCACATACCCTCCCCAGTGTCTATCACCCAGCCACCCCATCCCTCCCACCCCACCCCCCACTCCAGCAACCCTCAGTTTGTTTCCTGAGATTAAGAAGATAGCAGGAAGAGAAGAATGAAGGGGGAGAAATCAGAGGGGGATTTTTTGATATTTGATCATGATGATTAGGACATATTTACATTTATGATCCAAACACTAAACCAATAAAAAAAAAGTCATTATTGATTTCTTGTATGCTCATTGCTCGATTAATGAGGGATCATTTTATAACTAACTCTTCTGAGAATTTTATATTAAAACAATTAGTATCTATTTCTTAATCTAAAATAGCCCTTGAAAGGCTGCCTTCTGATAGGGGCATGATATTTGTCTGCCTTTTCCTTTTACTAGCAGCATATCCGCCATCAAAAACAAAAACAAACACACAAAAGAAAAATCCACAGCTTTAAAAGCAGATTGTTTCCTTTTATGTACATGATAGACTAAAGTGATTGTAGATGTAAGAGAACATGCATTTTCAGAGGAAAAAGTGTATAAAGAAATCTCTGGAGATTAAATTGCTATTTCCTGCTTCAGCTGTTCGCTAGGTGGCTAAAGGCAGTGAGTTTCAAAATGTGGTTCTATGGAGGTGATCACATTACACTTTAAAATAAGCATATATATACTTTCCTCAAATCTTACATCTGAAGTGTGAACTCATATTTTTATGGAGGCTAAGAAGATGTCCCTAAGGTCCATGAACACACATAATAGCATGATTATTCAAAATATTTCCCCTGATCCAAAATTTGTGATTCCACAAATGTTTTTTTTTTTTTTTTTTGCCTACTCATGTTTCTGTCTTGACGAAATGAACTCTGTAAGACCATTCTACCTAGTTCATTACCTCTTCTTGCTAATTTACAATCATAATTCCCCTCATTCATTGTTGCTTCTGGCTTTGATTGATTTGACAGGCTACCCAGGCAAAATATCTGAATCGAGTTCAAATTCAACTGTATTGTGTCACAGTGCCATTGTTGTGAAATTCCAGGTACCATATTGTCCATTTTATTTTCTACTTCTATGGCCCCTAATCCTTGAACTCCTCTATAGCTTCCTCCTCCTCTATCAGACTAAGAAAAATAATACAGTTACTAGTCCTCTCTGTCCCCTTTTGGATTTCCTTACACTGTGTTGACACCGTTGGCAATATAATCTGCATTCACAATCTTAATCTCAATCTATAGGCAGATACCAATTTATAATTCCATCCTTGGGAACTCGACTTCGAGCTCCAGACTTGAGTATCGAAGCCCCTATTTGTTCTTGACTATTAGATGTCTCAAAGGTTGCTCAGATTAATGCCCAAAACCAAAATCAAACCCTATTTCTTAATTTCCTGTAGAACTTTTCTGTTTCTTCAGATAGAATAAAAATTGTAATTATATGCACATTTTTGATTATTTGACTGATGCTTGCCTTTCTTATGAGGGTATAAACTCCATTAGGGCAGAGGTCTGTCTCCTTCTGGTCAACATCTCTATCCCTTTTGCTTAACAGAGCGTCTGGAAGGTAATAGACATTTGAAAAATATTTATTGAACATTTAATAAAGCAATTCTGGAGGATAAATAGCAGGATGAAGAAAAGATTGCAAAATACTCCTAAGTTTTTGTGATACTATTAGTTTTAGCAAGTAAGAATTGTAATTTTTTTAAAAGATTTTATTTATTTGACAGACAGACACAGTGAGAGAGGGAACACAAGCAGGGGGAGTGGGAGAGGGAGAAGCAGGCTTCCCGCTGAGCAGGGAGCCCGATGTGGGGCTCGATCCCAGGACCCTAGGATCATGACCTGAGCCGAAGACAGACGCTTAACGACTGAGCCACCCAGGCGCCCCAAGAATTGTAATTTTTACCACACAATAGGTGAAACAGTTTGCATATAAAAATTTTTATTAGTCTTATATCAAATAATTCCAAAAATAAAATATGTCTTTATTAGAGGCATGTCTATAAATAGTACAGAGATGATAAATGGGGCAATGGACAGAGATAGACATACATACATACATGCATGCATACATAATTTTTGCAAGAGGAGTCTTTGGTTTGGGGGCATGTAACAAGTTTAGGAAAGTATCGAGGATTCTGTGGTTTAGAAAACACATCGAGAATGTTAATAAATAGCAGGTTTGCTTTTTTGTTTTTTGAATCTTCCTTTTCAAAAAAAGGATATAATAAGTCCCAAAGCTTTGCCTAGGATGAAATGACACAATATGTGATTGATCCCTGGTAGTTTAGATTTCACCCCCACTCTGGACATATATCTTCTATGTCAAATAATCTTTTATTAAGGATGTGCTGGTGTCTGTCTTTGAAAGAGATGAAAAGACAATTTAAATCAATAGGCCCTTAGAGCTCTAGAGTTTAATTCCCTTATGTGATTAAACTCTTTATCCCTAAAGACTCTATTCCCTTGGTTTTAAAATGGATTAAGATTCAGCATTTGTTTTATACATACAAACACACATAAACACACAGAGTTATGAAATCATCTCTCTGTTAGGCAGTAGGCTGTGTATTTTCAATGAACAAATATTCAACCTTAAGAAGAAATAACACTAGAAATTTAAGAATTTTTTTTCAGGGAAGTGGAGAACACATTTAATATAATAGGAAGTTTTGTTATGTTATCCGAACAAAATGTCAAATAAAAAGAACCCAGCATATTATTTTTTGGACATTTAACATATTCTTTTTTTTTCTGATACCACATAGTGAAAAAAAAGCCATATTTATGAACAGATGATAAAAACATGGCATAATAATGTTAAAATGCATGTATGGTTAGCTTTTTTCTGTTTATCACTTACCAAGGTATTTAATGAAATTGAAATCTTAGAAAAGCTTGAGAACTTATTTTTTTTATCTGTAGGTATTTGCAATTGTTGAAATTCATGAACTACTCTGCAGTTTTAAGACTATGTTACAGCTATTTTGGATTAACAATATTGTGGTTACATTGAAATAATTGTATTAAAAATACTGAAGTAATAACAGTTGTTGATTAATTTTAATTTACAGATTTTTAAAAATCTACTTAAAATTCAATGGATTTTTGATTTATCCATTTTTTTATTATTATGTTATGTTAATCACCATACATTCCATCATTAGTTTTTGATGTAATGTTCCATGATTCATTGTTTGTGTATAACAAACAATTTATCCATTTCTTATGTATTTGTTTACCCCTCCTTTTTTTGAGAGTTTATGCTTCTTTAGTACTTCCCTTTTTCCAGATGTTCTGCTATAGACTATATATGCATTGTTCCACTTGGTTCTCCCAACTTTGGGACACAGATAATTGTTTGTCTTGATTTTGTGAATGAAGGTATGGGGATTAAGAAACTTGGTCAGAATCACAAAACAAAAATCACAAAATTCACAAAAAAGAAAAGGGCAAAATACTTCTATCTGTGGCAGACCCCAGATATACACTTTATTGTGTAAATTCCTTTATACCTTCAAAGTGTGTTTAAAAACATTGATAATTTGTTTTTAAGTTTCTCATCCTTTAAAACAGCATGAAAACCATTGCCTTAAAGTGAAAGTTAAAAACGAATATAAATACATCATCCTTATTTCTTTTAAATATCCTCAATTTGATTCTATATTGAGGCTTATCATTTCCATTTCTGTGGACTTGAAAATATTTTACTGCATGTTTATTTCAAATACATTAGATTTCTAGATATACACATATATCCTCATTTATGGCTGTTGCGTCACATTATATCTGCTTCCTTAATGCTCCAGGGTTTTGGTATATTTGTTTCTGCTTTTGTCTTTAAATAACAGTTGACTCTTTCCATCAATTCTGATTGTTCAATACATAGAATATACCACTGTGATCTCTCATCAGTAGTTGCACATGGTGTAGTTATTTTTCCCAGTTTGGAATAGCATATTGATTATTTTATGTAGAAACTCCCTACATTTGTTGATTCATCTCATTCAACAGGTATTTTAAAGTAAATTCTATGGTAAAACAATGTGTGAATTTCTAATTTATTGTTTTTGATGAGACTTTTGTGGTAATATTTTACAAGAAACTGCCACCTTTAAAAATTCATAAAAATGTTAATTGGGTAATTTATTTTCTATTTTTTCAGATAGTTAAACAACTTAAGGGAGTGAATTTTTGAAGTATAATCTAGTAGTTCAGAATCATGTGTTTCCATAACATCAATATACTGATCACAAATAATTCTTATTCATTGACTTAGTCCTATATTTTAAAGTAATGCTTTTAATCAGAATTGATAGTGAATGTAAATCCTGGAAAGTTATAAAGTTGAATCTTAATAAATATTCTATGTGTTATTCAAAAGTAGCTACTGAGTTCTTAATATATAGGAACAAATGTAGTAGATGAACAGATAAATATTCTATCCTCAAGAAATTAATAATTTAATAAATCAAGAATAACATGTATCTTAGTGTCTCAGTCTGCTCATGCCACTATATCAAAATACTATAATGGGTGCCATAAACAACAGGGATTTATTTCTCATAGTTCTGGAGGCTAGGAGCTCCAAGATCAAGGTGACAGCCAATTCCAGCCCTGGGTGAGGGCTCCCTTACTGGCTTACAGCCACCTTCTTGCCATGTCCTTACATGGTGGAGAGAAAGAGAAAGAGAGACATTTATTATAACAAACTGGCTCACACAATTATGAGAGCCCAAAACTCTGCAACTGGCAAACCAGGGACTCAGGAGACTTGATGGTATAGTTCCAGTCTGAGTCCAAAGGCCTGAGAACTAGGAGACCCAATGGTGTAAGCTCCAGTCTAGTCCAAAGGCAAAAGAAATTGATATCCAATCTGAAAAGCAGTTAGTCAGAGGGTGAATTCTTCCTTATACCATCTTTTTCTTCTATTCAGGCTTTCAGTGAGTTGGATGAGGACCATCCACATTGAGGAAGGTAATCTGTTTACTCAGTGTACAGGTTCAGATGTTAATCTTATCCAGAAATATTCTCACAGACATACCCAGAATAATGACTAGCTATAGTTAGTGTCCCAGTCAAGTTGACACATAAAATTAACCATTGCAACATGGGCCTAAATAAGCTCCATATCAGGTAGAAAGTACCAAATGTCATAAGGTAGTTAAAAAGGTTGATAGATCAAAGTCAAGAAGAAGAATATACTACTTATTATTTTTCATTTTAATAGTTTACACCTCTTCCTCTTTACTCAATAACTCTCAGCTCACACATTTGAAATTTGTCTGAATGTTTTAATAATGTGTAAAGCAGAGAGCTGCATTCCCCCAAATCACCTTTCAAGAATGGATCTTATTTGGATTTGGCCAAAAGAGGAACTTGGGTGAAATTTGGAAGTTGGAAGAAAATCAGAGGCCATTATTCTTGGAAGGTTATCATGGTCAGACCCTGTGATGGGCAGAGGTGGGTCTCAGCTTATCTGTTTGTCCTCTGTTCCATTTCCAGCATGTCTCCACAACTGCTGGCCTTGCTTGCCAGCAGCATCCGCTGGCCCACCACCAAGCACTCATTTGGGGCCTACAAAAGCAGCAGATGAAATACAGATGAAATAGTCATTTTCACTGATCTTTCCATGAGCTCCCACTTAGTAGTTCCCTTTACCATCCAGATCACCTCTCAGATTTTCCTGTAAACTCTAACTTATTCACCCATGCTGTGGCTGCAGGTGGAAAGTAAGTGATTTTTCTCTGATCCTCCAACTTATCCCTTCCAGACTTTAACCTCTTCAGCATCTGCCAAGTTTCTGTTATTGAATTTCTATAAAAGATTGCTCATTCCCAAAATACTTGTTGTAGTGAGCATTCTTGACCCTAAGGGTGTAACAATATCTAGTGTTCATAGAGTGCACACTATGCTGTAACTTGTAGATACACTTTATACTAAACTTAGCCTGCTGGATAAGCACTCTCATCCTTGTTAAATGGTTGAAAGAACTGGAACTAAGAGAAGTCACAGATTTTCTCAAGCACGCAGAGATCATAGGTCATAGAGCTAGGATTAGAACTTTTCTCTGAGTGTGCTTTCCTATCTACTATAACTAATTTTCTCTGTAAAAATGTGGAATGGCAAATGGCCAACTAACCTAAAAGTCAGATACTTTAGCTGCATAAGGTAGATGGGTGCCTGACAAAAATGGCATCTAATACATCATAAAAGTTGGCAGACACGTTGCTATAAAAATTGAACTACCTCAAAAAATGCATGAAGCAAATGATCTCAGGAAAACAGCAGTTTCCACTCTATACTTAGCTTGCCCAATGTCACCCAAGAATAGAGTACAAAATATATTTCCTAAAATGCTTGCTGCTTCTAACATTTTGGAGGACAGCGGCTCTTAGCCCTGTGCTGTTTTCTGCCTTGTGTTGTGCACTGACAGATCTAATCCCCACCAGAGCAGTATTTCCCATCAAGAGATATTTAGAAAGTGTTTTCAGTCCGAGGATACTTGAGTCTTAAGTTACTGACCTTTGTCCTGATGCAGAATCAAAAGTGTTTCCATACTGTTGTCTCCTTGAGTCATCTCAATTATAACAAAACAAAATAAATCTTTAGGACAGAAATGCACTTAGGATAGCTGATTTACTATTGTTCTAAGCTAACAAAAGTCTGTTTCTTTCTTCCTAGTGCATTTCAGATGTGATAATAACAAAATAAATCTCTTAGAAACAAACAAATCTCTTTGGGAGCTAGAGAAAAGCTCTTAAAAGAGTCATTTTGAGGTAGCCAATTTCCTCTCTTCCACATTCGGATGTTCAGATATGTTTTGGAGAGGAAGACACTAAAAGACTAGATGTCAGACACCTTGTCTCCTTTTTTAGGATGCTTTGTGAAAAACCACTTAAATGTGCTGCCTAGTAGCTCATTTTCTATTTATTTCTTCCATTCCTTCCAAGATGTCAAATGTGTTCTAATGGACTCATATTTAGACTAACATTTATGTATAATGAAAGGAAATGACTTTGAAAAAAAAAACATAGTAGTGTTTACTCCATACAACTCCAGAGAGAAATAGATTAATATGTTTCTCTCCACATTGCTCTCTTATTTTTTCTGATTACACTTTACCCATCATCACCTCTACACTATGATATTACCACTGTCCTACAGAAAACTTATTGTGGTGGAAAACAAACTCCTTTTTCCCCACCCATGCTCCTAAAGCTTTCTTTGAATGTGTCCTTGTCCTAGCTAATAAATGGCAGTGAGTTCCCGGCCGTTACTTCCCATACATCTCAACAGAATGTTGGAGAAGCTTGCTGTTCTGAACTGCCCACAGACACAGACAAGAAGCTCTAAGTTAAACCTCCTGTTCCCCCTGGCCAAAGGACCAGAAAAACAGGGTGACTTAACAACAGAAAACTTTTTTGTCAATACTCTCTCTGCTCCAGCCAAACACCAGTGAAAAAACTGCTCCCCTCCCCCACATCCTTCACCCCTATAACTTCTGCAGGGTCTAGTGAAAAGCTGACCTTCAAACTCCACCCCCAGCCATGGAAGCAGGAGGCAGGGCAGTGTCAGTTGGACCCAGCAGGGAGATGGTTTTTCACCCTTCAGACAACAAAGGCAGGTGGCACTCTGATTTCACTCCCAGGTAGTGTCAATAGAGTCCAGGGACTGAGCATTCACTACTGCTGGGCAGCACTGAGACTCAATGAGGCAGGTCAAGCAAGGCTAGTAACCACCTTGTTCCACACACAGCACCCATTTCCATCACTAGCATGAGGGGGGCAGGGACTGAGCCTCCACATCCACCTGATGTCTATGAGATGGAACATAGTTTTGCGGGTAGAGCCAATTAACACTCTCAGCTTCTCCCTTTTCTGTCAGCAGTGCCTTGCCAGGAACTGAGTCAGAAGGAAGGGGTACAACATTTTCAAGTATTAAAAGAAAAGAAGGGTCAGTCACAAAATCTATATCCAATAAAATATACCAGGAATGTGAAGTGTATCAAGAATGAGAGAGAAATATAGACAAGTTTAGATGAAGGAAAACAATTTGTTGCTAGCAGACCTATTCTTGAAGAATGGCTAAAGAAATTCTCTGAACAGAGAGAAAATGGTAACAGAAGAAGGTTGGAACTTCAGAAAAGGAAATAACAAAATGGTTTAAAAATGAAAGAACAACAAAATGACTATCCTTCATCTCATGTGTTTTTTTTTATACCATATTTGATGGTTGAAGTAAAAATTATGATACCATCTGATGTGATGCTCAATGTATGTAGGGGAAATACTTAAGACAATTATATTTAAAAAGTGTGGGGGGAGATAACTTTATGCAATTAGATACAGATCTAGTCATGTGACTCCCCTACATCAACATTTTCCATGGTTAAAATTGCACTTAGGATAAATTTCCAAATTCTTTTTTTTTTAATTTTGTTTTATTATGTTATCTTAATCACCATACATTACATCATTAGTTTTAGATGTAGTGTTCCATGATTCATTGTTTGCATATAACACCCAGTGCTCCATGCAGAACAGGCCCTCTTTAATACCCATCACCAGGCTAAGCCATCCCCCCACCCCCCTCCCCTCTAGAACCCTGTTTGTTTCTCAGAGTCCATAATCTCTCATGGTTCGTCTCCCTCTCTGATTTCCACCCCCTTCATTTTAATAAACCTGGGAGGACTTGCATACTCTGGTGACAACTACATCTTTTACCCTCACCTTAAACCACTTTCATCCTCCCTTCCTGTGCTCCTTCTGCTCCGACGTTCCTTCACTTGCCCTTCCAGGACTTTTGTACATGTGTTCCAGTTTCTGAAATGTTTTTTATGTAGCTCACTCTTACTCATTCTTTAGGCTGAAACTCAAAGGTCACAACTGTAGGGCAAATTTCTCTGAATCCAACCCAATCTAAATTAGATACCCGATTATGTTTTTTCAATCTCTTTTCATTTGACTCTGTAGCCCATATGGGCAGAGGACAAGTATTTTCACCACTGTGTTCTCACTGCTAGTGCAAGGCCTGGCCCACAAGAGAAGTTCAGTAGGATTTGTTCAACAAATAAATGAAATAGGAGCTGGTTTTTCTCAAGGATTTTGTTTTAAATACACTTCACATATAGGCACAATATCTGATGTTTAAATATTTATTTATATTAAGGGGTTATAAAAATGTTTAAAACCCAGAAGAAACATTATTAATTCAGTAATAAGTAATAAAATATATTGTAACATTAAGGTTGAGGAAATATTTCAAAATAAAGAAAACTCTAGTTTCATGATGATTAATTGCAACATATAATTTTGAATTCAATCATGGACCAGACATTTTAAAAGCTATTGAGAATATTATTGAGACATTCAACAACAATTAAATATGAATCAAGGATTAGTCAATTATTGAATTATTAATAAAATGGGGTATGATGTCAAAGTACTCTCAAATTATTTAGAGGTAACCACCAAATAAACTATTTATATATAGGGAGAAAAAAAAGCATGAATAAGAGAGTGACTAAATGATGAAACAAATTGGGAAAATATGAACAATGGGTAAATTTGGGAAAGTAGCTGAGAGTACTTTGTAGAATTTTTCCAAGTTTGTAAATGTGAAATTATATCAAAATACAAAGTCTCAAAAACGGAGAATTATTTAAGCCTATGGAAAACCACTGTCTAGTACACTGGAATTATGTATTCACATACAATTCTTGAAAATTTTTCTTGATATTATGGTCTCTCTGGTAAATAGATCAATTAACATTAAAAACTCAATAATAATCAGAAAATAAATATTACATAAAAGATAAGCATTTTAATTTACTCAATATAATTAATAATCATGAACCCATAGATAGAGAATGAATCAAATTATATTTTATTATATATTCACAAGTATGGAGTATTTTTTTCCACCCATGCCATTAGATATGTCAATAATGTAAAAAACAGAAAAATATTTAGGTCTTTTAAAAGATGTCGAAATTTCTTGGCATCAGGGAAATACAAATCAAAACCACAGTGAGATACCACCTCACACCTACCAGAATAGCTAGAGTTAACAACTCTCTCCACAACTCAGTGCGGATGTGGAGAAAGGGGAACCCTCTTACACTGTTAGTGGGAATGCAAACTGGTGCAGCCGCTCTGGAAAACAGCATGGAGGTTCCTCAAAAAGTTAAAAATAGAGCTACTCTACGACCTACCAGTTGCACAATTAGGTATTTATCCAAAGGATACAAACATAGTGATTCAAAGGGGCACATGCACCCCTTCTTTATAGCAGCATTCTCCACAATAGCCAAAATACAGAAAGAGCCCAGATGTCCATTGACAGATGAATGGATAAAGAAGATGTGAGATGAGATATATATAGATATATATATCTATATATATCTATATATTGAAATATTACTCAGCCATCAAAAAGAATGAAATCTCATTTGGAACAACATGGATGGAACTTGAGGATATCATGCTAAGCGAAATAAGTTAGTCAGAGAAAGGCAAGTATGATTTCACTCATATGTGGAATTTAAGAAACAAAACAGATGAAAATAGGGGAAGGGAAGGAAAAATAAGATGAAAACAGAGAGGGGGACAAACCATAAGAGACTCTTAACTGTAGGAAACAAACTGAGGTTTGCTTGAAGGGAGGTGGGTGGGGGGATGGGGTAACTGGGTGATGTACATTAAGGAGGGCACTTGATGGAATGAACACTGGGTATTATATGCAACTGATGAATCACTAAATTTTACCTCTGAAACTAATAATACACTATATGTTAAATTGAATTTAAACTAAAAAAAGAAAAGAAAGTACAGAAAACATGGAAATATGTAAACAAATATTGCATCAACTGATATCTGCATGTGTTTAAAAAGAAACACTTGATACCTTTTTAAAAAAAACATATTGAATTGCTTTTAATTTTGTCTTAAATGTTACATACTAGAAAGAAATAAAATCTCTTTAAAAATGAAAAAAAGGGCGCCTGGATGGCTTAGTCGTTAAGCGTCTGCCTTCGGCTCAGGCATTGGGATCCCTGCTTGGCGGGAGGCCTGCTTCTCCCTCTCCCACTCCCCCTGCTTGTGTTCCCTTTCTCGCTGTCTCTCTCTCTGTGTCAAATAAACAAATAAAATCTTAAAGAAAAAAAGGATGTTGAAATTTTATAGAATAATGAATCTCTAGCATTTTATTGTACTGACAATTAGAAAATTAGTTTAGGACAGGCCATGTACACAGTATGAGAGAGTCATTATCCTCAGCTAACTGACAAGATAACATATGTAAATTATCTTGTCAATAATCACAATAGCAATATAGAAATTTTAAGAAATTATATAGGAATATTAATTAAATGTCTACTATTTCCTCAATGAAGTTTTTTGAAAAAAAATTTCATGGTAGGTATAACTTTATTGACTTCATTCCTTCAATTAAAGAACTCAACCTTACATATAATGGTTTTTAAATGTCGTTCTCTCATATTTATTGTTACGCTACAAGGTACTTTGCTAAAAATCAGAGACTATAGAATCACAAAATAGATGTTTTTAAATCTAAATTTTATTATAACACAGAATGCCAGGTTAAATTTGAAATCTTCATGAGAATGAAACAGGGATTAACATTACCAAAATGAAAAGAAAATATATTTTGGCTTTACAGTTGAGGTTTTAAAAATGTGGAATTTATATTCTAATAAAAATTAGAGCTCTCAGGGCGCCTGAGTGGTTCAGTGGGTTAAGCGTCTGCCTTTGGCTCAGGTCATGATCCCCGAGTTCTAAGATAGAGCCCCGCATCTACCTCCTTGCTCAGTGAGGAGCCTGCTTCTCCATCTCCCCCTCCCCCTGCTTGTGCTCTCTCTTTCTCTCTCTGTCAAATAAATAAATAAAATCTTTAAAAAAATAAGCTCTAAGAAGGAGGGAAAGTGTCATATGGTGACATTATTACCTTAATTGAGGTTTTTTGAATAGGTCAGGCATAACTTATTCAGAGTTGAAGCTTAGGTGACAAATGACAAAGGACTAAACTAATTATTTTACTTTAAGAATGAAAATAAAGTATCAAGTAACAATTATTAAGAAAAGAGAGAGCACAGAAAAGGAAGTGAAAGTATTTAGAAAACATTAGAAAACAAAAAAAAAATTCTTTTTAAAGAATCCAGATTGATATGAAATTTTGTCATAAATCACAATATGACATCTATAACGATTAGGTAGCAGATCCCAATATATGGGAACTTTGGCTTCTGATTATGATTTGGAAAGCCAAAAAGAGTATCACTCCTACCCTTACAACAGAAGCAACAAAACAAATCCTCCAAACTACTTGAATAAATTTTCTAAAATCCATCAGAGGGTTTAGGTCACAGGGCAACAAGTTAACACAAAATCTAAGAAAAAATGGATATCCCTAAGTAAAGATCAATATACATTTGTTTATCTGAGGAAGATGACCCTGGAGAGTGATCAAAGAATTCAGGGGAAAACTTTAACGAACTGCCAAAGACTAAATAAGAAAATATGGATTCATTGGGAGACACAGGCACAAAGGGAATTAGCACCCACTCACAGGCTTTTTTTCCACGGACCTAATGTGTACTCACATAAAAATTGGGGTAAGTGAGAGCCCTGAGAAACATTCCCGGTCACCCAGTCCTGGGGACAGGGGACAGCAGGCCACTGCATAAAAGGCAAGGAGCCTGTCTGGATCCTTTCTCCTATCTCTCTTATGGAATAAAAACCTTAAATCACTAGGGAAAGGCAACAAATCCTGGCACCCTCGGACACTTGTGAAAACACATCATTGCCAGGGAGAAATAATGGAAAAATCCCTCTATTTCTAGGAGAGGAGAAGGAATATGTCCTAGGTATGGACCTCCAGCCAAGCATAGGGCAGAATGTCTAGGAAGACCTTATCCCAAGACACAGAGCCGCATTGAGAGTGAGGCCTAATTAAAACAACAGAAAAAAGGAGAAAAAATAAAACAAATAAAGCAAAACATTCAAGAACTGTGAGATAATACAAAAGGGTTTTTAAAAAGGTTTTATTTAAATTTCAGTTAGTAAACGTAGAGGTAATATTAGTTTTAGGTATACAATATAGTGATTCGACACTTCCATACAACACCTGGTGCTCATCACAAGTGCACTCCTTAATCCCCATCACCTGTTTCACCCTTCCCCCCCTCACCCCCGTGTAATTTGGAATGCCAAAATGAGAAGAGAGAACAGGGTAGAGAAATATTTGATGAAATAATGGCCATATTTTTTCTCAAAATTAATGACAAACCTTATGGATTTAAGAAACTCAAAGAATGGGATGCCTGGGTGGCTCGGTTGGTCAAGCGTCTGCCTTCGGCTCAGGTCATGATGCCAGAGTCGTGGGATCAAGCCCCGCATCAGGCGGGGTCCCTGCTCAGCGGGGAGCCTGCTTCTCTGCCTGCCACCGCTCCCGCTTCTTGTGCTCTCTCTCTCTCTGACAAATAAATAAATAAAATCTTTTTTTTAAAAAGAAGCTCAAAGAATAACAAACAGGATAAATATCAAACATACACACATAGAGAGTCATATTATATTAAAACTAAAGACAAGACAAAGACAAAAGGCTCCATTGCAGCCAAAACAAACAAAACTCATTGGTAAGGGGAACATAGGGAAGTATTAAAAAAGACTTCTTATCCAAAACTATACAAGCCAGAATACAATGGAATGACATTTTTTATGTGCTTAAAGAATAAACAAAACAAAACTTTGAAAATAGTATTCTAAACCCAATGCAAATATATGTCAAAAATAAAGACTTTTCCAGGTAACCAAATATTGGGAGAATTGATTGGTAATGTACCTGTAGTTCAATAAATGTTAACAAAAGGCTTCAGGCAAAAGGAATATGATACAAGATAAAAACACGAATCTATTTCTGTCTACACAAAAGGCAGAGTGCTAGAAATGAAATGAAGGTAAATGTCAAATTTATTTTTTCTGATCTTTAGTGACACTAAGTGACAACACCACTAAGTGTCTAAAACAGAGATAGTAGCAACATATTGTGTGTTTAAACATATGTAAATATTAAATGCCTGACAAAGAAATGGAAAGGGGAAATGCAAGTGGACTCCTGTAAGCTCCTGAGCCAACAGAAAAGCACAAGAATTAATAATTGAGATCGGTAAAGTTGTAAGATAAAAATCAATATGTAAAAATCAATTTGATATCTATGCATTAGCAACGAAAAATTGGATATTGAATTAAAAAAATACCATTTACAATAGCACTAAAAAAGGAGTTGTAGGTGTAAAGGTTTGGTATTGATTTTGTTACCTTAGAATTCCGAAAATGCAGATACAGTCAAGCCAACTTGCTCCTGGGAATATGTTTATTTTGCTTCTAACATCAGGTAGGGAATGGCTTTTCTCTGAGTTTTTGCTTAAGGATGTAGAAAATTAAATTTTAACTGCTGAAAACAGAATAATCACACATTAGGGAATTAGGGACTTAAGTGTTTCAGGTGTTTCAGAAAAGCCTTAAAAATCTGAAGTTTTATTTATATTTAATATATAACACACGAGTTCTGAGACTTTGAGGTTCGCTTAGTCTACACACTTAACTCTAAAAGCAGCATGTGCATATTTTTGAGATATCAAATGTATAATCTTGGAACGGTATTTGAAGTACAAAATGCATTTAATGAACTAAAACGATTCAAGAAGAACATATTGCACTTACAACACATATTCTACACTATGGGCTTCTAAGAGAGGTGGGTATGATTCTGTGAAGAAAAGCAATTGCATTCTCAGTAGGTTATCACAGCGTATTTTCAGAAGTTTCTAATTGAAGGCATGCTTCATTTGCCTTGGCTCTAAAAAAACCTACATTTGCTCATGATTATGTCTGTAAATGCCCTCATAAAATGTACTCTAGCAAACACACCCGCACATTTGCATATGTGCACACACATGCACATAGACACAAACATTTTACAATTTACCAAGAAATCTTGTCGTGCAGATTACTTCTTGTTCTTTTTATGGTTTTTCTGAGATCTTTAAGAATATAGAAAAGTTAGATATGAATACAAATTAATTTAAAAGTATTAAAACATATTAAATAGCCCTGCATTTGATTTATTAAATTAAATGATTTTTTCATTTTTTAAATTTTTTTAAAGATTTATTTTAGAGAGAGAGAGAAAGAGCAGAGTGTGCATGCAAGGGGAGGGGCAGAAGGCGAGGGAGAGGGAGAGAAGCAGCCTCCCACTGTGTGCAGAGCCCAACCCAAGACTAGATCACAGGACCCTGAAATCATGACCCAAGCCATGACCCAAGGTGAAATCAAGAGTCAAATGCTTAACAGAATGAGCCACCCAGGCACCACTTTTCAATTTAAAATGGGAAAATGTCAGGAAGGATTTCCTTAATTACATATTCCATACCTTGGCTTTTTAATCAATAATTTGATGTTTTTCTTTAAAGCATTTTGCTTTGTTTAAATTTTCTTCAAAACAGTAATACGCAGATACACACATATACAGAAACAGATAATATATATCTACTATCAATATTTCACTTTATTTTGTCACTTTCTGGTTCCTTGTTCAGTTTTTATTGAGGAAAAGGGATACTTCACAATATGCTCATCATATACTTTCAAGATAGTTGCATGGGATTATAATTATTATTATAGAAAAATAAGGACTTAATTGGGAATTGGATATTAGTAGTGCTTTCCAGAAGAAAGTTCATGTCCATCACTGATGGTATTCAGGTTCATCTCTCCTGCTCTCTAGCCAGAAGAGATTAGAGATCACTGGAAACCAAAATAATCTCCATTCTGAATCTCATTGTCATTTACATGATAGGTTATTTTAATTCCTGAGAATCTCTACCTAACAAACTCTACTTTTAGGAATCCTATCCACTTTAAGATGTTACAACTTATTTCAGAAATTAGAAAGTATCTCAGGCTTATTGACAAGGAGATGTATGCCAAAACCTTGGACCTGCCACTTAATAAAAGCTTGTGACTTTGAACAAATTACCTAATCTGTGAGCTTCAGATCCTTCAGAGATAAAACTATAAAGCCTGATTCATAAACTGAATGGGAGTAGCAAAACACTAAGAATAGCATTCTTGGTCCATAGTAAGACCTCATCATTGATAAATATTGTGATTATTATTAGAGTGGAAATAGTATATTATTGGAAAGAGAGAATGAAATACCTCGGTTAGAACACAGATTTTACTTGGTGCTGCAAAAAATTATACTTTACAGATTATTACTAATGTATTCAAAATATAGAGATACACAAAATCAAGTCCAAGAAAGTCTTCAATCTTTAATAACTACAGGCAATGAACATAACCACATCTAGACATTATATATTATCATACTATGTCTGCGAAGAGAGAGATGGAGCTTTCACAACTACAACACATTCAGTTAATGATAGTTATAGAGCTTTAGTGCCAAATACTCATATTTCTCTCATCTGAGCCTAACTTTGCCAATAGAGCTAGATAGGATAAAGTCCTATCCTCCTCAAGATCATTCAAACTTACCCAGGTATGAGGAAGAGGAAGACGTACATTACACAGGAAGAAATGCCAAGAGATTTCAAATTGAAATCCAAGACAAGGATGGTCTCCACCAACCCCTAAATTAGTCACTTATTTCTTTATTTAATAACTAATTATTGAATATGTACCTTGGTACTGGCATCATGCTTGACAGACTTTGGAGATACTGTGCTGAGCAAGACAGAAGCCTCTGCTTTTATAAAATCAGCATCTATCAGCAGAAATAAATTACTTTGTTGAAATTATTTAGTGACTACTCTAAACAATAAAGAGATATACATAATTTCAGAAAATTATAAAGGTTATGAAGAAAATGAAGCAGGCAGATGTCTTGGGTGATAAGATCAACTTTGGTTTGGATAGTTGGGGAAGCCCTCTCTGAAGAGGAGACACTGGATCTAAGAACTTCATGGGGCAGAGTTGAACTTTCAGTGATTTAAAGGAATAGACCTGAAGCTAGGATGCTTTCCCTTATTCTGAATCCCATGTTTATTCTATTAGAAATTCTAAAGATCATGGTGGGTTGAGGGGAGACCCTTGCAGATGGGCAATATCTCAGATCAAGTCCTAACCTACAGAGAATATCTGAACATGATATGGGAAGCTAAAATTGGTTTAAGGAAATGAGATTTAGAAAAATGCTGAGATGAACTAAAGGAAAGGGGGATCATAAACACAAGAGACTCAACCAGATACTGAATATAAAGATTAAGGGGAAAGTAGAATAGAAATCCCTGGATTTCTAAATCCAGCATCTTTCTAAATCTCATTTCCTTGAACCAACTTTAGCTTCCTATATCATGTTCAGATACAAAGATACAGACGTAGTGAAAAGAAGGGGCACATACACCCCAATGTTCATAGCAGCAATGTCCACAATAGCCAAACTGTGGAAGGAGCTGAGATGTCCTTCAGCAGATGAATGGATAAAGAAGATGTGGTTCATATATACAATGGAATATTACTCAGCCATCAGAAAGGATGAATACCCACCATTTGCATCGACATGGATGGAACTGGGGGGGGGGGGTTATGCTAAGTGAAATAAGTCAAGCAGAGAAAGACAATTATCATATGGTTTCACTCATCTGTGGAATATAAGGAATAGTGCAGAGAATCATAGGGGAAGGGAGGGAAAACTGGGAAGAAATCAGAGAGGGAGACAAGCCATGAGACACTCTGAACTCTGGGAAATAAACTGAGGGTTACAGAAGGGAGGGGGTTAGGGGGATGGGGTAACCAGGTGATGAGTATTAAGGAGAGCACATGCTGAGATAAGCCCTGGGTGTTATACCCAAATAATTAAATATTAAACACTATATCAAAAACTAACGATGTACTATATGTTGGCTAATTGAACATAATTTAAAAAAAGGAAGATACAATAAATAAATAAAGAAAAAAATCCCAATACCTGAAGCCTGTGGATCATGTATTAATACATGCATTCATTCATGTATAAATGTTTTCATTTCTTCATTTAATTAGCATGTATGCATTCATGGCAATAGTAAATCAAGAAAAAGAAGACAAAACTCTATATATAGCTTTAGACCTTCACAATCCAATAAAGTAGCTACTAGCACATGTGACCACTAAAATCAAAATTAAATAACATTTAAAATTCTGGGGACGCCTGGGTGGCTTAGTCGGCTAAGCGTCTGCCTTCTGCTCAGGTCATGATCCCAGGGTTCTAAAATCGAGTCCCACATCAGGCTTCTTGCTCAGCAGGGATCTTGCTTCTCCCTCTGCCGCCCCCCCCCCCGCCAGGCTTGTGCTCTCTCACTCTCTCTTTCTCTCTCTCTGACAAATAAATAAATAAAATCTTTTTTAAAAAAATTAAAAATTCTGTTTCTTAGTGTTGCTAGCCACATTTTAAGTGCTCAGTGTCCAAATGTGGCTAGTGGATACCATACTGAACAACACAAACACAGAATGCTTCTGTCTCCACAACAAATACAATAGGACAGTGCCACTTCATACTTTTAAGCATCAACAAGATTTTCTAGTGATAATTTTTTAAGTGTTCCAAAACTTAGAAAGCAGGTCATGGCTACTAATGAATTAATGTAAAATAATAATTATGATAAGATACATAAAAAGAGAGTATTGAACTTAAGGCAGGTGAGTTAAGAATAAAACTCTACAGATTATTCAATGCAGTAGGAAAAGCCAGAAATCCTGATGGAGATAGGAAAAAGGAGAAAAAAGAAACTTTGAAATCATCTTTTGTCATAGAAAGCAAAGGAAAAAAATAGTTTCCTAAAGAATTAGATAATCTAAAAAATAAACCAACTAAATAAAAAAACCTAACAGTTATTGAAGACTGAAGATTAAGAAAAGATGACTAAATATGTGAATGAGTAGCTCTAATATATTTGTGTGTGCATTTGCAATACTTTTCTTAAATTAGAAGAGCCAGAGATGAGAACTTGGAGGGGACTCTAAAGTGTGGATTTTAATAATAACACATTTTAAATTATTTTGGTTCACAGTTTGTAATGGGAAATGAAATAGTTTTGACATACATAATGGAGCATGGTTCACATAATATATCTAATGGGAGATTAAAATGTCATTCCAAAGCACAGGTTGTCACTTTAATATACCTATATATATAATACACAAATACACAGACACACACACACGCACGTATGTTTGAAGTGTAAATGGGAAACTTAGACGTCTTAGAGCCCCAAATGCAGTTCTAGAATATGAGTAAGTAATAATAAAATGTCACCATATTAAAGTATCTTTGTTCAAGACACATGCAAAAGGAAGTTCACCATCAGTACAAAGACTGTATCATGTACAATAGCAGGGCAAATGCCAGTTTTGAGATTATTTAGAAATTCTGGGGGGAGGTGGTACCTGTCTGGCTCAGTTGGTGGAGCATGCAACTCATGATCTCAAGGTTATGGGTTTGGGCCCCACTTTGAGTGTAGAGATTACTTAAAAGAGTAAAATCTTAAAAAAATTATTGGGAAGGAATAATCATCATTTAAGCTATAATTTAGCAAGAACATGGTGCTGCTACACCAACTAGCTAGCAAGACTTCCCCCAAGGATTATCATTATTTATCTCAGAACAGAGTGGCTATGCCCAGACTGTGCCATCATAGAGGGTCGTACCTTAAGGAACCAATCATTATTAGCAGGCAAGATTGACTTAGAAACTATAAAATTAGTTGAATAAAACCTGGCTTCACAGGACTATTTCTTTCTAACCTTCTCACTAAACTCCCTTAGATTGCACTAAGGAAGTTTACCTTACCCTCTCCTCTTGTCACTGATAATAGTATTGGTAGTGGTCTAACAATGACCCCTGGAGAAAAGGAAGAGAAACATGTTATCTTCAGCCCCGTTATTCTAGTGCTCATAAAGACTGTGTTCCCAGAAGACCTTGTCTTACTAGCCTCTACCAGACCATACCAAAATAACTATGATGACGAGGATACTTGATGCTCTTTCCCTGGAAGACTGTGTGATCTCAAGCATGTAGTACCGTGTGAGAGGAAGAAAGATTGTAACTTCCTTTGGAGAATGCCTTGTGTCGTGTGAAGTAGACATCACTAGGTTATAGCCATCTGGTTGAAGATGGAAGGTGCTCTGTGGAAGCCGACAACCTCTTAAGATCTCTCTGCCTTCTCCAGAACTTCAACTTTTCTTTCCTTCTGCCCATGCTCCATTCTTAATATTTTTCAGTCAGCTGCATTCACTCCTACCCTCTAGATACTATATTTCTCCTGAATGAAAATATATACTTTGTCTCTTGGTTCTTTTAACATCATGACCTGGAACGGAACTTTAACCTTAAGTTAATGAGGTTTGCCTTGGGTTTAACTGGCAGACTTCATCAGGGGAAGATAGGGTCCAGTCCAATGAAGGTGCAAATGGATGGTTCAACTTTAGTTCAATCTACCCTCCAGAGAGACCATGCCTGTTTTCTTTGTAAGTCACATAAGGAAAGCAAACAAAACATAGATCTCCAAGACAAGTTTTATTTTTCCTTGTCATTGTAGCAAGCCTTTTCACTAAATGTTAAGAAATATTGACACAGTTTTCTTTTTCTTTCTTATAAGACAAAAAAAAAAAAAAAAGACAACAATACAAACCCTTTTTAACTACAAATGCCTTTTTCTTTGGTATCCAAGGTGATACCAGTGCCATAGATAATTTAAAATATCCTCTTCCTCTGACACAAACAACACTGGAGCAACAATGGTGATGTAGCTTATATAAAATTTTATATTAAATATAAGCAAATACCCATGGCACACCGCATGGACAGCCAACAGAAAGACATCAAAGTGGGATGCCTGAGTGGCTCAGTTGGTTAAGCGACTGCCCTCAGCTTGGGTGATGATCCTGGAGTCCTGGGATCAAGCCCTCTATTGGGCTCCGTGCTCAGCGGGGAGTCTGTATCTCCCTCTGCCCCTCACCCAGCTCTCATGCTCTCTCTCACTCTCTCTCTCAAATAAATATAACAATTGGTATGTACCATGATCCATTTCTATATTTTATAATATGTAACTAATTGATTTGAAAACAGTTTATTACATTAGTAATATCTGGAGATTTATTTCATATTTGACTCTAAGGAAAATTAAGTTTGTCAAGTCACGGAGTTTATGAGCATGTCGACTAATCCCAGGCAACATGGCTACCAATGGTACAAAATGATGCAATTTGCCAAAAATGACAAAAAATGGAATCTCTGCTGAATTCTTTTAAGTGGGGTACCTATCTTCAGATGCTCTTAGTTTGCATAATGGCTTCTCAGATGAAATAACATAGCAAGAAGCAGAAAAGACTCACTAGTAATGCTTGACTTATTCCAATTGCTTGTGAATTAAAAGCAGCTGTTGACAGTAGGAGGTTCGTCTCTCCTTAAATACCATGTTAGTAACATGGATACATATATTATCTTTTGCTTTGATACAGAATGTTAAGAATCATGAAAAAAGGAGCAAAAGGCTTATAAATGTTATAAAACATTTTCAGTGAGGTAGTTATATCTTAGAGATATTTAAAATATTTTTATTCATCTATTTTCATCCTATTTATTAGTAACCTTTTTCAAACCACTTTTAAATCATTGCAAATACACCCAAATTGGAGCTTGTTTTTTTTTTTTTCATTTACAGAAGATTTGAACTGTGATTAATATAGATAGCCTTATATAATTCTGTAACAATAGGGGATATTTGTGAAGTACTCATCTTATGGGGTCAATAATTTCAGAAGTCGATCTTAAAAAATATGTTTTATCATTTCAAAAAGTAATACATAACACAATTGTCTGTATTATGATTGTATTCAATACTAACATTTTGAATATCTGTTTCTTTTTTGGCAGGTGTATGAATACAGATATTATTAATAACATTCACGGTTCAAGGAAACTAACATTGCTTACAAATCAGATGTTGCTCTGTTTCTGGAATATAACACAGAAATAGAGGATAGCTTTTTGCAAACTGAAACAAGAGAGTATTTTTAAGGGATTTATAGTAGTAGCAAGTTTTATGATTTAAAGATTTATTTATTTATTTGACAGAGAGAGAGAGAAGACACAGCGAGAGAGGGAACACAAGCAGGGGGAGAGGGAGAGGGAGAAGCAGGCTCCCCGCGGAGCAGGGAGCCCAATGTGGGACTCGATCCCAGGACCCTGGGATCATGACCTGAGCCGAGGGCAGATGCTTAACGACTGAGCCACCCAGGCACCCCGCAAGTTTTATGATTTAATAATGTGTGTTCATAAACAAAAAGTACCATTTCGGTTCTGTTACTTTTTTTTCCTCCTGAGTTATTAAACATATACTCACGAAAAATGTAACTTATCTTCTGGAACTTTTTTTATTCTGATGTAGAATATGTGTGCTATGAAAATTTAGTAGTCCTGGAAAGGAAAGAGTGTAATCAATAAAGAGCCTGGTGGCTGTTCACTGGCTTTAGGTTCAGTTTAGAAGAGGCAGAATTGTAGGGACCGAATAAGACTAGAGTTAGGTACCTTAGCTATGGTTAATTACGTGTCACTAATTAGTTCCCAGACCTTGGAAAATCCCTTTAAAATTCCATTTCCTCAATAAGAGTTTGACATCACAACCTGGAATTTAGGAATTTTAAGAGTCTATAACTTCAATTCTTCAAAACACCTACTTAAAAAAAAAAGATTACCCATCAGAAAGCTGTACCAACAACCAAAACAAAGAATCTTTGCATTTGGGGTGCCTGGGTGGCTCAGTCATTAAGCGTCTGCCTTCGGCTCAGGTCATGATCCCAGGGTCCTGGGATCGAGCCCCGCATCGGGCTCCCTGCTCCGCGGGAAGCCTGCTTCTCCCTCTCCCACTCCCCCTGCTTCTGTTCCTGCTCTCGCTATCTCTCTCTCTGTCAAATAAATAAATAAAATCTTAAAAAAAAATAAAAGAATCTTTGCATTTGGTGGGGGGTGGATTATATCAATTCATCTTATCATTTCTGAAGTTATTGAAAGTTTAATCGACATTATACGTATACACATACAGACACACATATACATATGTGTGTATGTGTATGCATGCATATATACTATGATATTGTGAATATGTGCATGTATATAGTAAATACTAAGCATAAAAATACAATATCTTTGTATTTTTATGCATCATAATATCACTACCCGGAATTCATGGGTCAGAAAATAGAAGGCAGATATGTTTTAAATTAAACATTCGGAATCATTGAAAAGAATTATCACTATATTCCTTATATTTTACTTCTAAAACTTCTTCCTTGTCACCCACATCCTGATTTCAATTGTCATCTCAATGCTAACATACCCTAAATATATATCTCTCTTCTTTAGTTCTATCTCATATTTCAAACTGTATACTGCAATTTTAAATCTGTAACTTTATCATCACCTCAACTATATCTACTCTATTTTATTTCCTAGTTTCCCTTCCTTTCTTCTTTCATAGAAAGACTACTATCTTACCAGTTGTGCTGACTTCAAAGTTTAGCACTCATTTTTAATGTTTTTTGATGGAAGTATAACATATCCACATAATTTTACAAGTTGACTAATTTAATACAAAGTGAAAAGAGCATATAATTTTCACCCAGGCCAACAAGCACAAAGCAGAGAGATTTATGAAGGTCCTGAGAGCCAAAGAGCCCAGAAATTTGATAACTACTACAAAACTGCCCCCAAATTGATTGATACTCACTCTGCTTGGAAAGATTGGCTCCTCAGTCTCAGAACAGCAGAGAAAACTCTGAAAGGACTTCACAATTGAAAGTGAGATTCACAGTTTGAGGGTGAGTGAAAGGTGACCCCAGTGAGACGTGAACTGGCCATTTGACCAACTGAGAGCAACTTTTCCAGGACAAAGACTCACATCAATGAGAAACTGCTGAGAACAGAATTTACGTTGGTCAGGACAGAGATGTTAGGGTCAAGGAAAGAGAACATTCAGATATAAAGTGGGGAGAGCTGCAGAGAAAGTAAACCTCAGAAAATACAAAAGTCAGGTTTTTTAACACTTCCTGATAATAATATAAGAGGGAGTCCTCATTTTCTGTCTGAGCTAAATAATACTACTCTTGAAAATGAAACATGCCAGAAAGACAAGCCTATATAAAGCAGGTGAACATTTTTGCCTCACAGTTCAATATGAAATAAAATAAAATTAGGAAAATGACAGAACCATGAAAGAACAGAACGAACTGTGGTCTCTCAGCTTCACATCCACCCTCCCACACTCTGCTTTATGATGCTAGAGCAGGAGTCTGTTTTCTTTGACACTTGCCTCCTTCTTATGTTTGACCAATAGAAAGTTCTGTACTACCAGGGTTCTGGGAGGCTGTAGGAGAGAGAGGAGACATGTGTCTTGATGTTTAGCCCTCATTCCCAATATCTCTGTCAGTATGACTCTACTAATGTCTTCACCTTGAAGCTGAAGTTCATTCTAGTAGCAGCTGTTGATTCTAGCTGACAGACTTTTCAACCCCCACAAAATGAAGTTTGCTGCACCCCCTCAGAGATTTTAGCACCAGCCCATTGGTGCTCTTTTCTCAGAGGTCTGTGCCCCAGTCCCATGGGGTCCCTCATCTGAGCTCAGAGAAACTGACACCAGCCAAATAGTGCAATCCCCTCAGAAATCCAAGTTTCAGCTCTGCAGGGACCCTCCTTCAATCTTTAAATATTCAGAAATTCCAATCTCTCCCTTTTGTTACCTGAGAGCTAGGGTTGTAACTTCTTTCTGTAATTTCTATCTCTATTATAATTCCACACTTTCTTTAAAAATATTAGTTCTTGAATATCTAGTTAATATGTTTGTATTAAATTGTTTTGTTGAAATAACTAGTGTGTTTCTATCTCCTACTGGACCCAGACAGATGCAAATTGAAGAAATCAGAATTAGAAACTCAGAAATCAAGATTATAAAATGAACAGAAGATATGAATGAAATGCTGAGAGAACTGAATTAGCAATAACAGAAAAAAAAAAATAAAACTCAAGACAAAACTAGAAGAAAAATACCAGCTAATGCCTTAATACAAAACAATGTGGATAGGGGGAAATTTGGAAAAAAATACACAAAAAGAAAGATAAACTGGACTAGAAAGATAGAAAATTGAACATAATTGGAACGGGGTCTCTAAAGAATAAAATCCAAACAACAGAACAGATGAATATGCAAACTTATTAAATGAAAAATTTCTGAATATAAAAGAAAACTTGAAATTGCATGCTGAATGGCACACTCAATTTTTGAAAAATTTAACAGATTGGCAATATGAAGGCATAATCTAGTAAAATTATTGGGGTTTATGAAAGGTAAACATTTCTATGATACACAGGAAAAATATAAATAATTTATTTTAAAAAATATAATCCGATTGACATAAGATGTTCAGCAAAGCCATATATAGAAAGCAATGTAGAACAGTATTTTAAATACCAAACAAAAGACAATGTGAGGCCAGAATTTTATATCAACCCAAACTAACCCTCAAATTTAATTCTGTGGAAAAGGTCTTTCGTCTGTAAGAATACAGAGAATATCATTCCCTTGAGCCCTTCCTGAGAAAACAACTAAAGTATGGGCTTCAGATAGACAAAATCCTAGAAAAGTCTGAACATTTTACTGGTGCACAGTGAATATGTATCTATATCTGTAGAACTAACTGTAAATGGTAGATGAAGGGGATTATAAATTATGTAATGCTTACAGACTCTGTCAGTGTAACTATGAAAAAATAATTTAAAAAGTTCAAGAAAAAGGGAAAAGCAAATGAAGCAGAATAAGATCCCAGATTTTTTGCACAAATATTTTCTGAAAGTTGAAAAAGTATTACTTCAGTTAGATGCTGATGGGAGCTAAGGGAAGAACAAGAAAAGGTTACTAACATGATTGTTTATAGTAGGGAATTAATAGCAAATACTAAAGCTAGACACACACACACACACACACACACACCCTGTACAAAGAGATTAAGAAAGGGAACAAATCGTATATAAATTCTGTATATTTAAATAAAATACAAAACAATATCTGAACTAAGTCCAAATTACTGTTCATGTCAATAAAGGTAAATTAACTTTAATCATATGATATGCAGTACTTAAAGTGGTTAACAAAACAGAAGCCAAACCTAGGCTTCAAGCAAGATAAAAACTTAAAGATATTCACAACGTTTCAAAGTAAAAGATGGAGACTTCCTATTTAAGCTCAGATGTGTAAAGGTCTGGAAAGTTGCCACTCTTGTCCTTACAGCAAGAAGAAGATGGGTAAACTAAAAATCAAAGACCTTTTCTCTGGACCCATCATAGAATGGTCATGGGACAAACTACCACCTCCAGATCTGGAGAGACAAGTAAATCCAGAGTCTCAGACAAGATCTACTTACCCAGAACAGAAACTACTAGACCCCATAAATTGATAGGTACAATTAAATGGCAATTTTCATGAATGGCTAGAGGCTGAATTTAGACTACTATGATAGTAAATCATTGCTGGCAACTGCACTATGAGGGGACTTCTGTCACTTTTGTCTATTTTTCATCCAGTAACCAAATAAATTATTATGGTGAGGATCTGAGAAAGATTTCCTCATAGCCTTGGCAGGGGTAGCCATCATGAAACCCACCCAAACTCTTGTTGCTAACAAAGACTCAGTATCTAGGGAAAAAAACACAAACAGAAAGTAATTTTGAGACATTATCCCATTTAGGGAAGATCATTCCTTCCCATTTCTGCCCACACCTGCCTTCCAGTCTCAACCTAAGGAGGCAAAATACACAGTTAACAAGAGACGAGGCTTGGAGAAAATAAATTGAAAATGCGATTGTCAGGGAAAGAAGTAGAGGGCAGAATAAAGGAGAGAACTCCTGGAAAAGGAACATAAGGGATTGTGAAGGCCACACACCGAATGTCTCACTAGTGGATTGAGAATTATCAGTTTTAGAATGATGCACCTCCCATACAACATGTCAACACTGCAGCAATAACACTATAAAATAAAAGTGGACTAAAAGCTGTAAGAGTTACAAGATACAGACTCTAAGACTACAAAAGGGAGCCCCAAAGCCAAGTAAAGAGACAAAAGCAAGGACACTAAAAGAATCTGAATTCTCTGGCACCTGCAACTACAACAATCATTAAATATAGTCCAGCTCCTAGCCAGATTAATACATATCTTTTAGTAAAGTCTTGTTTGGTTTAATATTAATTATCTGATACAACGTGTCCAAAAGCTACAGGACAGCTCAAAAAAGCAGGAAAAAATATCGAATTTCGCAGAAAACAAAAAGCTCAGGGAATTCATTGCTAGCAGATATATTCCACAAAAAGTGTCAAAAGAAGTTCTTCAGGTAAAAGGAAAGTGATATAGTCAAAAATTTGGATCTGCATAAAGGAAGGAAGAGTGTCAGAGAAAGAATAAATGAAACCAAAATAAAATCTTTATGTTGGGGGCGCCTGGGTGGCTCAGTCGTTAAGCGTCTGCCTTCGGCTCGGGTCATGATCCCAGGGTCCTGGGATCAAGTCCCACATCGGGCTCCCTGCTCTGCAGGAAGCCTACTTCTCCCTCTCCCACTCCCCCTGCTTGTGTTCCTGCTCTCGCTATGTCTCTCTCTGTCAAAAAAATAAATAAAATCTTTAAAAAAAAAAAATCTTTATGTTGTTGTTGTTCTGAATTGATCTAAAAGATGCATGTTTATTTAAAGCAACAATGGTAACAATGTATGGGTTACTTTAGTTATGTTCAGCTAAAATGATTGTCAGTAATGTCACAAGGAGCTAGAGAAAGGAAATGGGAATACTCTGCTATCTTGTTCCTGTTCTACACATTAAGTGCTATGTTGCTAAAGTGGACTGAGATTATCTTAAAATGTATATTGCAAACCCTAGAGCACCTACAAAAAAAAGAAAATGACATCATAAAAAGTTAAATTAAAAGCAGAGAAGAGGGGCTCCTGGGTGGCTCAGTCGGTTAAGCATCCAACTCTTGGATTTCTGCTCAGGTCATGATCTCAGGGTTGTGAGATTGAACCCTGCCTCGGGCTCCACGCTGGTGTGGAGCCTACTTAAGATTCTCTCTCTCCCTCTCTCTCTGCCCCTCCCCACCAGCCCAGCTCTCACATTCTCTCTCTCTCTAAAAATAAATAAAAGCAGAGAAGTCATAAAGATGGGGGAGGGGCACAGGGATAGAATCGAAAAATAAATGCACAATAGAAAGCAGTTACAAAGAGATTTTAACCCAATATGTCGATGAGCACTTTAATGTGAATGATCTAAACCAACTACTTGCAAGACATAGAATGTCAGATTAAATTTAAATGAAGGGGGGGAAATCGGAGGGGGAGACGAACCATGAGAGACTATGGACTCTGAGAAACAAACTGAGGGTTCTAGAGGGGAGGGGGGTGGGGAGATGGGTTAACCTGTTGATGCATATTAAAGAAGGCACGTACTGAATGGAGCACTGGGCGTTATACGCAAACAATGAATCATGGAACACTACATCAAAAACTAATGATGTGATGTATGGTGATTAACATAACATAATAATAACATAACATAATAATAAAAAACTAATTATGTAATGTATGGTGATTAACATAATATATAAAAATAACAAAAAATAAAAATAATAATAATAAACTTAAATAATAATAACTAAATAATAATAATAAAATAAAAATAAATAAATAAATAAATTTAAAAGAACTCTAATTATATGATGTCTACACAACACCAACTTCAAGTATAGGACTCAAATAAGTTAAAGGTAGAGGACTGGAGAAAGATATGTCATTAATAAAAAGGAAGCTCGAGTGTCTATATTAATTTCAGGCAAAGTAGAACTTCAGATAAGGAAAATTATCAGTGATAAAGAGGGATATTACCTAATTAAACAAAAGTTAATTTTCCAAAAGCCATAACAATTTTAAATTTGCATCTAACAGGATGTGACTAGTGACAAAATACATGAGGCAAAAACTGACAGAACTGAAGAGAAATAAGCAATCCACTATTACAGTTGGATAATCCCTCTGTCCATAATTGATAGATCAAATTGGTAGACAATAAGAATAGTTGAACTGAACATCACAATCAATCAACTTTTCTGACTGATATGTATAGAATACTCCATCTAACACTGGCAACATTCCAGTTGAGAAGGGCACATCAAACATTTGCAATGATAAATCATATCCTCTACCAAAAAACAGACATTATTTGAATTTACAGTTCCAGAAATCATACAAACTATGATCCCCAAATGCAGCAGGATTAAACTAGAAACCAATAAACTGAAGGTAACTGAGAAAGTACTATATGTGGACATTCAACAACACATTATTAAATAACCCATCATTCAAGGAAGAGGCCTCAAGAGAAATTGATTGTATGAGAAAGGAAAAGATCTCAACTCAATAACCTAAGCCCCTCCCTTAGAAAGCTAGAGAAAGAAGAGCTAAATAACAAAAAGAACAAATATAGAATATAAGTAGATATTCAACTATTACAAATTAAGCCAAAAATTTTAAGAAACATCAACATATGTGTAAGTGAGAATGTGAAGTGAGAGGAACTCACATACACTACTGGTCATACAGTCAGTTGATACAGCATATTTGAAAAGCTAACATGCATACACTCTACAAGACAGAAATTATACTTCTGTGAACTTAACCTAGAGAGATTCTGGTGCTTTGTAGGCTATTCACAGGTTTGCTCATAAATCTTTTTTAAATATGAAAAAAAAGTGTAAATGTTCTACAACTGTAGAGTGGATAAATAGAAATTAATTGTAATAATACAAGTGAGTTTTATTTGCATTGAAAATTAATGAACTACAACTAGACTCATCAAATGGATGAGGTTCAAAGCAAATATTGGACAAAACATAGCGCAGAAATGTAAAAATTGTCCTTTAAAGATATTTAAAACATGGAAAAATATTGGTACTTATGCCTACATATATATACATATGGCAAATCTATTCAAAGAATGAAAGGAATATTTCACACAATGAAAAAGGAGTGGGTGAATTAACACTTGGGTGCTGATAACACTGTTAGTGTTTTCTCTTAAGTTAGAAAGCATGCATGCAAGGCTTTGTTTTATTTCTCTTTAAACTGTATATATCCATTATATGCAGCTTTTAAGCATTTGTTATATTTCTCAATAAAAATGGTTTAAAAACTGTTTTTAGCTAAGATTTCTGTAATCAAGCACATCTAAGGTTTTATTAATTTGACAACCTAATGGATAAGCCAGAATGGGAAGTCAGAGAGTCTGTAGCTTTCAGAATAAATAGAAAAACAGTGGGCAAGAATTAAAACTGTAGATTACCCATTTAGGTTTATAAATAACACAATCAAAATGGCTTTTCCTTTTCTTTCACATTCCTTGATATGGTTTAGTTTTACCCTTTCATTTGATTGGGAGATAAAAGTGTCTGGCAGACGACTAATTGGAAAGTTCAACTCTTATTCCATTGAGTCCAAATTCTTTTAGTATTTATGTATTTTAATGCGTTTCCTGTAATTTTATAAATGTCTGAAGAACTTTATAAAGCTCAATTAGTGTCATAGTTATAAATCATTGTTAACTACTAAAACTATTATTTGATGTGTTCTTTGATAAATTTTCTTCAAAGTTATATCCATTTAAACTTTCAGCTAATCATATGTAAATGAGGTGAAGTTTAGACTTAACTGGGAATGCTGTGTAAAATTAGTTTGAAAAAGAAATTATGACTTTTATTACTTTTTATTATGCATTAATGTAAGTGTTGTGAAAGAAGTTACTTAAAGTGCTGTATAATTCAGACCAGAAATATTTCTTCTTGGTTTGTTCAATTAAAAAAAAAATCCTTAATCCAGATTAGCTTTTTTTTTTTTAAGATTTTATTTATTTATTTGAGAGAGAGAGAATGAGAGAGCGAGAACACATGAGAGGGGATAGGGTCAGAGGACGAAGCAGACTCCCTGCCTAGCAGGGAGCCCAATGCGGGACTCAATCCAGGGACTCCAGGATCATGACCTGAGCCGAAGGCAGTCGCTTAACCAACTGAGCCACCCAGGCGCCCCAGATTAGCTTTATATGTATATGAGTTTGAAGATTCTAACATAAATTGGAAACATTTTGAAATCTCACCAAAATATTTCCAGAAATTCAAGTATTTTGTCCTTAGTAAACATTCTCTGTAAAGGGCCATATAGTATTTTATGTTTTACATGTCTCTTGGTCTTTGTCTCAACCACTCAATTCTGCCCTTGTATCAAAAGCAACCTTAGATAACACATAAACCAATGGGTGTGGTTGCTTTCCAATAAAGCTTTATTTACAAGGACAGGTGGCCAACTTGCAGGCTTTAGTTTGCCAAACCCTGCTGTAGACTTTAATTAGCAGATTCAGACTTTCACAAAATTATAAAGAAGATAAAGTTTACTTATGTGTAGCCCTTGTTTCCTTCAGTCATATTTTCAGATTTCTCCCTCAAAATCATTTTCCCCTTTTTCTGTAAACTCATCCACTTTAGATCATATTAAGTCTCATCCTGATTTCTTACTCCATTAACTCCAATTCACTGTCCCTGACTTTTGGTCTATGCCTCTTCTATTCATTCTCCTTATTTCAGCTAGAGAAATATTTCCAAAACACAAGGTTCATTCTGTCTTTCTACACCTTAATTTACTTTAATGGTATCCCATTGCTCTTATAACAATGTTTTATGTTTAAAATAATAATAATTATTATTCTCAAAAGCAATACTGATGTAATACCTTAATATTAATATAAAACTTAATTATTTAAACTATTTGTAAGAGGTTTAAAATAAAAACCTATTGAATTATTAACATTTAATGAATAAAATTTTAATATCTAATAATAAAATTGCATATTACATAAGCTATTTCATTTGTCAGCAAAGTATCTTTTTTCATAAAACAAAACACAGAAGTCTTGTCTCTAAAACACTCCCTCTATTAACTCTGTTCTCAGCATAATACATATTTTGGGATCACTCCATGTTACTAGCATTGATGACTTATGATATTATAAGAACATGATAATTAACTCAAGATATTTTTAGGAAGAGTAGAGATTATGGAGAATTTTTTAGAACATTTATCAACTATCCCTATTTCATAATTTTCATGTAGTTCTTTCATTCTATTTAGAATGAGGAAATAAATCGTGAAATATCACAAATAAAAAATAATTCTACCACTTCTTCCCCTCAGTGTTTTCTCCTCCATGTCTGGGAAATAGGAGCTTT
Source organism: Mirounga leonina (assembly GCF_011800145.1). Classification (NCBI taxonomy): domain Eukaryota; kingdom Metazoa; phylum Chordata; class Mammalia; order Carnivora; family Phocidae; genus Mirounga; species Mirounga leonina. The sequence continues at coordinate 59,484,048 of NW_023270807.1, read as the reverse complement.
ATGAATGAAACACTACAGAAAATGTCTAGGAATTACATATTAATATAAAGCATATCATGAAAATGTAATTTATTTTTCATATAGTGCGTAGAAAGATTTCACCACTTCAGATATTTCGGCGTACTCACAAGATCCCACGGGGCATATTCATGTAAGGCTTTTATTTAAAGGCAAAGACATAGTGAAGCAAGAGAAACGGAGTGCAGGCAAGTAGTCGGTGTCCGAGAGATATCGGGGTACAAGCTCCCCAGGTCCTTATTCACACATGGCCTCACTTATTTCCAAATTGAACCACGAAGACCTATGTGAGGAATCTTGCTTCAGGAGAGTTCAAGACAGAATTTCCCAGTAAGTGTGTTTTTGGCCCTAGGGATCACCAGGAGAGCTTTGGATTTTAAAGTATACATCATAAATTCCATTGCTCTTATCGTGGCCAAAGAGGGGTCGCAAGAGGTAAGAATAGCTTTGTCAGTATGGCTGTATATAAACTATATCCTACGCTGTGATATAAAATTCACATTAACATTTTATTATTTTATTTCATTATTTGGTTATTAAGATCTCTGTTGGCTTCCTTATGTTAATAATGAATAATTTATTAAAAACGAGGTTCCCTAATGCCATTAGAGACTTAGTTTTGAAAAAAAGATTTTGGAATGGTGTTTTTTTGTTTTTTTATCTCCTAACAAAAATAAGAGTGCCTCCATTTTTACTGATTAGCATGATATAAAGTCACTTTTAAGACTTGGCCTCTGCTTATCTTTAGTTTTTCCCTAACAAACCCTCCCTTCTTTTCTTTTTTTTTTTTTTTCCTTTCTGGTACTTTTTATTTATTTATTTATTTATTTGTTTATTTATTTTTTAATTTTATTATGTGTTTATGTTAATCACCATGCATTACATCATTAGTTTTTGATGTAGTGTTCCATGATTCACTGGTTGCAGGTAACACCCAGTGCTCCATTCAATACGTGCCCTCTTTAATACCCATCACCAGGTTAACCCATCCCCCCACCCCCCTCCCCTTTAGAACCCTCAGTTTGTTTCTCAGTCCATAGTCTCTCATGGTTCATCTCCCCCTCCGATTCCCCTCCTTCATTTTACCCTTCCTACTACCTTCTTCTTTTTTTTTTTTTTTTAACATATAATGTATGATTTGTTTCAGAGGTACAGGTCTGTGATTCATCAGTCTTACACAATTCATGGTACTCACCATAGCATATACCCTCCCCAATGTCTATCACCCAGCCACCCCATACCTCCCACCCCCCACCACTCCAGCAACACTCAGTTTGTTTCCTGAGATTAAGAATCCCTCATATCAGTGAGATCATATGATACATGTCTTTCTCTGATTGACTTATTTCGCTCAGCATAATACCCTCCAGTTCTATCCACATCGTTGCAAATGGCAAGATCACATTCCTTTTGATGGCTGCATAATATTCCATTGTATATATATACCACCTCTTCTTTATCCATTCATCTGTTGATGGACATCTTGGCTCTTTCCACAGTTTGGCTATTGTGGACATTGCTGCTATAAACATCGGGGTGCACATACCCCTTCAGATCACTACATTTGTATCTTTGGGGTAAATACCCAGTAGTGCAAATGCTGGGTCATATGGTAGCTCTATTTTCAACTTTTTGAGGAACCTCCATACTGTTTTTCGGAGTGGCTGCACCAGCTTGCATTCCCACCAACAGTGTAGGAGCCCTCCCTTCTTTTCTCCAAACTTCCAGTGTCTAATCCATCATATGCAAACTCCATTAATCCCTATACCGATATATCCTATACCTGCAGCACTTGACTTTCACTTAGGATGACCAACTAATCCTGTATGCCCAGGACTTACCCAGTTTAGCTCTGAAAACTCTATGGTCTGGGAAACCGAACTATTCTGGAAAACTCCACTCTATCATCTTTCCTTTCACTGAGTATTTCTCATACCTTCAGTTGTTGAGGGAAACCTGAATTCCTCCTCAAGCACTATAAGGGCTAATTCTAATCTAAGCTAGCTACCTAGACAGGAATAATGTCCTCCATTCCCAAAGAAAAGAGACCCAGCTCATTACATCTTTTTCCTCTTGCCAGTAACCTTGCTCCTTTGTGGTTCATGCTATTAGTTTGTACTGACACCCTACATTCTTCATCCCAGGCATTTCCAAATATTTTATCTATTTGCATATTATAAAGTGAACCTAAGCCTTATTTTGCCTAGGAAAAACTGTTGTTTATATCAGTTAACTTCAAATAATTATTATTTTCATTCTCAAAAGTATTGAGTAATTTTATTGAAGACTTTGGCATCTGTCTCAGGTTTTCTTTCTTTCTTTTTTTTTTAGATTTTATTTATTGTTTTGACAGAGAGAGACATAGCGAGAGCAGGAACACAAGCAGGGTGAGTGGGAGAGGGAGAAGCAGGCTTCCCGCAGAGCAGGGAGCCCGATGTGGGACTTGATCCCAGGACCCTGGGATCATGACCTGAGCCGAAGGCAGACGCTTAACGACTGAGCCACCCAGGCGCCCAGGTTTTATTTCTTTTTACTATTTTTGCCCAGTTCCTGCATTTATCCTGTATTTTGTTAATTTGCATACAGACTACCCATTAACCACTTTGGAATATCACTTTTCTTCTCATTTTAATGGATGTGTGCTTTCACTTTACTTTAGTCAATCTCTTCCATTGTCAAATAGAAAATTACTTATGTCTCCCTATGTGACCACAATTTCATATCCTTTTAAAGCACTTACTCATCATAACCTTAATTGTTTAATCTCAACATCTTTGATCATTTAAAAAAATCATTCATCATCCCCCTCACTTCTTTATTTACTTTTCAAGTTGGTTTATAAAATAGTTCTTAATTTTACTGTCCTGCTGCCAATACCTTAAGTATTGTAGCTCCATTGTATTTCTTCATTATATGATTAGGGCACTATGACTAGGATACTCCTGTTTCCTTCACTAGAGTTTGAGCACCAATGCATCTCTAGTATATTCCCATGCATGCATAATGTGCCTGGAACATACCAGTCACTCAATAAATATTTCCTGATTGATAGAAATGGAATATTTCTATATGTGATCTTTAGACCCTTTCTCATTAAATGTTATTCTCTTCATTGCATTTAAAGATGGATTCTATGTCTACAAAGCTATCTGAATTTATTGTATTTCCAGGTAACTAAACTCTTCAGAAAAAGGAATCTTCCTTAGTAGTTCTTCAAAATTTGCCTGATTTGCAGAGCAATCTTTTTTCCTCTGTAGAACAGAATATGACAAAAAGTTTTTCTATCAAACATGTAATAATGTGATTGTTTAGTAACTGTTATATGCTTTCTGTTGATTATTATTCCAATATTACTGCATATGTATATTCATGGATTATACAAAAGCATTTGTGATTATTTCTAAAGATGTACAGATGAAAATTGTGCTTCCAAAATTTTGTTTTATGAATACATTGAATATGTATGTGTATGCATTTTGTAATTTGCCACCGTCGCAACATGTAAAAAGAAGAACAATTAAATAATGTAAGTCAAAACCTCATTTTTTTCCTTTAAGTAAGACACCAAGTAGACACCGAGGTCTCGATGGGGTGGGGACTTCCAAAAGACCTTCATTTATTCCATTGCCATTCAGGTAGAATCTGAGTCATGGCAAAGGGAATCGATATGCTCACACATCATGAATATTTTGAAATAACCCCTATCAAAATACTTTATAAAGTAAAATTTTTATTTTTTTATGGAGAATAGAATTCATCTGCTAGAACCAATTAAGAAATTATTCTTAGAGAGGTCACATGATTTTCTTTACAATTTGTAAATAAATACCCATCCAGAAAGAGATACCCAGTTGAAGCACCTATCAAAATACCATGTTTTTCTTTCTAATTTTACCATCATATTTAAGAAAATGTGGTATTATACATACAATTGAATATTCAATCTTTAACAAGAAGGAAATTCTGCCATTTGCAACAACATGGATGAACCTGAAGGACATTATACTAAGTGAAATAAGTCAGATGCAGAATGACAAATACTACATGATATCATTTATCTGAGGAATCTAAGATAGTCAAAGTCATAGAGGCAGAGAATAGAATGGTGGTTTTGGGGAGCAGGTGAGTGAGTGATGGAGAACTATTAGTCAATGTGTACAAAGTTATGGTGATACAAGATGACTAAGTCCTAGAGGTCTACTGTACAGCATAGTACCTGTAGTTAAACAATATTGTGTTGTATACTTAAAATCTTGCTAAAAGGGAAGATCATATATTAAGTGTTCTTAAGACACACAAATGTAATAATTTAAAAAGTGGAAGGAAACTTTTGGAGGGGATGAATTTGTTTATGGCATAGATTGTAGTGATGGTTTCACGGGTGTACACTTATCTCCAAACTCATTTGGTTCTATACATTAAATATGTACAGCTTTTTATATGTCAATTTTACCCCAATAAAGTGTTTTTAAAAATGTAAAATATGTTTTGTTTCAACCTGAAGTATTTTAATTATTGATAAATGATGCATCTAAGACAGGTGTTTATATTTTAAAAAGAAGAAGGGGAAGGAGAGGAAGAGGAAGGAGAAGAGAAAGAGGAAGAAAGAGAAGAAGAAAAAAGAGGAAGAAGAGGGAGATTTGACCTTCACTTGATGAAGATATGTCAGGGGTTGTTTAATTTTAGAACAAATTCAGTTTGCCACAGAAAAATATACTGCTTCATGTGACAAACTGAAGTTTAATTCTGATGATCCCACAAGTAATTTTGAAGTAATCTTGTCACAATATTGCATTAATTTGAAAGAATAATGTATGTTGGATGCTAGAGACCGTTTAGAAAGCAGAGCAATGTGTTGCTAGTTAATAAGATATGGATTCTATTTTTTATTGAAAGAGTATTCGGTCTGGATATCATTTTTAGAATCACAATTGAGAAATGCAATAAAATTCTCCCATAAACCATTATATTAAGGATATAACTGTAAGGTACTACACTTAGATTTTTCCCCAAAAAATCTTTTATAACTGGTTCAACTTTAAAGATTTTATTTATTTATTTATTTGAGACAGAGCGAGAGAGAGCGTACAAGCAGGGGGAGCAGCAGACAGAGGGAGAGGGAGAAGCAGGCTCTCTGTGGAGCAAGGAGCCCCATGTGGGGCTCGATTTCAGGACCCTGGTATCATGATCTGAGCCAAAGGCAGACACTTAACTGACTGAGCCCCCACCCAGGTGCCCCAAGGGGGTGAATACTTTAGAGACAAATTGAGGGATGTAAAATATATAGAAATGTCCCTTATTGTGAATATTTTGATAATATTGCTTACACATTTCTTTAATTTTTTAAAGACTTCATTAATTTTAACTTATATATCTATTTCTACTAAATCTATAATACTGAATTAAATTGGGAGAAATAATTATTGAGTATTTTATAACTAGGAGTTAATATCTATTTTCTATAGATAACAAGGTAATCTAATTGATTTTATTTATAATTATGTTAATAAATATTTTATTGAATTTGTATATCTATGCACTCACACATATATATTTATATGCAGATCATGAGTTTAATGATTTATGGATTAGCACAAAGTGAACATCACTATTTTACCAACAATAACCTCAAGATAAATCCTTTCCAACAATCCTGAAGCCCTATGCATGTCCCCTTCCCAGTTACTACCAGCCTCTTTCTCCTAAATAAAACTACTGTTTTACCTCCTATGACATAGATTTGCTTTTTGTGTGTTTTTTAATTTGATATAAATGTAACATACAGTATGTTCTTTTGTGACTGGCTACTTTTATATAGTGTTATGTTTGTTAAACTCATGTTCTTCAGGAGTCTGATCATTTTGATTACTATGTATTACTCTAATATTAAAATATACCAAAGTTTATTAACCAATGTTACTATTGCTGGAGATAAAGTTTTCTCCACTTTGGAGCTATTATGATTATAGTTGCCATAAATATCTTAGTGCATGTTTTTAATGTTTATATAAGGACATATCTGTTGGCAATATGCATAATAGTGAAATTATTACGTGCAGAATATACACAATATACAGTATTAAGTGCTTACTGTTAAAAAAGTTTCCCACAGTAATTGTACCAACTGCCTCTGAAGAACATGAGCATCTAGGTGCTCCACATCCTTGCCAATACTTGGTACTGTCAGTCTTTCCACCTTTGAGCATTATAAGAAGTATGTAGTGGTATGTCACTATGCTTTCAATTGGTACTTCTCTGATGAATAATGAGGCTTGAGTATCTTTCTCAATGCTTATTGAGCATTTCAATATTTTTGCTGTGATATGCCAGTTCAAGTCCTTGGATCATTTTCTATTAGTATGAATTTTTTAATGCTTTTGGAGGGTCCTTTATATTTTTAGGACACAATCATTGTATGTTTTGCATATATCTCTCCTATTCAATGGCTTACTTTTCAATATCTTGATGGTGTTTTGGGATAAAGAAAGCTTTTAATATTTAATGTAGTCAACTTTATCAGTATTTTTCTATTATTTCTATTATTTAAATTATGATAGATATTCTTACTTGTTATAAAGAAAATCAGTACAGTCAATTTCACTTTAAGTATTACATTTCTTTCTTTTTTAAAATAGAAAGTACATATTTCTGAATTTTTAAAGACATAATATTATTACTGAAAGAGATACAGAAGAAACAAATTTTTGACTATTTAGGATCTACAGATTAGATACTTTGAAGATATTTACACAAATTTTAAATTTGGGTTTTGTTTTTAATTTTTACATATGTGATTTTTAAATGACCATATCTTTTATAACAAAAAGTCTCTAAAAATACACCAAAAATTGAAGTGAGCTTCAATAATTCAAATTACTATGAGATAACTATGCTTTTGATGTCAAATTTGTGAGCAATTTGTTGAAATTCTAAGTAATAAATTTGAAGAATTCTAAGAATTTTGAAGAATTCTAAGTAATAAATTCATAGTCTTGATTTGGTTTTGTTATTTTAAGTATTTACTGTGTCTCTAAAGCTTAATGGAAGTCCTAAAGTGCCCTTATGTTACACTAATCAAGTCTTAAGAAATCTAAATTTGGAATAACATATAAAAAGTATAGAGCACAGGGGTGCCTGGGTGGCTCAGTCGTTAAGTGTCTGCCTTTGGCTCAGGTCATGATCCCAGGGTCCTGGGATCAAGCCCCACATCGGGCTCCCTGCTCCGCGGGAAGCCTGCTTCTCCCTTTCCCACTCCCCCTGCTTGTGTTCTCTCTCTCACTGTGTCTCTCTCTGTCAAATAAATACATAAAATCTTAAAAAAAAAAAAAAAGTAGAGAGTGCAGAATAATTAATAATTAAGCTAGTATATATCTTTCCAGAGAAACCTATTTAAGCAGTCCTTTCCTCTTTTCATTCCTGGAAATGACTATAACATTATTACCTTTATTGTCTTGATCCGTTCCAATGAATATCTGAAGACCTAACTATAGTTTGGTTATTATGACTTGCTTTTTGACATTTTAATTTGCATTCAATAATAAGGAATTTGAAGTTCTATTTATTTGTTTTCTATTTCTGTGTATTGGGGATTTGTTGCCTATCCAGAAAGAGGGGAATATATTTATACTGGAAAATAAATTGTTATTTTGACATAACTAGTATTTTGAGGATTTGAGTATACTCTTCAGAAGAGTATCTTAGTCCACTTTTGTTCCTCAAAGTAGGAATAGTAGTTTGTAGCAGTAAGCGCTCCCTGAATTCTTATGGAATTAAATAAATTGACTATATCTAAATCCTTTTCTTCAGGTGAGTCTGTATTATATTCTTATACTGTAAAAGATATTACAATATGAAAATCTCTGGAGAAATTCATCCAGTTCTTATTTCTCCAGAAGAAAGTGATGCTTCTTCCAGAAAAATTAAGATGGGTAGTTGCTCCTAGGAAATAATTTAATCCAGCTATGCCATGGGTTACAGTATGAAAATAAAAATGCTTTTTTATCTTATTAAATGGAAATTCAATTTATTAGCTGAGTTTCACATCAGAGATATACAATACTAGAAAATATTATTGCATCTAATCAAACAATTACTTATCAAGTATTTATTGTGTGTTAGAATATTAGAAAAGCAGTATATTTGATGTTACTATTACATACACATATATTTATAACCACTTACATTGATAGCATTTGTGTTATAACCATTAAAATATATAATGCATTGTCTCTGCCCTAAAGAAGTAGTGTTTTATTAATTCATATTTAGAATATTTAGGTTTTTTGTATATTAAAAACGTCCCTTATTAAGCAAGTAAAACATACAACTACCACAACTACTATATATATATATACACACATACACATATGTCCACATATATACACAGATACACACATACATGTAAATATAAATATAAATACACACACACACACACACACACACTAATTCCCGATCCACAAAATAGATATAAGAACTGGATCAAGCAGTGCATATTGAGAAGAGAACATGGTTAAAGAGCTTAGAAAAAAAAAATGTGTGAAGTATGTTTCAAAAAGAGGAAGAATGGTAGCTGGAGAGACAGATGTTTTACTCAAGATACAACATGAAGTGATGGTGTTAGATTCAAGTTGATATTTCAGAAACTTTTGTAATTTTTGAAAAACATTCCTTCTCTCTGTTTTTATTGTTGTTAATGATTTCTCCCAGAAGAGTAAAATTATCTTAACCTAATTTGGTATCTTTTCACAGTTGTCTGTTTTAATTACATGCAAAATGCATTCTTTGCAACATACAATTGAATTTATGTTTATTTCTGTGTTTTCCAAAGTTATGAAGTTAAACAACTAGCAAAGCTAAAGAACTCAATTATTATTTTAATTTTAATTATTATTTAGCTATTATTTTAATATAAGAATCCAAAAGAGTCAGTCCAATGTGTATTTCTTCTATGTAAATGTGAAAGAGCAATGCTTTGCAAATGCCAGGTAGCTGTAGAGCATTTCTGTCTAAACAACACTCTTTGGAGGCACAGAGGTTTTAATGATAGCAAGGAGGAAGTTAAATAAGTGATAAAACAAGGAAACACCTATAACATTCCTTCTTTTCTTTTTCTTTCTGTCTTTCATTTTTTCATAGCCCCCTTTTTTTAAAGATTTTTTAAAAATGTATTCATTTGAGAGAGAGAGAGAGAGAGATGACAGAGAGGGCGAAGCAGACCCCCCACTGAGCAGGAAGCCCCAGGCTCAATGCTGGGCTTGTTATGGGGCTCAGATCCCAGATCCCAGCATGATCCCCTGGGATCATGACCTGAGCCCAAGGCAGATGCTTAACCAACTGAGCCACCCCGGTGCCCCTTTAATAGCCCTTTCTTTAGAGTTTTGCTCTCTTGCATTTCTCTAAAATAATCCAGTGCTCTTTATGAATTTTTCCATTTTATTTATTTATTGTTTTTTTGTTTGTTATGGTAAAAACATGAAATTTTTAATGAACTTTTAAGTCACAATGCAGTATAGTTAACAGGTATATTGTATAGCAGGTCTTTAAAATTTACTCATTTTGCATAACTGAAACTTTATATCCATTGAACAGCAACCCCTCTCAAGAGCAACATTGTCAAGGAAATTGTGGTACCTGGTGCTATTAGGGAATTAATAGTGCAAAATTTATTCAGATTAAAAGTGAATAATTTACCTTTAAATTTCTGTTCAGTCAAGTTTTACTTCTGTCAAATATATTATCTATAATATACAATGAATATGTTTATAAATCATCTATCATGTCATACTGGCTCTGAAAAACAGTTTGAATTAACCTGTTCTTCCCATTTGAATTTGTTAAAGATTTGCAGACACTAAAAATTTGAGGTTGCTTTAATGATACGGTATTGCAGACAAAATGGGTTGTTACACATGCAATCATGACAAAAGAGTTAAAGATTTTTTCAATGAAAATATCTCTTAGAGAAAACTGAATTAAATAACTAACATTAGATAAAAATATGACTCCATTATTCTCAAATAATAATAATAAACTTAACAGTCTTACACAATTCACAGCGCTCACCATAGCACATACCCTCCCCAATGTCTATCACCCAGCCACCCCATCCCTCCCACCCCCCCACCACTTCAGCAACCCTCAGTTGAATCACAGACCTGTACCTCTGAAACAAATCATACATTATATGTTAAAAAAAAAAAAAAGAAAAAGATAGCAAGAAGGGAAGAATGAAGGGGGGGAAATCAGAGGGGGAGATGAACCATGAGAGACTATGGACTCTGAGAAACAAACTGAGGGTTCTAGAGGGGAGGGGGGTGGGGGGATGGGTTGGCCTGGTGATGGGTATTAAAGAGGGCACGTACTGCATGGAGCACTGGGTGTTAGATGCAAACAATGAATCATGGAACACTACATCAAAAACGAATAATGTAATGTATGGTTATTAGCATAACATAATAATAAAAAAACTAATTATGTAATGTATGGTGATTAACATAATATATAAAAAATAACAAAAAATAATAAACTTAAATAATAATAAATAACTAAATAATAATAATAAACTTCTCAAAATTATATAAAAATCAGATACTTCTAAGCAAATCTGATATGTGTTGAGGCCTTATAATCTGAAATATATAATCTATAATTTTTTAAATGTACCTATAACATAATATCAAAATAATTTCATTTTAAAGAGGTTGTCATAGCTAGGGCTGCTATAACAAAATACCCAGAACTGGGTGACTTAAACAATAAACATTTATTGCTCAAACTTCTGGAGGCTGGAAAGTGAGAGACCAAGATGCCTGCAGATTTGGTTTCAGGTGACAGCCCACTTCCTCATTTGCAGAAAGGTCCTCTCTTGCTGTCTCCTCACATGGCAGAGAGACAGTGAGCTCTGGTCTCTTACTCGTCTTCTGAGGTCACTAATTCGATGGTCAAGAGGGCTCCACCTTTATGACCTCTTCTACACTTACATATGTCCCAAAGCCCTCATCTCCTAATACCATTACATTGGGAGTTAGAGTTTCGATATGTAAAATTTGAGGGGCATGAACATTCAGTTCTAACAGTTTTTTTTTTTTTCCCTATGAACATCATTTTCTTGAGGATTACTATTTATAATCTAAGTAGATGAGTAAGAAATACCACAGTCTGGCGGGTGGAAGAAATGTTACTCAAAGAGTACAAATACTCAGGAATGCAGGATGAATAAGTTCTGGAAGTCTACTATAGAGCAAGGTGACTATAATAATACTCTATTGTATACTTCAAATTTGATAAGACAGTTGATCTTAAATGTCTATGTAAGGTAACAGATATGTTAATTGGTTTGATTTTGGTAATCATTTTACAATGTATTACTTATATCAAAACAACACATTGTACATCTTAAATATATGCAATTTTTATTTTATATGATTAAGCTGGAAAAATTATAAATCCACTTTAAAATAAATAAATGATAAATAAATAAATAAATAAATGAATAAATAAAATTGCAGACTCATGCGAAAGAATTCTTCTATTTTAGGCCAACCTGTAACAAACCAAATTTTACAATGACAGAGAAGCTGGATTTCTTAGTCTTTCCTATTGGCAGATACTTGTAATTCAGAGCATATCAATCTTAAAGACAAAATGTACAAAATAAGTATATGCAATTGTATATGAAGTTAAATATATGAAGTTATTATAAATGAGGATTTCTACAAAAAGACCCAACAACTTACATGTAAAAATAAATATAATTTCAAGAAAAAAATCTAGCTTTTAAAAAATTTTTTCCTCTTCAGGCTCTCCTTTAAAATTCTCAGGAATAAACTGCTATCTACAATTTCTTTGAATCAAAGATTCAAATTATGTGTTTTTGCAATAAAATCTATGAAGCAAATAGAATATATACATAGTTGTATTTTCATGTTTGTATGTCAAACTATACTATAAAAATAGTATCATTTATTACATTTGGAAAGAGAAGAATGAGATCGAAGGGAAATATTCAAAGTTTGGGTATGGACATAGTCAGTAGCAATAGCCAATAAGACATCCTAAAAGAGCTATGCAGTATGGAGTTCCATGAGCTGTAAACTCCAGAAAAAATCCAAAATGAATATTATCTTGAAAATCAGACTATAATATGTTATTAAAGATAAGGTTATGGATGAGATTGCCCATGAAGTCTATTTAGATTAATGATTAAATTCTAGGGCAGATTCTTGGAAAATACATAATTACAAGGAACGTGTATAGAAAGGAAATTCTCAAAAGAGAGTAGAAGTGGTATCCAAAAATCGAGAGACAAGCTATATTCAAAAATAAAAATGTGTCCAGTGGTATCAAATAGACCTGAGAGTTTAAATAGCATAGAAGTACCCACTTGATTTAGTCAAAAGGAAGACAGTGACAATCTTGATTAGATATATTCCTCTGGAAAGTATCCAAATGACAGAGGGTTGAAGTAAGAACATGGACAAGAATTATGGACATCAAGGATTGAAAGTTAAATCTTTCAGAAAGTTATCTATACATGTAGGAAAGAAGTAACGGAGACAACGTACTGCTAGCAGAAGCCACGTGGTCAAGTGAAAATTTCTTTGTTAGTGGGAGAGATTTAAATTTGTAAAAATGATCAGAACCAGTGAATAGACAGAGTTTAAAAATAAGTGAAATGTGATGATCAATTAATCATGGTGTCTTACTGTAACAAGAAAGGGCGAGGAAAGAATGAATTCAGATTCAACATTTTTAGATTTAGTATCAAGGCACTGAGTAATGCATCTGATTGTGTCTATGCACTATGTGTAAGGAAGAAATGCAATCTTTTCAAACCAAAGGGAAATTTGTATGAATAGGATTGAGATGACTGGGGAAGTTTGAAATAGTCATTGTGTAAGATAGAGAGCTGATGTAGGAAAACAGAAGAATGGCTGCTTTGAGACATGAATGTCAAGATATGAGATAATGTTATTTTCTCTAATAATGTTTGCAACCTGAGTGCAAGTACAGAGAAGGCAGAGGACATGAGCTGATTCTTGATTAGACTGTAGTAGTTGTGTGACTAAATTACGTTCTTTTTAAAAAAAATTTCATTCTTAAATACACTTTTTTTTTTTGATGCATGTATTAGAAGATACTGGCAGTGTTTTCTGTACTCAGTTCAGTTCTATGAGCTATTGCTGCATTTGTACTTGTTGAAGGACAAGCCCTAACTGATTCCTTAAGATTTCTCTTGGGTGCAATTTACTAAGAACAGTTAATCTATAACAGTGGAGTAGATTTTTATATCATATGGAGGAAAACATTGTCTAAACAGGCTAATGTGCTTAGCTGTGCCAATCATATTATTTCTCCCCTGAAAATCTGAACTAATGATATGTTATAAAGATGGTTACTTTGTTCACAGTAGTAGCAGAACAATGTATATTCAAGGACAGGGGTAGGCCAGATTTATATATTCTTTTCTTTTCCAATAAACAAGGAAATGGACTAAACAAAAACAAGAAGATTTAGACAATAGAATATGAGTTTGGGGGCAGGTAGTTATAGGAGAGGTAAAAACAGAGACAGTTGGAAGTGGAATTAGGTAATGTTGCATGATCAATAAATTCTTGCTGCTAGGATTCCAAAAAGAAAAACCTTTCCCTAAAGTCACTTGAGATCACTCACAATCTCCTGTGACCAATATCTATAAGACGCTTTCATTCTGTGAGGCCTGATTTTATATTCTGAATTCTGGCCTGAGATGCCTGAGATCTCTATTCACTTTATTTCTAGGTCTTTATTATAAAATCCTTTACTAGGGCCAGCTGAATAAGGTTCTGTTTTTTAAAACTAAAAAACAAGCAGTTTTCCTTCTTTTTTTCCTCAACTAATTGAATCAAAAAGCCAACGGAGTACTTCCTATTTCTACTGGGGGTGAGCCTGGGGTATGGATTATAAAGAAAAATGCTCCCAGTATTATAAGAAAAGTCAGACAAACAGTAATTTCATGATGTTTCTTATTCCCATCTGGATATTGAGGTCATAGGACAACTGGCCAAAGCCTATGAAAAGCAATTGCCTGTAAGGAATGACTAGACATGAGCCCTGGGTTTGTTGGGGAAATATAATTAAAAGTAAATTCTTCTCCAAACCCAGAAAACTTCTCCACAAAGGTAGAAGAAAGAAAACAATTTTATCATTGCATATACTTTAAAACAGAAGGTGATGTGCATAACAAGAAAGCCACTAAGATATTGCAAAAACAGAGAGAAATCTCTCTGTTTTATAAAGCTAAGAGACATGCACGACCCATTATATAGATGTCTTCAAGATAAACAATAACTGATCTGTCCTCAAATAAGAGGACACGAAGCACTATTTGTCATACATAGTTCATCTTAAATTTATCTGGAAATTGGGGTGACCATCTGTCCTATCCAAAGGAAAAATAAACTATCTTTATGACAGAAAGTAGTTTTGAACCTTAGATGAGGCACCCTCTGAGGTTAGGATCCAACACTCCTACAGAAACTGGGAGATAGGAGTGCAGTCTTCCTTGATGATAACATTACCAAAAGATTGTTCTCAAGTCCTTGATAAAGACATTTCTGGGTCTTAAAGGTGGCAAGAGGCTTATTTAGCTTTTAAAAAGATTTGCATGCATTTCAAAGAGATAAAGAATTTATAAGTTCCTAAGAAAAAGGAATAGGATCATTTTCCTTCTTTGCAACAGAATTAAGCTCTTGTTTTAAATTTGTTTTGCTTTTACAGCTACCTGGTCAAGACACAACTGGATTTAGCTACAGTGGGTGGTGAATCTGTAGAGATCAAGTATTCCTTGAAAGAGAAGATAAAGCCTCTGGGTGGGGACATCTCCACCTTCATGCAGCTTTTCTTTCTCAAACCTCACTGGCCACTCACAGATAAGTTCAGTGAGTTTTGTGGATGTCTCTGTCGTGGTGAAGGCCAGGAGGAATGAAAGAACAGTTCCTATAGGATGGGTACAAAACTTCACTGGGATCTTCTCCCCTTTGGAGGAGGGCAGAATGTCTTTCTGTGGGCAGAATGACAACAGACACTGTTGGCCTCCTATTAGGATGGTGCTGAAAACCCATTACAGCTAGGGAAAGGAACAGAAAAATAAAACAAAACTCTCTAGTCATGGGGAAGAAGCCAAAAAGTCAAAGGCTCAGAATTTCAGCCAAGAGAAGGATAGGAAAATTAAGAAGGCCACAGTCAAGATCCAAGAACATGGTACATGATTAAAACTCAGATTTAATTAGAATAAGAGAATGTCCACCCTTCCCATGGTACTAAAAGTCTCCAAGTAATATGAAGTACTAGAGCTAGATCCCTTCATGTCTTAGCATGAAGGGAAGATCTAAAACTGAGGATAGGGTAGACAATGGGAAAAAAGAAAAACAAAACAAAACAAAACACTGTTAAATCAGCCTCTACCTTAAACAAAAGGAATCACTGCAAGAATTTCAGTCTAAAATATGCTGAAGATAACTATAGCAATATCATATCTCAAACCCAATCCAACTATTAATTAGGTTAACTCAACTCCTGTAGTTAAATCCTCCCTAAAAGAAAGACATGCGTGTTTCAAGGCATAAAATATATTTACCATGATCTCTACTGTCCTACATAAGATGCTTGACTTGCTTTTTTTAATTATTATTATGTTCAATTAGCCAGCATATAGTACATCATTAGTGCTTGACTTTCAATTAAAAAAAAAAAAAAAGGCATACATGGATAAAGGACCAGTAAAAGGACACATTCTTGAGACAACTAAATCATCAAAACTAACTCAGACATGAAACAGATACAGGAATTATCAGATAGGAAATTTAACATAGCTATTATTTATATGTTAGAACCTCTAATAGGAAAGGTGGACTACATGCAAAATCAATTAGGTGATTTCAGGAGAGTTACGGAAAGTATAATAAAGAGTCTAAAGGAAATGATAGGAAAGAAAAACTCAGTAACAGAAGGAAAACAAATGCCTTCAAGGACTCATCAGTAGAATGACACAGCTTTCTCTCTCTCTCTCTTTCATAGAGAAATAATCAGTGAATATGAAATGATAGGTCAATACAAATTACCCATACTGAAAAACAGAGATGAAACCATAAGTAAATGAAACAGACCATCCTAAAGCAG
Source organism: Mirounga leonina (assembly GCF_011800145.1). Classification (NCBI taxonomy): domain Eukaryota; kingdom Metazoa; phylum Chordata; class Mammalia; order Carnivora; family Phocidae; genus Mirounga; species Mirounga leonina. The sequence continues at coordinate 59,467,872 of NW_023270807.1, read as the reverse complement.
TGGGATGATACCAAACAAACTACCTCACTTAACTGTAATTTGAATCTCGGAAGGAGAAAAAAGAGAGGGGGGAGTTTAAGAAATATCTGTAGAAGCAACGACTGAAAATGTCTCCAAATTCATGACAGACAGCAGACCCAGGAAGTTCAGAGAATATCAAACAGTGCAAATGCCAGAGAAAAGGAAAAGATGGTGGAGGAGGAGGGGTCCCTATTCCAACCAGTCCCTGGAATTGAGCTGGATATCTACAGACCACTCTGAACACCCACGAAATCAACCTGAGGTGTAAGAAGATAGATATGGATCTCTACAAACAGAATATTGCAGACGGTTGGTTTTGAGGTATGAAGCAGGGAGCGGTGATTCTGTGGGCAGATATCAGAGGATAAACAGCAGTGGGAGGGAGCCTGGCTGTGGGGATCCTACACCCACAGTGAGCAATAGCCTCCTGCGCTGGGGATGGGGCATAGACTCGCAGACCGGTAGCGGCAGGGACAGGACTTTAGGGTAGCCCCTTGATGGGAAACCAGAGCAGCAGGTCTGGGCATGGAAACTGGGGGCGGCTGGCAGTCTTAGAAGCACAAAGGGCAGAGACATGCCCCGACCTGGAGGCAAGGACTGGGAGTGCTGCTGAGGGGCGCACAACCCAGGAAGCTGCAGTTTATAGCAGCACAGACAAAAACAGAGACAGTGTGGCCTGGAGAGCTCACTGAAGGACAGACTGCGATCTCTCTGCTCTGAGGCAGAGGGCTGGAAATGGTCTCTTCTGCTCTCTTGGAAGAGACACGGAAAGCCACAGGGGAAAGCTGCCAGAGAACAAAAGCCCCCAAAAACTGGTTTTCACTGAGCCCACCCCCTGCCACAGGGGGCAGGGCAACTCTGCCCAAACAGGGCTGCCTGAGTAACAGTGCAGCAGGTCCCACCCCCAGAAGACAGCCTGGGAAAACAAGAGGCCAGCAACCCTAAGGTCTCCAGAAAACAGGTGCATCTTGCTTGGGTTGTGGTCAATAATTTGGACTCTATACATCCCCTCAACCACCCATCAACAGAATGACTAGGAGGAGGAACCCCCAAAATAGAAAAGACTCAGAGATTATGATTTATGCTGCAGATTTACAAATGGATGCAGATATAACCAAGATGTCAGAGATGGAATTCAGGCTAGCAATTGTGAAGACAATAGCTAGAATGGAGAAATCAATTAATGGCCACATAGAGTCTCTAAGGGCAGAAATGAAAGCTGAACTGGCAGAATTTAAAAATGCTATCAATGAGAGCCAATCTAATCTAGATAATCTAACAGCTAGGGTAAGTGAGACAGAAGAACAAATTAGTGACCTGGAAGACAATTTAATAGATAAAAAGGGAAAAGAGGAGACCAGGGAAAAACAACTCAGAATCCATGAAAACAGAATCAGAGAAATAAGTGACACCATTAAGTGTTCCAATGTCAGAATTACTGGAATCCTGGAGGAGGTGGAGAGAGAGAGAGGACTAGAAGATATATTTGAGCAAATCGTAGCTGTGAACTTCCCTAATCTGGGGAATGAAACGAACATTCGTGTCCTAGAGGTAGAGAGGATCAAAGAAAACAGTCCAATGCCCCAGCATGTAATAGTAAAACCAGCAAATCTTAGAACCAAGGAAACCATCTTAAGGGCCGCTAGGGGGAAGAGATTCGTTACGTACAGAGGGATGAACATCAGAATAATGTCAGACCTATCCACAGAGACCTGGCAAGCCAGAAAGGCCTGGCAAGACATATTCAGGGTACTAAACGGGAAGAACATGCAGCCAAGAATACTTTATCTGGCAAGGCTGTCATTTAGAATGGATGGAGAGATGCAGACCTTCCAAGACTGGCAGAAACTGAAAGAATATGTGACCACTAAGCTGGCCCTGCAAGAAATATTAAGGGGGGTTCTATAAAAGGAGAAAGACCCCAAGAGTGATATACAACAGAAATTTACAAGGGCAATCTATACAAACAAGGTCTTCACAGGCAACATGGTGACAATAAATTCATATCTTTCAATCATCACTCTCAACGTGAACAGCCTAAATGCTCCCATAAAATAACACGGGGTTGCAGATTGGATAAAAAGACAGGACCCATCCATATGCTGTCTACAAGAGACTCATTTTGAACCTAAAGATACATCTAGACTGAAAGTGAAGGGATGGAGATCCATCTCCCATGCCAGCGGACCTCAAAAGAAAGCTGGGGTAGCAATTCTTATATCAGACAAATTAGATTTTAAACTAAAGACTGTAGTTAGAGACACAGAAGGACACTATATCATTCTTAAAGGGTCTATCCAACAAGAAGATCTAACAATTGTAAATATCTATGCCCCCAATGTGGGAGCAGCCATCTACATAAGCCAACTGTTAACCAAAATAAAGAGTCATATTGATAACAAAATGTTAATTGTAGGAGACCTCAATACTCCACTCTCAGCAATGGACAGATCACCTAAGCAGAAAATCAACAAAGAAACAAGAGCTTTGAATGCCACACTGGACCAGATGGACCTCAGAGATATATACAGAACATTCCACCCTAAAATAACAGAATACTCATTCTTCTAAAGCGCACATGGAACTTTCTCCAGAATAGACCACATACTGGGTCACAAATCAGGTCTCAACCAATACCAAAAGACTGAGATTATTCCCTGCATATTCTCAGACCACAATGATTTAAAACTGGAACTCAATCACAAGAAAAAATTTGGCAGAAATTCAAACACTTGGAAGCTAAAGACCACTCTGCTCAAGAATGTTTGTGTCAACAAGGAAATCAAAAAAGAACTTAAACAATTCATGGAAACCAATAAGAATGAAAACACATCAGTCCAAAACCTATGAGATACTGCAAAGGTGGTCCTAAGGGGGAAATACATAGCCATCCATGCCTCATTCAAAAAATAGAAAAATCCCGAATTTACCAACTAACTCTACACCTTAAAGAACTAGAGAAAAAGCAATAAACGGTGCCTAAGCCATGCATTAGAAGAGAAATAATTAAGATTAGAGCAGAGATCAATGAATTAGAAACCAGAAACACAGTAGATCAGATCAACAAAATTAGAAGCTAGTTCTTTGTGGGCGCCTGGGTGGCTCAGTTGGTTAAGCGACTGCCTTCGGCTCAGGTCATGATCCTGGAGTCCCTGGATCGAGTCCCGCATCAGGCTCCCTGCTCGGTGGGGAGTCTGCTTCTCCCTCTGACCCTCCCCACTCTCATGTGCTCTCTCATTCTCTCTCTCTCAAATAAATAAATAAAAATCTTAAAAAAAAAAAAAAGAAGCTAGTTCTTTGAAAGAATTAATAAGATTGATAAACCACTGGCCAGACTTATCCAAAAGAGAAGAGAAAGGACCCAAATTAATAAAATTATGAATGAAAGGGGAGAGATCATGACTAACACCAAGGAAATAGAAACAATTATTAGAAGTTATTATCAACAACTATATGCCAATAAACTGAGCAATCTGGATGAAATGGAGGCCTTCCTGGAAACCTATAAGCTGCCAAGACTGAAACAGGAAGAAATGGACAACCTGAATAGGCCAATAACCAGGAACAAGATTGAAGCAGTGATCAAAAACCTCCCAAAAAACAAGAGTCCAGGGCCTGATGGATTCCCTGGGGAATTCTACCAAACATTAAAAGAAGAAATACCTATTCTCCTGAAGCTGTTTCAAAAAATAGAAACAGAAGGAAAGCTTCCAGACTCATTCTATGAGGCCAGCATTACCATAATCCCCAAACCAGGCAAAGATCCCACCAAAAAGGAGAATTTCAGACCAATATCCCTGATGAATATGGTTTCCAAAATCCTCAACAAAATCCTAGCTACTAGGATCCAACAATACATTAAAAGGATCATCCACCACGACCATGCAAGGGTGGTTCAACATTTGCAAATCAATCAATGTGATAGAACACATTAATAAGAGGAGAGAGACGAACCATATGGTCCTCTCGATTGATGCAGAAAAAGCAATTGACAAAATAGAGCATCCTTTCCGATTAAAACTCTTCAGAGTATAGGGATAGAGGGAACATTCCTCAAGCTCATAAAATCCATCTATGAAAAACCCACAGCGAATATCATCCTCAATGGGGAAAAGCTGAGAGCCTTTCCCTTAAGATCAGGAACACGTCAAGGATGCCCACTCTCGCCACTATTGTTCAACATAGTACTAGAAGTCCTAGCAACAGCAATCAGACAAAAAAAAGAAATAAAAGGTATTCAAATGGGCAAAGAAGAAGTCAAACTCTCTCTTTTCACAGATGACATGATACTTTATGTGGAAAACCCAAAAGACTCCACCCCCAAATTACTAGATCTCATACAGCAATTCAGTAATGTGGCAGGATACAAAATCAATGCACAGAAATCAGTTGCTTTCTTATACACTAACAATGCAACTGTAGAAAGAGTAATTAGAGAATCGATTCCATTTACAATAGCACCAAAAACCATAAGATACCTCGGAATAAACCTAACCAAAGAGGTAAAAGACCTATACTCTAGGAACTACAGAACACTCATGAAAGAAATTGAAGAAGACACAAAAAGATGGAAAAAACATTCCATGCTCTTGGATCAGAAGAATAAACATTATTAAAATGTCTATGCTGCCCAGAGCAATCTATACCTTCAATCACATTCCGATCAAAATTCCAATGACATTTTTCAAAGTGCTGGAACAAACAATCCCAAAATTTGTATGGAACCAGAAAAGACCCTGAATCGCCAAGGAAATGTTGAAAATGGAAAACAAAGCTGGGGGCATCATGTTGCCCGATTTCAAGCTATATTACAAAGCAGTAATCACCAAGACAATATGGTACTGGCACAAAAACAGACATATAGACCAATGAAACAGAATAGAGTCCAGATATGAACCCTTAACTCTATGGTCAAATAATATGCAATGGAAAAAAGAGTCTCTTCAATAAATGGTGCTGGGAAAATTGGACAGCCACATGCAGAAGAATGAAACTCGACCATTCTCTAACACCACACACAATGATAAACTCAAAATGGATGAAAGACCTCAATGTGAGACAGGAATCCATCAAAATCCTAGAGGAGAACATAGGCAATAACCTCTTTGACATCGGCCACAGCAACTTCTTTCAAGATACATCTCCAAAAGCTAGTGAAACAAAAGCAAAAATGAGCTTTTGGGACTTCATCAAGATAAAAAGCTTCTGCACAGCAAAGGAAACAGTCAACAAAACAAAGAGGCAACCCACAGAATGGGAGAAGATATTTGCAAATGACACTACAGATAAAGGGCTGGTATTCAAGATCTATAAAGAACTTCTCAAACTCAACACCCAAAAAACAAATAATCAAGTCAAAAAGTGGGCAGAAGATATGAAAAGACACTTCTCTGAAGAAGACATACAAATGGCTAACAGATGCATGAAAAAATGTTCATCGTCATTAGCCATCAGGGAAATTCAAATTAAAACCACATTGAGAGGAACCATGAGAAACTATGGACTCTGAGAAACTGAGGGTTCTAGAGGGGAGGGGGATGGGAGGATGGGTTAGCCTGGTGATGAGTATTAAAGAGGGCACGTATTGAATGGAGCACTGGGTGTTACACACAACAATGAATCATGGAATACTACATCAAACACTAATGATGTGATGTATGGTGATTAACATAACATAATAAAATTTAAAAAAGATAAAAAAAACACATTGAGATACCACCTTACACCAGTTAGAATGGCAAAAATTGACAGGGCAAGAAACAATAAATGTTGGAGAGGTTGTGGAGAAAGGGGAACCCTCTTACACTCTTGGTGGGAATGCAAGTTGGTACAGCCACTTTGGAAAATAGTGTGGAGGTGCCTCAAAAAATTAAAAATAGAGCTACCCTATGACCCAGCAATTGCACTCCTGGGTATTTATTCCAAAGACACAGATGTAGTGAAAAGAAGGGCCATATGCACCCCAATGTTCATAGCAGCAATGTCTGCAATAGCCAAACTGTGGAAAGAGCCCTGATGCCCTTCAACAGATGAATGGATAAAGAAGATGTGGTCCATATATACAATGGAATGTTACTCAGCCATCAGAAAGGATGAATACCCAACTTTTACATCAACATAGATGGGACTGGAGGAGATTATGCTAAGTGAAATAAGTCAATCAGAGAAAGTCAATTATCATATGGTTTCACTCATTTGCGGAACATAAGGAATAGCATGAGGACATTAGGAGAAGGAAGGGAAAAATGAAGGGGGGGAATCGGAGGGAGAGATGAACCATGAGAAACTATGGACTCTGAGAAACAAAGTGAGGGTTTTAGAGGGGAAGGGGGTTAGGCTGGTGATGGGTATTAAGGAGGGCACGTACTGCATGGAGCCCTGGGCATTATACGAAAACAATGAATCGTGGATCACCACATCAAAAACTAATGATATATTGTATGGTGACTAACATAACATAATAAAATAAAATAAAAAAAAACAGCGCAAATGCCAAAAAATAAACAAACAAACCAATATCTAGCTAGATATCATCCATACCTAAGTATATCATATGTAAAAAACTAAAAAAGACAAACTATGGGATTCTTACTAATTTTTTTTTCTCTTGATCTTTCCTTTGCTCTTTAAACTTATACTTCTTTTTAGATATGATGGAAGTATGAATGCTAAATACTGTGAAGAAAGTTAGCTACTGATGCTATTTCTTGAGAATAATTATGCTAATTTTGGAAATGCTTACTGAAGTATTTTTAACAGAATCCCAAATCATGTACTTCATATTTAGTTTTGAATAATCTGAGGGTAAAAGAGGTTAAATGGCAGTACAATAGGTGTATATATAGAACTTTAGGAAAACTATGACAAGACTAGTCAGCAATTCTGAACTCAATTCTAGTTTCCTGTCAAAGGGTGAATTCTAGATTGGCAGTTCTCTTCGCCACGCAATGGAATAAACAGCGGAAGCAATCAGCAACCTAGTGAGGGAAAATATTAATTGGTGAGTTGTAATTAGGAACAGAACTAGTTGCCATTTTGATCATCGTTTGGCTAGATTTGATGGGATTAACTAATAGTTACTCTTTTTTTTTAAATACTTATTTCTAGTGTAAGTCAAACTGTATTTGGAGGCTAAATTATATCCAAAAGTCTTTATTAAATATTAGAAACTTATATATAATCTATATTCTTTTTTTGAAACCACCATTATAATGTTCCCTTGAGGAAATCTTTAGGCTCTCATGAACAAATACAGAAGATTTGTATCTATTAAAAATTCCATTATTATAAATATCAGATACCTAAGCTGTTCTTTAAGGTATGTGCACCATAACCATGCACTAATAAAATACAAATATTTGTCATGCTATTGTTACTGGTTGAGGAATTGTTCATTCTGTAAAAGAAGAGAATCTAAACTAACGATATATTTTATGCTTAAATAGCAACAATTGCTCATCCACTTATGGTTCTTTCCTCATTGAAATTTAAAATCCAGTTTCAAATTGACTGAAAGAAATCACTGATCATCTATTTCAATTCCTTCATTATACAGAGGAGGGAACAGAGCTGGAGGGAATAAATAACTGGTCTATGGACAGGCTGGTAGTCAACAACTAGCAATAATGACTCTGTGTGTGTGTGTGTGTGCACGCACAAGCATGCATGTGCACAAACCAAACCTGTAGTTAAAAAAATAAACAAAACCTGAGTCCATATTTATTGCTTCTGTGTCCTGGGACTGTGACCTAAACTTTCTGATCCTTGTTTATTTTTATTTAAATATAAAATATAGGGTATTAGTAATAGTAGTGGTAGAAATAAAGGCAGAGTATAAAGTAAAAAACTACTTGTGTATTTTCAGCCTGATGTACATGGCACTAAACCTTCAAGCGTGCTACACACAAAAGCAAAATAATGACTTTAAGCTCCTATTTTACTTTGATTGAAAAAAAACCAGTGTATCATTTCACAAATAGTTCAGTTAGGCCTTTTGTTTTCAAAGTACATGATAGATAGATAGATGATAGATGATAGATAGATAACAGGTAGATGATAGATGATAGATAGATAGATAGACAGATAGACAAAGTAAACTTCAGGATTATAAAGGGCAGAAGTGAAAGGGTTATTTTTTGATGTGTGTATCCCGTTATAATACATAGCACTAAATCTGTTTTGAAATAAAATGCATAATCCAGGATAATTCATTTTTAATACATGGATTTGCATGTGGATCGTCTTAGGTTTACATTCCATTCCTGTAACCATCATGGCAGCAACATAGTTACAATTCATAGTCCAAAAATCTAATCATGTCATTTGCTCAACTCCACTCTGACTCACTCTAACCTGGATGGTCAGTGCCATCTCCAGGAATCTGTCCCCCCTTTCAGGGCACCATCTTTTGATAATTAAGAGACTTCTAAGAAAGAAAAAAGTAACTGTGAGGATTGGAGCATTTTAGTTAAGTTAGTTTACCTGCTTTGCCTTTGATTTCTATAGGTCTTGGTGCCTTATTCTTAAAATTCTTAAACTATGATTTTGAGATTATCTGATTATATTAGGTTTTTTAAAGTTTCTTTTTATAACCATCAGTGGTTATCTAGTGGACTTAGATAAAATAACAATGTTTAAGAAATCTTCCTAATTACTAGCTTATAATTTATAATTACTAGCCCTCAAGGCTAGCCATGTTTTAAAATACGTAACAGTCTATCTTCTGCAAAATCAAAGTATTCTGCATAATGCCACAAGATAGTGTCACAGATAATTATTTCTTCCCTCTTTTAAAATTATATTGAACAAAACAAAGGTAATATTTAGCATTTAGTACAGGAAAACAGTTTATATTTTAGCTGTGTCATATGTTGTTTTTTATGTATTTAAATAACTTGTATTTTTCTGACTGAAGAGTAACATGTGCTCATTATAAATGTTTCAAAATTACACAAGCTTTTACATTTTAACTCTTCTTTCAACCCCAAATTCAAATTACAAGAAAAATGTAAAACATCCATAAATCAACATCCAGAAATGACTTTATGAACATTTTTGTGTGTTTCTTCCCAGTAATTGTGTACATTTATGCATATGTATATATGTACATATATATTGTTTATTAATGATGATATAGTATTCTATCATGGAAATAAAATATGCTTTTTTGGCTATTTGCACTATTTTGAGACTTTTTCTTATCGGGAAATGTTTCTAAAATGTATAAGAATTCATTATACATTAAGAAGATTAATATATACTATATCATATTATTTACATGTGTTTCATTTGCATCTTGACTATATTAATGTTATTTCATAGCCATACAACATTTAATATTTTCATGTATTAAATATCAAGTACGCAGACATGCTATTTACTATCATTTAAAATCTTTCTTATTTCATATCAGCATCTCTCCTTCATGTGAACAATTAGGAATTTGGGGAGGTTCTCTTTTATAGAACAGGTGGTGTTCCTTCCATTGTAGTCAGGAGCTGGAATCTTCTGTGATTAGCACACAAAGGCATTAGCTTCTTCATGCATCAGGATTTAAACAAAGAGAATGCATGATTCTTTAAACCCTGGAGCTCTTAATCACATAAAATTTGTAGTCTTCTTTGCCAGCATCCATGGGATGAAGCATCAGCCTTACTAAGAACTGTTTAAAGTCTCCCTTACTCTACCAGAAATCCATTCTTCCATGATAAAAGTCCAAGACACCTCTGAAAAGCTATGGTGTTTTGAAATATGCTTAATTACATTTTCTTATTAAGTCATTAATTCTCAAATTCTACTTATCACTCTCTAGGCAAAAATCTGGTATGAAAAAAGACCACTGTTTGCATGGCAGGAGACCATAGAGAGACAATCTGTGTATTGGAAAAAGGAAGTTAAAATAGGACTATTTATTTGAAATGCTTGCTATCGTTTACTTTAATTACTATAGTAATTCATGGAGTTATTTGTGTCAATCTGAGGAAGAGATTATACCTTATAACTCCCACGTCATGACTGATAGAGCCCTTATTTCTCCCATGGTCCTTTTTGGAAATGAACCTGTATGTCTACTAGCACACTCAATGTGCTTTCTGTTTCAAGACACCAGAATGCTTCTTAAAGAGTGTAGCTTAGCACTTGAAAACCTGGATCCAAGTCCTGACACGTTTATATGTGTGAGGAGATTTATTCCAAGTTATTAGACCTCTGTAAGGCATAGAATCTTTGACTGTAACAAGTTTCTCAGCAATGATTATCCCTAGACATGGAGCAAAATTGTTGGGAGTCTCGAGTTTAATAACATGGAGGTGTCCTGTAAACAACACATTACTATACAGAAATAACATGTTATTAATGCATGTGACCCTGGCTCAAACTAGTTATACATTGAACAGGTTTTATTTCACCAGTGCCTGATTTTTTTACTGGGAAAAAAAAAAAAAGGAGGCTTAGACTAAATAATCTTTAATCCCTAAGAATCTGTCCAATGCCATATCTTAAAATATTGCCATTCATTACAAAGACAGCCAAAAGAGTAAATGCCTACCATGCTTAGCACCCCTCTCAGTCATATGTAAACCATCTGGACTTACATGCATGGATTGAACTTTTTCTTCAAATGAATCTATACAATAATGTTTGGCTTAATTTATTTTTAAGTTCTTATTCTAACATTATGATGTATCTATGTTGAACAGTCTGTATTCTGAAAGAATACATTTGCTTAGGCAACTTATTTACAGCTGCCTGTTGGCTTGCAACCTTGGGAGCCTCCCCTGGTGAAATCTGAAACTGGGCCCCATACAGAGGGCAAGGAGAGACTAAAGAAAGAGGCAGGCCGTTCCTGATTGATAGGTAGCAGGTTTAATAACAAGGGAACGTACACAGAAGGCTTGTCTTGGTGGCCACAAGATGAGTAGATCTCTGTACCCACCTACCAGAATCTTTAAAATTTTATATAATAGCCTTAACTGGATATTGCCACTATCATCCAGATGGTCTCAACAACACATTAATTTCTGAAGGCTGTGTCTTTGAAAAGGGCTCCATCTGTGTGAAGGTTGGGCAGAGCCTACATTCCAAGGACAGGGAGGGGATGAGGAGCCTTCCATTGCTGGGGTCTAGCTCTGGGGTCAACCAGGGATCATGTCCTCCTGATGACGTCCTCCAGTATCATGATACACTGGTCCACATTTTCAGCAACTGCTAATATTTTGTATATTATCAAATAGAATTTTATTCAATGGACATGAAAACTTGTAAAATTTATATAGATGTGGAAGCTACATAGTTACTCATTAGTTTGCAGAGGTGATGATGGATTTCTTCTAAGTATATGACTGTTTGGGTGAGCCTTTTGAAAAACATTTTATTACTAAAATGCAAGGGTCCTTTGGGGAACATATGTAAATTAATGAGGAGTAGAAATACCTTTGAGGAGGTTTTAATAAACTTTAATAGCTGCTAACAGCCAAAAGTATCTTTCATATTCATTAAATATCCCCAGGAATAAGTTAATTTTCTCTTTATTCTCATCTATTCATCTTTGCATATCTATAAAATGGAGATCTTACTGAGATGCTGTGTGATCTTCAATGCTTGGATAGAGATGAACCAATATTCATGTCTGTCTCAAAGTTACATTTTTAAAATGTTGCATTTTAGTTAAAGTTCAATCATATTTTACTCTGTACAAAAATTTCGAGTATACCCCGATTCCTTACTTATTCTGCCCAAAATATATTTAAACACTCTAATTCAAGTTATTTATATTAAGAGAACTATGGGAATAACTCTAAGAGTATAAGAAGAAATGTTTAAAGATAACAGCATAAGAAAAAAAGAGTTTGTGTGTTTTGTCTTTTTATCAAATAAGTTATTAGGTCATTCAACTAACAAATACAAAATCATTGTGAAGTGTTACTAATTTTAAATCTTAATTATTTTCAAGATAGCATTTCCTATTAAATATTCCACATCTGTTTATATTATGTGATTTCTGTTTTTTTTATAGAAATATTAAATTTTAGGGGTGCTGGGTGGCTACTCTGCCTTCTGCGCAGGTCATGATCCCAGGGTCCTGGGATGGAGCCCCTTGGAGCAGGGTCCCATCTCAGTGGGGAGTCTGCTTTTCAGTCTCCCTCTGACCCTTCCCCTCCCCCGTTCACGTTCTCTCTCTCTCTCTCAAATAAATAAAATGTTTTAAAAAATAAACATTAAATTTTAGTATTAGTTTAGTTGTTACTATTATTCTAGTGTTTACCTTATCAATACTTCTGTATCTATTTTTATTTATTTCTCTTCTTCCTTTTTAAACAATCTTTTACTACTTGGTCTGTATATTTTAAATAATGTACTTTGAATTCCATCTATTATTTATACTATGTAATACCAGTGATTTCATTTTACTTTCCAATTTTTATCCCTTTTCCCATAAATTTAATTGTAGATTTCTAATTTGTCATAATAGGAAATATTTACAAAATTATTTCTCTTCCTATAACTCCACCTCTGTTTTAGTCTTAATTTTGCAGTTAAATAAATGAAATTTTCGCCATCTGACTTTTTCCCAAAAATTTCCCAGTCATCTCTTTGTTGTATGAAGCCCAACCTCCAGTAGAGGGCTTAGTGAACTACACACCTCTTTGTTGTTACTGTTAGCTTAACCCACAAGCTAAGCACGTTTTTTACATTTCTAAAGGATTGTAAGAATAAATAAACAGAAGAAGAAAAAGTAAGAAGAAGAGGAGCACTAAGAGTAAGAAGAGAAATGGGAGAGGAAGAGGTGGAGGAGGAGGAGGAGGAGAAAGATCAGGCAGAGGAACAAGAAACATTATATGACCCACAAAGCCTAAAATATTTATTATCTGACCCTCACATGTCACAGAAAAAGTTTGCTGAAGCTTGCTGTAGTAGATTTCTCAGAAAGAACATATGTGTACAGTATCCATGAACACTCAAAAAGTTATTTTAACACTGTTACTTGAAGGACAATGTGGATAGATATAATATCCTTTGTTTATATTTTCTAATATGAATGGCTAATAAAACAATCCACTAGATACTATCAAGGCTAAACTCAACATCTCCCCTAATCTAACCAATCCTGTTTGTTTCTTGAATAGCACCTTCATTTTTAATCATAGAGACATGAGAAACCAGTATTATACTTTCTTCCTCCCCTAAAATGCAATTAAAGCACCAAATCTTATAGATTTGATCTTCTAGGTATTTGTCATGTTTAACAATTTCTCCATTTTGCCAAACTCTTAAATCTTCTGCAATCAGATGTGCTAGGTCCTCCATATGAAACATTCCCAGAACTCCAAGCTACAGAGTCCAGGATCCTGGGTTATATATAATAATGGGATGCGTATCTGTGCAAGTGTGGGAATAAGACAGTATAAGAGAGTATAAATGGCAGGAGAATGTGTGCTACTGGATGCCATTAGAAGGCTCTGAGTTGGCTCACATCTAACTCCTGGGCAGTCCTGCTATGTGACTCTAAAATACCCAGATGACTTGGTATCATAAGCATCTGGAAATTCACCCCAATTTAGTCAGAAAAAGGAAAGCCTGCTGGTCCCCCAAAAGAATGCAAAGATACAGCTGGAAATAGCAAGGACCCCAGTCTTGTTTTCACCTGTGTTGCCACAAACCTTTCCGAAAGGCTAAAGTATCTTAGTTTTCTGAAGTTTCAAGCCTGTTTCACCCCTGTTCCTGCTTTGTCATGTTTCAATACTAATTTATTTATTCAACAAATGTGAAGGAACTGTTTTAGGAGCTGGGGGTACAGTAGGAAACACAACAAATGCCTACAATCATGGAAATGATACCTAGTGGGGAAGACAGAGAAAGAAAATGATAAATAATTAAAACATTTAGCATGTTAAAGGATAATAAGTGGACAGGAAATAACATAAACCAAGAAAGGAAAATGTGAAAAGGGAGGGTGGAGACTTCCGATTGTCAGAGAAACCCAATGAAAATGTGAACTTTTAGATAAAAATATGAATAAAGTGAGGGGAATGACCATGTGGGTATCTAAAAGATTAGCATTCTAGGTAGATGGTACACCAGCAGTAAAAGAACATGAGGTGAGAACATGTGTAGCATTTTCAAGTATTAGCTGACTCAAATATTGCTGGGGAAAAGATAATCAGGGGTGCGTAGTATGGATGATGCCAGAGGAGTCATGGGGAACAGATAAGATAGGACCAGATAAATTACTATTAATAATTTTTTAAAAAGATTTTATTTATTTATTTGACAGAGAAACAGCGAGAGTAGGAACACAAGCAAGGGGAGTGGGAGAGGGAGAGAGAGAAGCAGGCTTCCCGCTGAGCGGGGAGCCTGATGCGGAGCTCAATCCCAGGACCCTGGGACCATGACCCGAGCCGAAGGCAGACGCTTAACCGACTGAGCCACCCAGGCGCCCCCAGGGGTGAGTAGTATGGGTGATGCCAGAGGAGTCATGGGGAACAGATAAGATAGGACCAATAAATTACTATTAATAATTTTTGTTTTAGGGCGCCTGGGTGGCTCAGTTGGTTAAGCGACTGCCTTCGGCTCAGGTCATGATCCTGGAGTCCCTGGATCAAGTCCCGCATCGGGCTCCCTGCTCGGCAGGGAGTCTGCTTCTCCCTCTGGCCCTCCCCCCTTTCATGTGCTCTCTCTCATTCTCTCTCTCTCAAATAAATAAATAAAATCTTAAAAAAAATAATAATAATTTTTATTTTACTTCAAATAACATGGGAGCCCATTGAGAAATTTTGAAGAAAGGAGAAGGCCTGCTCTTACTTACTTACAGGATCCCTCTGTCTGCTATGCTGATAATAAACTGTAGGAGACAGGGCAAAAACAGAGCTGGGCTGGAAAGTGAGGGCAATTATATGAGAAAAGACGGGAGCTTGGACCAGAGTTTCGGCCATGGAAATTATGTAAAAGGGTCAAATTCTGGAATAAACAACCCACTTTTTTTTTTTTTTTTTGAGGACTGGCTTTAATGTATGAGGTAGGAATAAAGTCAAGCTCTACACCATGATTATGAACACACAGGATGAATGGGGTTTCCAATAACTTACAAGAGAAAGAGCATAGCATAAGGTTTGGGAGAAGAGAATCAGGGGTTCAGTTTCAGACATGTTCAATTGAGATGCCTACAATAGTTCCAGTGTAGCTTTCAGACGGGAAGTTGGGAAAATAGGTCTGGAGTCTGGGTCAGAATTTCTGTGTGAAAATATAAGTGTGGTAATTAAAGCCACGAAATGCGATGAGATAACCCAGGCTGAGTGTAGACAGAAGACAGTAAGTCCAAAGTCAGAACTTTGAAGCGCTGGGTCACATTTCAAAGCCAAATGTTGAGGAGTCCCAGCCAAAGAGGGTGTGAAGAAGTAGCCAGAAATATTAGGGTAAAACCAAGACAAGAAAAGCAGAAGCAAACAGAGGAGCCAAAGAGTCTCTTTAGGAAATTGCAGGCCAGGGTAATGGATTTGTTTTTCCTGTGGCTGCTTTTACATAGGCATGATAAAAAGGGGGGAGGATAACAAAAATTAATGTAAGTGTTCCTTCACTGGTTAAAGTGATTAAAGACTTTGCCTGTCTTTTTGCTCTAAAATCTTTACTGCTTCAGGACTTTGGAGTTTCAATCCCTATAACGGAGAATTTATTTCATACTGGTGATTTGCTGTTGTCTTTCAGCTCCATGCTTATCTTCCCCCAATCTGCATGGCGAGGGATGGCGGTCTGCACACATGTCTAGATTCCTTGCTCATTATTGTGATACTGATTTCTGCCCTTCAGAGATACTTCAAAACTCAGAAGAGGTTGAGGCAGTCCAGAGATGTTGGCAGCTGCTGGCTCCTTCTCAGGTGGCAGCAGGAATGATTGCAGCAACCCGGGCGGAACCCTCTCTTCTTTCAGAGGTTTCAGTAACAGAAAAGTGCGTCTCTGCTCAGAAGTTCCCACAGCAACTTGGACAGCACACCCGCAGGTACAGGCTCATGGGCCTCATCCCAGGGACATGACGAGCTTCCGATCTCTGAGTATATATCACACTATCTTAGGTGTCATTTTTTAGCCCATCCATCAAATGTGTAGCCTCGATACTATGCTATATTTCTTCAGTGATTTTCGTAGGAACTCTGGGACTCAGTTCTTGGCTCCATTCTTGAATTTTGGGACTTAACTACTCTATCCTTTATTGTTATTTCCTATCCGTTTGTTCTCATTTTATCTGAAGGTCAATCAGGGCAGAGAATGAACTTGTCATATTTACATGTGTTGTTAGCACTTAATGCAGAGCCTGGTCTAGGTTCAGTAAATAAATGTTCAAAAGATACCTAAGTGAATGAGTGTTGTAATGTAAATATATTTATTACCTTAAAACGTTGTATATTAGATGTTATCTTAATATGCACGCATGCACATACACCCTACTTTATTTTCCAGATGATGGTACTTTCTAAACCAATTCAGAGATGTGTTACATAAGAACTAGTCAGTTGAAGACTTTTCTTTTTTTTTTTTTTATCTTGGTAGCTTTTATTTTTTTATTTTTATAAATCTTTTTTTTTATTCTTATGTTAATCCCCATACATTACATCATTAGCTTTAGATGAAGTGTTCCATGATTCATTGTTTGTGCATAACACCCAGTGCTCCATGCAGAATGTGCCCTCCTCAATACCCACCACCAGGCTAACCCATCCTCCCACCCCCCTCCCCTCTAGAACCCTGTTTGTTTTTCAGAGTCCATCGTCTCACATGGTTCGTCTACCCCTCCGATTTCCCCCGCTTCATTCTTCCCTTCCTGCTACCTTCTTCTTCTTCTTTTTTTTTTTTTCTTAACATATATTGCATTATTTGTTTCAGAGGTACAGATCTGAGATTCAACAGTCTTGCACAATTCACAGCGCTTACCAGAGCACATACCCTCCCCAGTGTCTATCACCCAGTCACCCCATCCCTTCCACCCCACCCCCCACTCCAGCAACCCTCAGTTTGTTTCCTACAATTAAGAATTCCTCATATCAGTGAGATCATATGATACAGAGAAAGACTTTTCATTTTAATGACCCCATAGAGAGGTGAGGTTTATACACTACCTCTTTGAATCTGCGCAGGCTTGTGGCTGCATAAAAAAGTAGAAATAATGCTGTTTAACTCTTGAGGCTAGGTCATTAAAAAAAAAAAAAAAACAAACAAACATGCCACATCCTCCTTGCTTCCTGCAACACTATAGAGTTCTGAGCCTTAATGGAAGAAGTCTGACTAACCTGAGACTTCTGTGCTGTGAGGAAGCCCAAGTCACATGGAAAATGGGAGTCAAGTGCTTGCTTCTTCCCCGTCCAGACACCAGATATGTGACAGACATCTAGACAGTTCAAGCCCCAAGTTGTTTGAGTCACTCTCAGTCATTAACATTTTCTCAGGTTCCCAATTTTAGAGTCATTCTTCTGTTTCTTTCTGAACTTCTGATCTACAACACATGGAGGCATTGTAAAATGCTGTTTGTTTTGTTTTGTTTAATGCCAATAATTTTTATAATGGTTTTTATGTAGCATTGCATAGCTGGAACCAAAGTTATTTCACTTTTGAAAAAAAAAACCTCGTTTTTAAAAAATGTGGTCAGATCTCAACATGAATTGCTTCTCGGCCTTTTGGCTAAGATCAAGTGCAGATCTCAGCATGAGATCTACGTTGTCAACAATTTTTCAAGTGCATTATATAGTAGTAACTATAGGGATTATGTTGTACAGCAGATCTCTAGGACTTATTCATCTTTCATAACTGAAACTTATAACCACTGATTAGCAACTTCCCATTTCCCCTTCTCCCAGCCCCTAGAAACCACTATTCTATTCTCTTTTTATATGCAATGCAGTATTTGTACCTCTGTAACTGGTTTAATTCACTGAGTATATTGTCCTCAAGTTCATCCATGTTGTTGCAGATAGCAGAATTTTCTTCTTTTTTTAAGATTGAGTAAAATTTCATTGTCTGTATATACCACATTTTCCTTATCCCTTGAACTGCTGATGGACACTGAGGTTGTTTCCATAACTTGGCTATTGTAAATAATGTTCAAATGAACATGAGCATGTACATCTCTCTTTGAGATCCAGATTTCAATTCTTTTGGATATATCCCCAGAAATGGGATTGCTGGTTCATAAGGTAATTTTATTTTTATTTTTTATTTATTTATTTATTTATTTATTTATTTTTTAAAGATTTTATTTATTTATTTGAGACAGAGAGAATGAGAGACAGAGAGCATGAGAGGGAGGAGGGTCAGAAGGAGAAGCAGACTCCCTGCCGAGCAGGGAGCCCGATGCGGGACTCGATCCCGGGACTCCAGGATCATGACCTGAGCCGAAGGCAGTCGCTCAACCAACTGAGCCACCCAGGCGCCCAGGTAATTTTATTTTTAATTGTTAAGAATCCTCCATACTAAAAAAAAAAAAAAAAAAAAAAAAAAACCTCCACACTATTTTTTTTAGAATTTGAACAATTTTGCATTCCCACCACCAATGTAGAAGTATGCCCATTTTTCCACACCCTTGCCAACATCTATTTTTTTTTTGATGATAGCTATCCTAGCAGATGTGAGATGATATCTCACTGTAGTTTTGATATCCATGTTTTTGATGATTGGTGATATTGAACATCTTTTTATATACTTGTGGAACACCTATAGATCTTCTCTGGAAAAATGTGTACCCAAGTCCTTTGCCCATTTTTTAATTGGGCTATTCCTTTTTTGCTATTATGTTTTAGTTCCTTATATATTTTGGATATTAAACCCTTATTTTCACCCATTCAGTAGATTGCTTTTCACTCTGTATCCTTTGCTGTGAAGAACCTTTTTAATTTGAAGTAGTTCCACTTACTTACTTTTGCTTCTGTTGTTTGTGCTTTTGATATTATAGCAAAGAAATCACTTTCTAGACCAATGTTATGAAGCTTTTCCCTTAGATTGTCTTCTAAGGAGTTTTGCAGTTTCAGATCTTATTTTTTTTTTTTAAGATTTTATTTACTTATTTGACAGAGAGAAGGAGCAAGTGAATGAGAGAGTATGAGCAGGGGGGAGGAGCCCAATGTGGGACTCAATTCCAGGATCCTAGGATCATGACCTGAGCCAAAGGCAGACACTTAACCGACTGAGCCACCCAGGTGGCCCCAGATCTTATGTTTTAATCTTTAATCCATTTTAACTTAACTTTTGTGTGTGGTGTAAAGTAAGAGTCCAACTTCATTCTTTTGCATGAGGATATTCAGTCACACATAAGATGCTCCACCCACATCAGCAGACTACACATTTTTCTCAAGCATACACAAAACATCATCCAGGATAGATCACATGTTATGTCATAAAACAAGTTTTAACATATTTAAGAAAACTAAAACCATACCGAGTATCTTTCCAACTATACTGGAATGAAACTAGAAATCAATAACTCAAAACTGGAAAATTAACAATTCATTTTTAAATGATCAAACACACACAAAAATATACACCATAAAAAGTATTAATTTGACATTACATTTTTAAGGAGACAAGATTTTTCCATCAAACATTTTTCTAAAGAAATATTTAAAATTCCTCTTATCCCTCTTCTTCTTCTTTCAATCTCTGTAAAATAAGTCATGTGGAAACAAAACCAACCTCACCCGGAAAATCCAGCACCTGGGATTTCCTAAAGGGCTTCTTTAGATATAAACTTATGCATCTGTTCTGCTCTCCTGGTTTTATTCCTATCTTACTTGTGATTTATTCATAACTCTTTGGATTGATATTCTCTCATTTTCCTCATAATATTAGAGTGCCTCGCAGAGCAGACCTTGGGCTTTTCTATTTTTTATTCCAATTTGAGTACAAGAAAGCCATGAGCCCCCACAAATTATAAAATTAGTGAAGAATATAATGCTTAAAGAAGAATGTATCTTGCAATGAATAAGTCACTTATGGCCCATCTCAATCTCCAACCACTACCAAGTCTCCCCTTCCAATTTTGGCAAGTACAAGGTTTTCCTATGTTAAGTTTTCTGAAAAAAACTGGATACATTTACTTTCAAATTGTTCTTTACATTATTCAATAGACATAATTTTCTATATGTAAAAATTGCTTGCCTATATTGTTTTGTTATGAGTTGGAGAATAATTTTTTCATTAAAATTCGTGAAAAAAGATAAAGCCATTTTTTCATTAACAACCTTTCATTTGGCATTAAGGTTTTCAGGAACAAATTAAAGTAGTTGAGGAGTAAGTGTGCTTCATGCCAAGTATGTATAAGCATTAAGTGCGTAGATATTCATGGAAAGCTAAAAGCTTGAGCCAAAATGTATATAGGTGGTAAAATGCAAGCCTTATTTGGCCTTAGTAACTGCACTAACATAGCTATAGCACAGAAGTCCTGTAATATAATGATGAATATAAGGTAATATAGCTGCTACAATTTGGACCTGTCAGAATCCTAAAGGCCAAGATAAGAAATGTGAATTTTATGTTATAATCAATTGTCATCATAAGGTTGGAACATAGAAAGATGTTTTAAAAAGTTTCCAATGCTTTCAATATTTAGCAGATATCGAGTATGAGTTAGAATTGGCCATATATTATTATTTTTAATTCAGAAATATTTTTCCGTAGTGTATTTTCCTTTTTCCTGTTTTCATACTATTTATTGATTTTTTTTTACAAATTATCTAATTTTATATATATATATTTCAATTGTTTATGTTTTAGAAATGTTTTGCCTATTTATCTTGCTGCAGTCCTCAATTTTAGTCTTCCAAATAAAATAGTAAATCTAAAACTTCAGTGGAAGAACTTTTTCTCTCTTCATCTCAAATGTAATTAAATAGTTTTATTTTCAGCAGGGGCTCAAGTTAAATGTTCTTCCACACAATTGACAAAACAAGTGTGGTGCCTACTTCTCATTCCTTCAAAGAATCTGCTAAATTACCCTTAGCATCTCTTTGTTTAACTACATTCTCATGTATCCTATAGAGTTTATTTTCAAGGATCATTTGACAAGAAGTATTCTTCAATGTTTTGCTTGCTGCTCTTTTAGTAGTGTCAATCTTGAACTCCCACTGCCCTACAAATTGTATTTCTTCAGGCAAAGTGACTTTTTAAACTAATTCTCTCTTACAAAGGAATGATTCAGGTAAGCAAAGACAACATATAGAACAATACACTAGGTCATTAATACACAGTGATTAATCAACTATAAATTTGTATGTATTTTAGAGAAATATATATATAAATAAGAACAAAAGTATATTTGGAGATATTTGACAACTGAGACATGACATTGAGACTAAATTCCTAAACAAATATATATTAAAACTGATGAATTGTGTCTTTTTTTTTCTAGTGTATTTTAGAAACTTTACAATTTATATAAGTTGTACCTTTCAAAATATTAATATTATTATATTGATAATAATCTTAAAAAACAGCATTTTAAAAGAATGCCATCACACCACCAAATGGAATGCTTAAAAAGATTTTCAGTACACAAAAACAGTAGAGATTAATAGAAAGTCTAATTCAAACGTCTTTCATATTACATGCTAAGTCAGAGGACTAGTAAATCAGTACTCAAATTTAGATTTTTTGTTCTTTGTGATTTTTCTGATTGAAAGCCAGGAACAGATTTCAATTATTGAACTTTTGCTTCTTTTTATGTTCTTCAAGTCACCAAAAAAACTTTCTTAAATAAATTGGGCACCCTTAAATTATAGTGTTGGATAATAACTGTTACCATTAAAAATTGATAATAACAATAATAGTCTAGTTGATGACACATCACTGTCTTTTGTCTGATAATATATGAACACTGAACAATATAATATTTGTGGAAATTAATGGTAGCTGATGTAACAAGGAAGTCTCAGAAACAAACAAACAAAATTCTTGTTCACATCACAGACTCTTGCAGTCCAAGAAGCACTCCTAGATGATTCTCTTCTAATAGGGGTTTCAGGGCTCTGGTTCTTCCCATCATGTTACTCCAGCATGTAGGAATCTTTGGCTTCCAACCACCAAGTGTGGAAGAATGAGCAGAATCTAAGGTTAGGTCTTCAAAGGATGGATATCATGATCACACTTAAATACAAGGGGGCTAGGAAATGTAATGTTCTTTTATGCACGTGGAAAAAGGAGTGGTTTGGTGAAAACATTGTCTCTTCTACAAAATATATCCTATTGTTAATGCTCTTCAGACGTTTTGTGGCAGGGAATATGTGAGCTCATTTTATGTATGTTCACTGCACTTTTAATGTTTATTTATTTATACATAAACCTAACTATCTGTTTGTGCAGACTCATATAAACCAACAATATCAGTTTGGATGGGAATCCCTTCCACGAATACAGAACAGAGAGCTCAAGATCAGGTTATGTGATAGAAAAAGTAAGACCTAAGTAAGAAGTGGTTCAAAAGGCAAGACTGGTTTAGGGGCAGAGATAAAGAGATAGTAATATTCTACAGAACATACCAGTAAAGACAGTCTTAACTGAAGGTCCTTGCTGTGACTCTGAAAAATTGAAGTCATTTTGAAGAGAAAATTGCAAACTAAAAGAAAAGGATGCACTATGTAATAGTCGGAAGGCTATGTAAAAATAGAAAATTAAGTGATACCTTATTCTGGAAGAATTCCCCTGTTGGAAATAAATAACATAAGGGGACATATTTTAAAACCCTAATAATAATAAGTAGCATTATAAACAATATCTATGATTTTACAGAAATCTCCAATTATAGTTGTGTATAATAAATCCAGGAAAAGAGAGAAATGTATACAAAATACAGAAAACTAAGCAAATGGGCAAAGGGACCAATATCGAACAGGAGCACATTCTACAAATCCTTAGAGACATTTCAAATATTGCTTAGTAGAGAATGGTCTTTGGTAGTTGTTAATTTTTTTTTTAAAGATTTTATTTATTTATATGAGAGAGAGAATGAGATAGAGAGCATGAGAGGGGGGAGGGTCAGAGGGAGAAGCAGACTCCCTGCCGAGCACGGAGCCCGACACGGGACTCGATCCAGGGACTCCAGGATCATGACCTGAGTCGAAGGCAGTCGCTTAACCAACTGAGCCACCCAGGCGCCTGGTAGTTGTTAATTTTTTATAAGCAGATAGTAACAGTGATAATTGGTAGAGAAGGATAAGGAGGAAACAGCTTTGATTTATGTAGAAATGTTCAATAATGAAACAATTGCCTAGCCACATTCTGGTAGTTTTTGGTGAGCTAATATTTTTGATGCTATATCTGTGTCTTAATGAAATTCTTAAGGAAATAGGAATTTTGTCTAGGAATGTGTTTTAAGAGGGACTCTACTGCTTCAAGTTCATATCAGTAATAGATAAAATATTGAAAGAAAAATTAGATTTACACCTACTTAAGTAAAGACAAATTGAATCATGGAACACTTCATCTAAAACTAATGATGTAATGTATGGGGATTAACATAAGAATAAATAAATAAATAAATAAATAAAAATGTCAGCAAAAAAAAAAAAAAAAAATCTACAGGCCAGACACATGAATGAAGCAAATAAACAAAAAAATTAGAGGCAAGCAGGGCAACTAGAATATTTATTCTGTGGGGAAATGAAGACCAAATGTCTTTATTTAGATGGAAGGCATGTGTCAGTCCTGCTAGCCAAAGCCAGATAATTTATTAGGGCTTGTTTATCCATGAAACAAACTCAGACTAGAGGAAATATAACTTATTTGAAGCTTCCTACCTGAGGAAAAAAATAGAACCAAACACAGGGTTGCAGGAAGGACCTGGACTGAGCGACTGTAATGTGTCCAATCACATAATATGGTACATTCCTAACCCACCAGTGGAAGACTTGATTCTGCTTTTGGAACTTGGGCTGTTCAGATGGATGCTACTATAAAATAAGTAGTGATGGTGAGGTGAGTGGAGAAGAAAAAACAGGAAACAGTGAAAATGAATCAACTAGCCAATACCTGAAAGTCTTTGAGGAGAGCTGATGCAAACATTTTGTGTGTGTGTGTGTGTGCGTGTGTGTGTATCAGGAATGAATTCAGAAGAACAATAATAACAGAGTTAACTTGAAATTTTCAAGGAAATAGAGGATGTGAACTCTGAAATGAATGAAAATTATGAAACAATAACAAGCAGATATATAATAAGAAGGGAACTCAAAAAGAGCTTATTTGAAGCCCTACAAGTAATAAAACATTTATAATCATTGGGATAAAAATGCTCTGAGAAGCATAAACTGCAGACTTGACATGGCCAAAGACAATTGGGAATTCACCCAAAACTCAACTGAAAAGAACATTGGATGAAAAATAAAAAAGCTACAAGGTTGAAAAAACTGATGGTTTACCATGAAGAAATAAATTTGGCTGATAGTAACTCTGAGCAACATCATACACCTGAGGATACAATGGGGTAATAGCCACAAATCATGTAGAAAAAATAGTCACCTTAGAGTTCTATACCTACCTGCACTATAAGTCAGTAGTGAGGGTAAATTAAATGCATTTTTCAGAAATATACACTAATATATTATTAATTATTTGCTGAAACTACTACCAAAATATAAAATTCAGGATTAAAAAAAAAAAAAAAGAAGTGAACCTAGCAGGAGCAGGGAAAAATCAGGACACATAATGATGGGGCAAACTCTATAGGTATGGGCAATTCAAAGTTGATAATAAAAATTATTTTCTTTAGAAATATTCTGAAATTAAACTTCTAAAAAATATGCAAAGTAATTTGGGAGAATGGAGCAGATATTTATTGGGTATAATATGGTAAACCCCTTTTTTATTGTTGGGGAAGAAGATTGAGATGCTGAATAACTTACAGTTGCTAGAAAAAATATAAACATGTCCATTAATAATATGAGTGCATTTTATACCAAATAAAAATCAATACATTTCAAATTAGCCCATAAAAATAAGAATATGAAAATAACAGAAGCAAATAAAAATAGTTTTCTGTGGATACTACACTCTGAAGAATCAGGATATCTACTCTGATTCAATGATAAATGTAAGGAGCTATCTCTACCCTTAAAGCTCTCCACTGCTTTCTCAGGAAGGCTCTATAAATGAAAATTCCTGGTTAGAGCACCTAGAATACTGGAAAAGAAAGGGATCAGGGAGATAAAGGAAACAGTAATTTCCTGGATGCCTCCTGAGACTAAGTGCATAGAAGCTAAAAATATAACTGGTGAGAGGAAATAGACATTCTGAACCAGCCCCTACAATCTGGATGCATTTAGGATGTGCTAGTTAGATTGTTCTAGTCTCCTCAAAGGTAGAATCTTAATTGATTTGAAATGTATTTTATTTTCTAATATATAAGTTTCGAATGCTTTAAATTTCCTCCAAAGCACTGCTTTGTTCTTTCATTCTTCTCCTTTTGGGACTCTAATACATGTATGACACTTTGATAATGTCCTATAGCTTTTTTTTTCTCTCTCCCATTTTTTAAAATTGTGGTAAATACATGTAATATGAAATTTACCATATTAACTATTTTAAATGTACAGTTCAGTGGTATTAAATACATTCACAATGTTGTGCAACCATCATCACCACCCAACTCCATAAATTTTTTAATCTTATAACACTGAAACTTTATAACCATTTACAATAACTCCCATTCCCTCCCAGCATCTGTGACTATAAATGTTCCCTTAACACTTTTGTTGCATTGCATAAATTTTTGGTATGTTCTAGTTTCTTGTTTTCATTTATTACTCAATATTTTCTAATTTCCCAGGTGATTTCTTTGATCCATTGGATGTTTAAGAGTGTGTTGTTTAATTTACAGCATTTGTGGATTTTTCAGTTTTACTTCTGTCACTGATTTCTAACTTTATCCTGTTGTGGTCAGAAAATATACTTTGTATTATATTTACCTTTTTAATCTATTGAGACTAATTTGCAGCCTTAACATATGACCTTTCCTGGAAAATATTCCATGTGCATTTGAGAAGAATGTGTACGCTATTGTTTGGGGGTAAAGTGTTCTATATATGTCTGCTAGATAATTTACTGTGTTATTTAAGTTCTCTACTCCCTCATCTTCTCTCTGGTTATTCTGTCCATTTTTGAGAAGGATACTGAAATCTCCAACTATTATTTTAAAACTTTCTACTTCTCCCTGCAATTCTCTCAGTTTTTGCTTCATATATTTTGATCATTTGCCATTAGGTACATTAATGTTTATAATGGTTGTATCTTCTCGCTGTATTGAAAAGATTTTTCTGTCCCTCCCCAGCGGTAGCAGAGCCAGCCTTTCTTTTGGGGCAGAAACCGGGCTCAAGAATATTTCATGTGTGGGTGCCTGGGTGGCTCAGTTGGTTGGGCGACTGCCTTCGGCTCGGGTCATGATCCTGGAGTCCCGGGATCGAGTCCCACATCGGGCTCCCTGCTCAGCAGGGAGTCTGCTTCTCCCTCTGACTCTCCCCCCTCTCATGTGCTCTCTCTCTCTCATTCTCTCTCTCTCAAATAAATAAATAAAGTCTTAAAAAAAAAAAAAAAGAATATTTCATGTGTCTCCAAAAGTGGCTAATGGCCATTGCTTCTACTCCCTTCTCCAGTTGCAGTGTATCTTTGTCTGGATCCTGAGGAGAGGAGAGTTTCATAATTCACTTTTTGATTCAAATAGGATTTTTAAAATATTTTCCTACCCTGACCCTAATCTTTCTCTTAAAAGTACCTGATGGAGGGGTGGCTGGGTGGGTCGGTCCGTTAAGCAGCCAACTCTTGATCTCAGCTCAGGTCTTGATCTCGGGGTCATACGTTCAAGTCCCACGTTGGGCTCCACTCTGGGCATGGGACTTACTTAAAAAAAAAAAAAAAAGTACCTGATGGAGACCTATTGGAAAAAGCTTGAAATTGAGTGCACATTCTTCTTGTGTGGGGGGCCCTAGTTATTCAAAACTGACATAATTATCCATAGTCAGTCCTTAAGAATTCATTAAAAATTTAGCTTATTTAGTCTTACATGTTTATATGGTGGCTGTCATTTCCTCTCATGCCATACCCAAAGTAAAAGTGTGTGTTTCCTGTCTCTCCTTGAAGGAGCTTGTCATTTTTGAGAAATTATGGTTGCTTCATAACCTGAGTGTTGTAATGGGCTCAAGAGACAGTTTGATTTTTTTTTTAGATCATCAGGCTCTTACCTGCTGTTTGATTGGGAACAAGGTTCTCATGTGGCTTTCTACACCATAAGAAAAAGCAAAGCGACTTATTTTTTTTCTAATTAAGTGAATAACAAAAGTGATTGACTATTGGAAAAAGACTTAAACTGCAAGATGAATAGTTATGAATGAGAAGGATCTGGAAGTTATAGTGTGCTATCCCACATTGGCTGTTATAGGGTCAACAGACAGGGCAAAATAGACATGACTTTCTTTATACTCTTCTGTTTCCTTTTTAATGACACTAAAGACATACTTAGGAAGCAAAGACAAAAAGGACTTTCTCCTCCCAGAGCCTCAGGGAGAATCAATTTCAATAAGGGATGGGAAAATGTAGCATTTATTTGATTTAAAGCAGAGCCTGAGGGGCTAACTTCAAGCTTAATTTGAAGCCTCAAGTGATAAAGATTTATAGGGGAACCAGGAAGGTTATGAATACGCATCCGTGCTATGAGAAAGTGAGCAGATTATTTTAAACTTTTCAGCCAGTGTCATGCTGATATTGGTCCAATGCACAGCAGGACATTAGATAGTACATATGCATGAGACAGATCCTAAATCTGAAAAGGATCAAGCTTTTATTAATTTGCTTTGGAAGATGATCCAAAAGTTGCTTTAATTTAATGGAATTAATAAAATGAGCCAGTGTTTAGAGGTAGGGGTAGAAATACGTCAAGTATTTCTGCCTAGCATTTCTGCTACTAAAAGACTTGTTATAGTCAAATATTTACATATATATGTAAAATACTGCTATTGATTTAGAAACACAATTACTAAATTAGCAACTTTAGTAAAGAGAATAGTTTCTATAGAAATAATTATATGGCTTCCCCATATACTCAATATGCATGCCAGGACAGGAAACTGTGACCACAAGGCTTCAATACACTAAATCTCTTACCCTAGTTAATGTTAAGTCTACCCAATATCCTCTAAGTGAGTCATGTAAAATGTTAGGATGGAAAGGAGGACAGATAGAGTATCTCTTCTGCTGACCTGGTGGTGGCAGGTCAGTGAAGAACAGCCACAAAAGTGACAATAGTACTTTGAACCGGGGCTAGTGGGAAGACTTAGAATCATTCTATTACAGCCTGTGATGGGCCTTAGATGAGCCTCTCCAAGGCAGCTGGATATTAGTGGGGGCCAGACCCTGCCCTAGACTTCCTGGTAGTTTCTACTATGGGTGGTACCTGTGGCATGATGGGATCTCATCATATCCTGGTTCACCTCCATGCACTGGAATTCTTTTGGTTGCACTACATAGCAGTTTTAGTAGGGCTTGGGGACTTTAAACTTTAGATTTTAAAAGAGATCCTTTATAACCCTTAGGAAAACCATTATACCTTGTCTTTAAAAAATGACTAAGAAGGGGCGCCTGGGTGGCTAAGTTGGTTAAGCGACTGCCTTTGGCTCAGGTCATGATCCTGGAGTCCCAGGATCGAGTCCCGCATCGGGCTCCCTGTTCAGCTTCTCCCTCTGGACCCCCCCCCCCCTTCATGTGCTCTCTCTCTCTCTCTCATATTCTCTCACTCTAATGAGTAAATAAAATCTTTTTAAAAAATGACTAAGAAAAGATGATTATGGAGATGGAAATGAGAAATTAGTAAGTGAAGGAGACCATAAAATAATTAGGTTGCAAGAATTCTGGGAAAGTTGGAAACCAGCTGTGTCCTAAATGTAGTGACTTCCGTACAGATTTAGAAATTTGTGTGCCATATAAGTGTTTCTGATGGGGTGAAAACATTTATCTTGTTTTTGTTATGATACCTGAAGCGGACTAAAAAAATAAAAAAAAGGATAAGAGCCTAAATCAGTAGCAGAAACAGTAAATTTGTCATCTCAATCAAAACCACCTCCTCCCCACAAGAACATATATAAGTATTCAACAAATAAGCGTTGGTGTGAGTTAAGAATGTGTTCCAATTCCTGAGTAACAATTTATGAGAATTGATGGTAATATACCCGCAAAAGGAAGTTGAGGAACTGATTGGTATTAACAACCAGATTAGATAAGTGGATGAAAATAAGAAATAAGAAAATAAATAAGAAAATAAAGTGGGGATAGAGATTTTAGGTAGGATGCTTTAGATTTTTAAAAGTAATATATATGACAATACATCAAGATAGTTACAGAAAAATCTCCCTTAGAAGAAAGTGATTTTTTAAAAAATTTCCCACCATAACACACAATTTGAAAAAACAAATGCTGCTGAGATCAAATGAAGAAAGTAAAATCATTTCGGAACAGAATAACTAAACGCCTTGCAGTCCCTCTGGGCTATCTATGATATTACTGCCTTGAGTCTAGCTACAGACATGCTGAAGATATGGAATTGCAAACTGCACCCATATGCCAGTGACAATGTAAAACATCACAGCTTGTGTTCTGGAAGAACACAAGAAACAGTATACCAAGCATTCACCAGTTATAGGATATAGGTAAAGAAAGCATTCAGCAAGGTTTATTAAAACAACTAGAGTATCTTAATTGATGTTCCAAAGAAAGAATCATCTTCAACTACACTGAGAAGTAGTTCATATTAATGCATCAAACATCACGTCTTTGCATCTGGTGTTTTTAAGACTTAGATTCTTTTTTTATGTTATGTTAATCACCATACATTACATCATTAGTTTTTGATGTAGTGTTCCATGATTCATTGTTTGTGTAAGACTTAGATTCTTTACCAAGAGGTAGAACAAAAAGAACTTCAAATTTGGATTCCCATCAATTCTTTGGATAGGCCAAAGGTGCTGGGGCTGCCACAAAGCTGGTGAAAGTGGGAAATAGTATACTCCATAGTATTCTATTAGTGGAGAGAAAGCATAACTATCACATTACATGGAAGCCAGAGTTGATTGAATTATGCATGGTTCCTAAGTTTGTGGAGCATTGCTTTCAGTGGTACTCTTGCATGGCCTGAGTGTGAAAACTCTTTAATGCATTCTAGGAGCGGCCTTATTCAGAATGGATGAGTATGAAATAAATGTTAATGAGGATGCTTAGAAGTCCATAGCCATTTGGAACTAGACAGAAAAGTAGATCCAAGAGAGCTTTGGTTAACAAGGTAAAAACTATTACTAGGAAAAAAAAAGTGTGAATTCTCTGACTCTAATATTGAAGGCATAGAGGTTATCAAAAAAAGTACCAGGCATTGCAAAATTCCTCCGAAAGAGAATATCACTCTTGAGTTCAAGGAAGTAAGTTAGCCAGTCAGATACTTCAAACAGACACTGTCAGACTTTTAAATGTATATATTTCCTTCTGTGCAATATCATATTATCTCTACAATATAACATTAAAGGTATTGGCTCTTCCTTGAACCACAAACATGGTCAGAAGCCATGGATTAGAATCATGCATATTAGTCTAATCATGGATTAGACTGTGTATATTACTTTAACACATGGGTAAGCATAGGTGATATCATGTGGGCATTAATGTGCAATGTCCAAATATAAAATATACACCACTTTGTTTCAATTCTCTTAGGCTTTCTGTTTTGAAATTGTTTTAGATTTTTAAAGCTAGGTCTTAATAAGATTCTTAGAATGGTTTTAAGCAACAAGGATATTGCAAGTATCCAGAAATTTTACTATTATGTTACTTTGCATCTGAGAAACTTGTTTTACTATAAAAGAACTATCAAGATAATGTACCTTTAGTTAAAAAGCATTTGCCAACTCCACGTACAATGGATCTCGTATGTACAATAAACTTGTCTTAGCTTTAGAAATAATATGTTTTCTTCCCTGAAATTTGGTCTTCCTTACATACCCTTTTTTTAAGAACAAGAAAATATTAAACTAAGAATCTATGCATTTATATATGTATGTGTATATTTATTCATATTAATGTGATTTATCCAAATAACTCTATAACCTTAGATTTTTCTTTGCATTTAGTTACATCATTGGCCTGAAAAGTGGAACAGGTCCATAGATAGAGGTACCAAAAAAAAATTGTGTTCTACTTAGTTTTATAGGATATTGGGAAAAGATAAGCTCTTGCTACTATTGCTTTCTTTTTTTTCTTTTAAAAATTTTATTTACTTCTCAGGGAGAGAGAGTGTGTGTGATCACAAGCCAGGGGGGCAGAAGGCAGAGGGAGAAGCACGATCCCTGCCGAGCAAGGAGCCCAATGAGGGGATTCAATTCCAGGGACCTGGGATCATGACGTGAGCCGAAGGCAGCCACTTAACGAACTGAGCCACCCACGCATCCCTACTATGACTTTCCTTAAGGCAGAGGGTTTAGTGCTTTAAACTAACGTGTCTTGTGTGACACTATGCATCCAGTCATACTGGCTAAATAGTGATTGGATTACATTGAACAAAACATGAATTTTTCATACCTGTATTCTTACTTTCTCCTACTTTTTCCTACATAGTCATTTCTGCAAGAACTCAGAACTTGCTCAAAACCTCGATCGATTTTATTAAATTTTATATGTGACAACAATGTATACTATAACCTATCACTAGTTTTACACTATTTGGAGCTGTTGCTAACACAACTGCAATAGTTTGAGGTTGTTCTGGGCAGAGGTGACACACTGACTTTATTTCACAAGGACATTTTTTAAAAAGATGTATGAGCTGACAAACTTGTGCTAAATTTGTTTTCTGCACTATAATTAAATATATTTTACACATCAGATACATTTTACATAGGATTTGGAGGTTAATTTACTTAAATAGGTTTATTTCTAAAACACAGTAACATTTTAAAATGTCAAATGTGATATGAAAAACAGCTTAGCAGTTTTGAGTGCAACATTTGCAATTATTCTCTGAAGGAGTTATAGGTCATTGAACAGGCTTTCACGGCCAACTGTTATTATCATTGAAAAAAAGGCATAAAATACACAGTGGTAGTGCATCTCACGGTGTTAGAAATGAGGGTAATGCTACATTACTCAAGTAGATGTATTTAAACAAACATCAATTTCCATAAAACCTTATGTTCAAAGCTTCACTGGGGTAAGTATTAAGGAAGAAAACATAACTTTTAGCATTTTACCTGTTTCTGTAATGTTAGTGATTTGATTAGTATTAAAAGTCATGCAAAAGATAAAATAAATGGATTTTTTTTCTTTGGAGACACCTAAAGAGAGCTACTATAAGTGTGGTCCATACATGAGAGGTGCCCTAAAATTTAGGCCTTTATTAGTAAGAAATCTGCTGTTAGCTGTCTTCACTCCTCGCCCAAATTCTCTTTATATCAGCCCACGGAAATGAACAGCTTTCATCCAGCTGACTAGCCATTGACTCTTACCAAAAACATTGGTAATATCTTTGGCCTCTGCTCTACCCTTCAAACTGTTGCAATACAGTTCATCTCTGTTCTCTGATTTAAATACCGTTTTAACCTCACTTTTGTGGTCTCACAATTTTAGGGTGATTTTTTTATTCCAACCTCAATGACTAGTCTTTGTCTGACATTTTAGAGAACTTCTCTATCTGAACTCCAAGTATGGGTTCCCAGGGATTTATTCCTTACCATTCTTCCTTCTCCCTTATATTTTTCTCCCTTACTGACCCAGGCCAGTCACATGGCATAAATAAAATTTACATGAGGATGACAGCTGAATTTTTATATTCAGTCTTGAACCTTTCTCTAAATTCCAGATTGATACATCTGTGTACTTACCTGGTGTCCCTAATAGTCATCTCAAATGTATTTTGTCCTAGGGTGACATCTTGATAGCATCACTCAAATATTTTTTTTTCATTACTTTTTCTCTCTCTTTAAATGTTCTGAACATTCACCCAAATGCACAAGCTAAATATCTAAGAGTTATCTTTGACTTTCTCTGTCTTCTTCCTATAACCAATTCATTAATAATTCCTGCTTTGCCCCTTTCCAAAATATTTTCCAATACTGTACACTTTTCTCCACCTCCACTGCCATCTTCCCTCCCTCCAAATTCATCT